>NW_027206543.1:0-349762 GCF_024711535.1 Dipodomys merriami | reverse complement strand
CACCCTAACCCTAATTCTAACCCTAATACTCAACCTAACCCTAAACCTCATCCTCACCCTAAACCTCATATTAACCCTAAACCTAATCCTCAATCTAACCCTCACACTAACCCTAACCCTACCCCTTATCCTAACACTCACCTTAACCCTAACCCTAACCCTCACCCCAACCCTCACCCTAAACCTCACCGTCACCCTAAACCTGACCCTAACCCTAATAATAACCCTCACCAGAACCCTAACCTTCACCCTCACCCTAACCCTCACCCTAACCCTCACCCTAATCCTAAGCCTAACCCTCACCCTAACCCTAAGGATAACACTAACGCTAACCCTCACCCTAACACTCACCCTAACACTAACCCTCACCATAACTCTAAAACTCACCCTAATCCTAACCCTAAACCTCATCCTAACCCTCACCCTTACCCTACCCCTCAACCTAACCCTTATCCTAACCTTCACCCTAATCCTAACCATCACCCTTAGGGGAACACTCACCCTCAGCCTAACCCTCACATTTACTCATACCGTCACGCTCATCCTAACCCTCACCCTAACCCTAAACCTCATCCTAACACTCACCCTAACCCTAACCCTATCCATCACCCAAACATTAACCCTCACCCGTACCCTAAACATCAGCCTAACCCTAAGCCTAAGCCTAAGCCTAACCCTAACCCTCAACCTCACCCTAGCCCTAACCCTAAAACTCATCCTAACTCTAACCCTCATCTTAACCCTCACCCTTAACCTAACCCTAACCACCACCCAAAACCTATTTCTCACCTCCACCCTCACCCTCAGCCTAACCCTAAGCCTAAGCCTAACCCTAACCCTAACCCTCATACTCACCCTAGCCCGCACCCTAACCCTAATCCAAACCATAAGCCTCATCCTAACCCTCATCCTAAACCTAACGCTAAACCTCAACCTAACGCTAACCCAAACCCTCAACCTAACCCTAACCCTCACACTCACCGTAACCCTAACCCTAACACTCACTCTAAAACAAAACCTAACCCTCACCCTAGACCTCACCCTAACCTGAATCCTAACCCTATACCACATCCTAACCCTCACCCTAACCCTAACCCTAACCCTCACCTTAACCCTAACCCTCACCTTCACCCTCAGCCTAAAGCTAAGCCTAGGCCTAACTCTAACCCTAACCCTCACACTCACCCTCATCCTACCCTTAATCCTAAATCTAACCCTATCTTTAACCCTAACCCTCACCCTCACCCTAGCCCTAAACCTAAACCAAATCCTAACCCTAACCCGCATCCTAACCCTCACCCTAACCCTAACGCTAAACATCACCCAAAACCTATTTCTCACACCCACACTCACCCTCAGCCTAATCCTAAGCCTAAGCCTAACCCTAACCCTAACTCTCACCCTCACCCTAGCCTGCACCCTAACCCTAATCCAAATCATAAACCTTAACCTCACCCTAACCCTAACCCTCAACCTCACCCTAAGCCTAAACCTAAGCCAAACCCTAACTCACTCACCCTCAACCTAACCCTAATCCTAATCCCACCCCTAACCCTAACCCACAACCTAACACTAACCCTCACCCTCACCCTCAAGCTAACGTAACCTTAACTCTCACCCTAACCCTAAAACTCATCCTAATCCTCACCTTAACCCTCACTCTCACCCGCACCCTCACCCTAACCCTAAACCTAACCCTCACCCTAAACCTAATGCTTACTCTAACACTAACCCTAACCCTCATGCTATCACTTACCCACACCACAAACCTAACCCTAACTTTAACCCTCACCCTCACCCTAAACCTCACCCTAAACCTAAACCTAATCCTAACCCTCACCCTCACCCTAACACTAACCCTAACGCTCACCCTCACCCTAACCCTCTCCATAAAACTTAACCTCACCCTCACACTCACCCTAACCATAACCCTCAAACTAAACCTAACCCTCACGCTAAACCTAACCCTACCCCTCACCGTAAACCTCACCCTAAACTTAACCTTAACCCTAACCATCACCCTAACCCTAGAACTAACCCTAACCCTAATTCTAACCATAAACCTCACCCCAACCCTCATCCTCACCCTAAACCTCACATTACCCCTAACCCTAATCCTCAATCTAACCCTAACCCTAACCCTTACCCTAACCCTCACCTTACTGTAACCCTCACTTTTACTCTTACCGTCACACTCCTACTAACCCTCACCCTAACCCGAACCCACATCCTAACCCTCACCCTTTCACTAACCCTATCCATCACCATAACCCTAAAGTTCACCCTCACCATTACCCTCAGCCTAAACCTAACCATAACCCTAACCCTCACCCTCACCCTAGCCCTTACCCTAACACTAATCCTAACCATAAACCTCATCCTAACCCTCACCCTAACCCTAAGGCTCACCATCACCCTAAGCCTAATACTCAAACCCACCCTCACCCTCAGCCTAACCCTAAGCCTAAGCCTAATCCTAAACCTAACCCTCACACTCACCCTCACCCTAACCCTAATCCTATCCCGAACCCTAACCCTAACCCTCACCCTAACCCTCCCCCTCAACCTAAGTCTAACCTTAAACCTCACCCTGACCCTATCCCTAAACCTAACCCTAACCCTAAACCTCACCTTATCCCTAACGCTAACCCTCATCCTCACCCCCACCCTCACCCAAACAATAAGTCTAAACCTAATCCTAACATTAACACTAATCCTAACCCTAAAACTAACCCTAAACCTAACCCTAACCTTCACCCTCACTGCAAATGTAACCCTAAAAATAACACTTACAATAACCCTAACCCTAATCTTAAACATCACCATCACCCTAACCATAATCCTAAACCTAACCTTCACCCTAACATTAACCCTCACCCTCACTGAAACCCTAAAGCTCATCTTAACCCTCACCCTAACCCTAAGACTAACCCTCACCCTAACCCTTAACCTCACCCTAATCCTAACACTAAGCCTAACCTAAACTTCACCCTAAACTTCATACTCACCCTAACCCTAACCCAAACCCTAACCCTCAACCTAACTCTCAAACTAACCCTAACCCTAACCCTAAACCTCACATTAACGCTAACACTCACCCTAAACCTAACCCTACCCCTCACCCTTACCCTAATGCTAACTCTAACCCTCACCATTACTAGAAACTTAACCCTAACCCTAACCCTAAACCTCACCTATAGCCTAACTCTAACCCTAACCCTAACCATAACCCGCACCCTAAACCTATCCCTCACCTTCAGGCTCACCCTCAGCCTAAACCTAAGCCTAAACCTAACACTAACCCTAGCCCTCACACTCACCCTCATCTAAACCCTAAACCTAATCCTAACCCTATCACTAACCCTAACCCTCACCCTAACCCTCACCCTAACCCTAACCTTAACACTAACCCGAACCCTCACCATAACCCTCATCCTAACCCTAACTGTAACCCTCAACCTCAACTTCAACCTAACCCTAAATCTAACCCTAACTGTAACCTTAAATCTCACACTAACCCTAACCCTAAACCTTATCATCACCCTACCCCTCACCGTAACCGTAAACCGAACCCTAACCCTAACAATAAACCAAATCCTAACCCTAACCCTCACCCTAACCCTAAGCCTAACCCTAACCCTAACCCTGACACTCACCCTCAACCTACACCTAATCCTAAACCTAACCCTAACCCTCACAGTAACCCTCAACCTAGCCCTCACCCTAACCCTAATCCTAACCCTAAACCTCATCCTAACCCTCACCCTAACCCTAACCCTAACCCTCACCTTAACCCTAACCCTCACCCTCATGCTCGGCCTAAGCCTAACCCTAAGCCTAAGCATAAGCCTAAACCTAACCCTCACACTAACACTCAACCTAACCCTAACCCTAACACAAAAGCTAACTCTAACCCTAAACCTCACCCTCACCCTAACCCTAACTCTAACCCTAACACTAAACATAAACCTAACCCTCAACCTAACCCTAAACCTCACACTCAACTTAACAGTAAACCTAATCCTAACCCTAATAGTAACCCTAACCCTAACCCTAACCCTCATTCTAAACATAACACTCACTCTAAACCTAACCCTCACCCTAACACTTAAATTCACCCTAACACTAAACCTAACCCTAACAGTAGCACTCACACTAACCCTCACCCTCACCCTCACCCTAGCCCTCACCCTAACCCTAACCCTCATCCTCATCCTAAACCTCACAGTAACCCTAAAACTAATCCTCAATATAAACCTCACCCTCACCTTAACCCTAACCCTCACCCGAAACCTTACCCTCACCCTTAATTTAATCCTCACTCTCAGCCTAACTCTCACCTTAAGCCTTACCTGCACCCTCACCCTAACCCTCACCCTAAGCCTAACCCTCATCCTAACACTCACCCTGACCGTAACCCTAAGCCTAACCCTAACCCTAACCCTCACCCTCACCCTAGACATCATCTTAACCCTAATCCTAACCCTAAAACTAACCCTAACCCTAACCATCACCCTTAACCTAATCCTCAACCCCACCCTCACCCTCAGCCTAACCCTAAGCCTAAGCCTAATCCTAACCCTCACCCTCACACTCAGCCTCACCATAACCCTAATCCTAAACCCAACCCTAACACTAACCCTAAACCTCAACCTATCCCTCCCCCTAACCCTCCCCATAACTCTAACTCTAACCCTAAACTTCAACCTCACCCTAACCCTCACCCTAAACCTAAATCTAACCCTCACCCTCACCCTCACTGTAACTCTAACCCTAACTCTAACAATAACACTAACCCTATCCATCACCCTAACCCTAACCCTAACCCTAAACCTCACCCGAAGCCTAACCCAAAACCTCAACGTCAGCCTCACCCTAACCGTAAACTTAACCTTAACCATAACACTAACAATAACCCTAACCCTAATCCTAACACTGATCCTCACCCTCACCCTAACCCTCACCCTCAGGTTAAGGCTAAGCCTAACCCTATCCCTAAGCCTAACACAATCACTCACCCTAACATTAACCCTAATCCTAATCCTAACCCTAACCCTAACACTCATCCTAACCCTCACCCTAACCCTAACCCTAACACTAACCCTAACACTCAACCTAACCCTAATTCTAACCCTAACCCTCACCCTCAACTTCACCCTCACCCTAATCCTAACCCTAAACCTCACCCTAACCCTAACCCTTACCCTCACCCTCACTGTATCTCTAACCATAACCCTAACAATGACACTAAACCTAACCCTAACCCTCACCGTCACCCTCACCGTAACACTAACCCTAACCCAAACCCTCACCCTAGCCCTCACCTTAGCCCTAATCCTAAACTTAAACCTCACCCTAACCTTCACCCTAACCCTAAAACCCTAACAGTCACCCTAATCCTAACCCTTAACCTCACCCTCACGCTAGGACTAAACCTAAGACTAAGGCTAACCCTAACCCTAACTTTCACACTCACCCTCACCCTCATCCTCACAGTAACTCTAACCTTACCCCTAACAATAACACTAACCCGAACCTTAACCCTAACCCTAATCCTCACCTTGACAGTAAACCTCAACCTAAACCAAGCCCTCACCCTAACACTAACACTAATCCTAACCCTAAACCTTACCCTAACCTAACCCTAAACCTCACTCTCAGCCTCAACCTCAATGTAAACTTAATCTTCATGATAACACTAACAATAACCCTAACCATAACACTAATCCTAACCCTCAGCCTCACCCTAACACTAACCCTCACTCTCACCGTAACCCTAACCTAACCCTCACCCTAACCCTAAACCTAACCCTAATCCTAAACCTCGCCATAATGGTAACCCTAACCCTCACCCTCACCCTTGCCCTCATACTAACCCTAATCCTAACCCTAAACCTCATCCTAACCCTGACTCTAACCATAACCCTAACCCTCAACCTAACCCTAACCCTAACCTTGAAGCTAACCCTAACACTCACCCTCACCCTCACACTCAGCCTCAGCCTAACCCTAAACCTAAGCCTAACCCTAACCCACACACTCACCCTCACCTTAACCCTAATCCAAACACTAACCCTCACCCTAACACTCCCACTAATCCTAACCCTAAACGTAAACCTCACCCTCACCCTAACCCTAACTCTAACACTGAACCTAAACCTAAACCTCACCCTAACCCTAACCCAAACCCTCACCCTCACCGTAACAGTAACCCTAACCCTAACAATAACCCTAACCCTAACGCTAACACTAACCCTAAACATAAACCTCACCCTAATGCTAACCCTCACCCTAAAACTAACCCTAATACTAACACTAACCGTCACACTAACCCTAACCATCACCTTAACCCTAAACTTCAAAATAACCCTAAACCTAACCCTCACCCTCACCATAGCCCTATCACTAACCCTAACCCTCATGCTCACCCTAAACCTCACACTAACCCTAACACTGACACTCAATTTAACCTCACCCTCACCCTAACCCTAACCCTAATCCTCACCCTAACTCTCACCCTAACCTTAACCCTCACTTTTACCCTTACTGTCACACTCACCCTAACCCTCACCCTAATCCTAACCCTAATTCTAACCCTCATCCTAAACATAACCCTAACCATCACGCTAACCGTAACCCTCAACCTCACAATCAGCCTCAGTCTAAACCTAAGCATAAGCCTAACCCTAACCCTAAACCTCACCTTCACCCTAGTCCTCACCCTAACCATAATCCTAACCCTAACCCTAAAAATAACACTAATCCTAACCCTAACGCTCATTCTAACCCTAAACCTCACCCTAACCCTGATCCTCACCCAAACACCTTACACTAACAATAACCCTAACCCTAACCCTAACCCTCATTCTAACCCTAACCCTCACCCTAACCCTTACCCTCACCCTAACACTTACCTTACCCTAACACTAACCCTAACCCAAACACTAAACCTCACACTAACCCTAACCCTCACCCTACCCTAACCCTAACCCTAAACCTCTCACTAACCGTAACCCTAACCCTCACCCTCACTCTCCCCCTCACCCTAACCCTCACCATATCTCTAACCCTAACCTTAACAATAACACTAATCCTAACCCGAACACTAACCCTAATCCTAATCCTAACCCTAATACCCACCCTCAGCCTTACCTTCACCACAAACTTAACCCTAACCATAACACTAACAATAACCCTAACCATCACCCTAACCCTAACATTAACCCTCACCTTAACCCTAACCCTAACCCTAATCCTAACCCTATACCTCATCCTAACCCTCACCCTAACCCTAACCCTAAACCTCACCCTAAGATTTACCCTCACCTTAACACTAAACCTCACACTAAACCCAAACCTCACCATAACCCTAAACTTCACCCTAACCCTAAACTTAACAGAACCCACACCCCAACCTTAATTCTAACCCTAACACTCATGCTAACCCTAACCCTCATCCGCACCCTAACCCTCACCCTAAACCTAACCTTAACCCTAAACCTCACCCTAACCCTAACCCTAACCCTCACCCTCAGCCTAACCCTAAGCCTAACCCTAAACCTAACCCAAACCCACACACTAACACTCACCCTAACCCGAATCCTAAACCTATCCCTAACCCTAAACCTCCCCCAAAGTCGCACCCTAACCCTAAGCCTAACCCTCAACCTAACCATCACCCTAACCCTAACTCTAACCCTAAACCTCATCCGAACCCTAAACCTAACTCTAACCCTAACCCAAACCCTAAACCAAACCCTAACCATAACCCTAACCCTAATCCTCACACCCACCCTCACACTCAGCCTAACCCTAAGCCTAAGCGTAACCCTAGCCCTTACCCTCACAATCACCCTCACCCTAAGCCTAATCCTAACCCTAACCCTGACCCTAACCCTTAACCTCAACCTAACCCTCAACCTAACCTTAACCCTAACCCTAACATTAACTCACGAACTAACCCTCCCCTAACCCTAAATCTAACCCTAAACCTAAACCTCATCCTCACTCTACCCCTTACCCTAATGCTCACCCTAAACCTAATCTTAACCTGAACCCCAACTCTCACCCTAACACTAAACCTAACACTCACCCTAACCCTCACCTCCACCCTCAACCTCAGCCTCAGCCTAAGCCTAAGCCTAACCCTAAACTTAACCCTCACACTCACCCTAACACTAATTCTAATCCTAATCCTAAACCTAACCCTAATATTCACCCTCACCCTAACCCTCACCTTCACCCTAACCCCATCACTAAACCTAACCCTAACTCACACCCTCAGCCTAACCCTAAGCTGAACTCTAACCCTAAATCTCACCCTCACCCTTACCCTAACCCTAACCCTAAACCGAACCTAACCCTAACCCTAACCCTAAACCTAACCATCACCCTAGCCCCTCCCCCTAACCTTAATCCTAACCTTAACCCTCACACTAAACCTCCCCTAACCCTAACCTTAACCCTCAACCTAATCCTGAGCCTCATCCTCAACCTCACCCGCAGCCTAACCCTAAGCCTAACCCTAAATCTAACGCTAACACACACACTCACCCTCACCCTAACCCTAATCCAGCCCTATCCCCAACCCTAACACTTCTCCTAACTTCACCCTAACACTAACCCTAACACTAACCCTAACCCTAAACCTCAACCTCACCCTCACCCTAACACTAAATCTAACCCTAAAGTTCACCCTCACCCTAAACCTAACTCTAACCCTAACCCAAACCCTAAACCATACCCTATCCCTAACCCTCACCCTCACCCTCACCCTCACCGTAAACCTAAACCTCACCCTAACAATAAACTTAAACCTAATCCCAACCCTCACCCTAAACATAACCCTCACCCTAACCCAAACCCTCACTCTCACACTTACCCTCACCCTAACACTAAACCTAAACCTAACACTAACCCTCACACTAACGCTAACCTTAATCCTAACACTAAACCTAAACCTAAACCTCACCCTCTTCCTAAACATAACATTGACCCTAAACCTAACCCTCACCTTAACCCTCCCCCTAACCCTATATCTAACCATAAACCTCACACTCACACTCACACAAACCCTAACCCTCACCCTAACCATAACCCTCACCCTAACCCTAACCCTCACCATAATACACTCACCCTAACACTAACCCTAACCCTAACACTCACCCTCACACTAACCCTAACCCTCACCCTAATCCTAAACCTCACCTAAACCCTAACACTAAAACTAACTCTCACACTCACACTAGCCCTCACCCTAACCCTAATTCTAACCCTCACCCTCACCCTAACCCTAACCCTCATCCTTACTCTAAGCATCACATTAACCCTAACCCTAACCTAACCCTAACCCTTACACTACTCCTAAACCTAACCCTAACACTCACCCTTATCTTAACCCTCATCCTCAGCCTAATCCTCACCTTTACCCTTAACATCATCCACACCCTAACCATCACCCTAAACCTAACCCTCACCCTCAACCTCATGCTCAGCCTAAGCCTAAGCCTAAGCCTAAGCCTTACCCTAACCCTCAACCTAACCCTCACCATAACCCTAACCCTAACCCTCACGCTAAACCTCACCCTAACCCTAAGTCTAACCCTAAACCTCCCCTCAACCTAAACCTAACCCTATCCCTAAACCTCACCCTAAACCTCACCCTAACACTTACCCTCACCCTCACCCTCAACCTCACCGTAACTCTAACCCTAATCCTAACAATAACCCTAAACCTAACCCTAACCCTAACCCTAACCATAAACCTCACCACAAACATAACCCTAACCATAACACTAACAATAAACCTAACCCTAACCCTAAACCAAATCCTCACCCCCACTGTCACCCTTAGCCTAACCCTAAGCCTAAGCCTAACCCTAACCCTAATCATAACCCTCACCCTTAGCCTCACCCTCACCGCAAACTGAACCCTAACCATAACACTAACAATAACCCAATCCCGAACCCTAACCCTAACCCTCACCCTAACCCTAACCCTCACCCTAACCATAACCCTCACCCTCAGTCTAACCCTTACGTATACCCTCACTGTCACCCCCACCCTAACCCTCACCCTACCCCTAACCCTCAACCTAACAATTACCCTCACGCTAACACTAACCCCAACCCTATCTTTAACCCTCACACTAACCCTAACCCTCACCCTAATCCTAAACCTCACCCTAACCCTAACCCTAAACCTCACCCTGACCCTAGCCCTCACCCTAACACTAAATCTAACCCTCACCCTCACCCTAACCCTAACCCTCATACTCACCCTAAACCTCACACTAACCCTTACCCTAATCCTCAATCTAACCCTCACCCTAACCCTAACTCTCATCCTTACCCTAAACCTAAACCTAACTTTACCCTCATCCTAATCGTAATCCTCACCCACAGCCTAAACCTCACATTTACCCTTACCATAAACCTCATCCTAATGTTAATCCTAAACATAAACCTAACCATCGCCCTAACCCTAACCCTCACCCTCAACCTCACACTCAGCCTATCCCTAAGCGTAAGCCTAAACCTGAACCTCACCATCACCCTCACCTTAAATCTAACCCTAACCCTAACAATAACACTAATCCTAAACCTAAACCTAACCCTAACCCCAAACCTACCTTAATCCTAAACCTCACCCTCACCCTAAACCTAATCCTAAACCTAACCCTAACCCTCACCCTAACCCTAACCCTCACACTTACCGTAACCCTAACCCTCATCCTAACCCTCACCCTATCCCTAACCCTAACCCTAAACCTCACCCTAACACTAACCCTAACCCTCACCCTCACCGTAGCCTTCACCCTAATCTTAATCCTAACCCTAATCCTCATCCTAACCATCACCCTAAACCTAACCCTAACCCTCACCCTAACAATAGCCCTCAACCTTACCCTAACCAATATGTTCACCATAACCCCAACCCTAACCCTCAGCCTAACCCTAAACTTAACCCGAACCCTAACTCTCACCCTATCCCTAATCCTATCACACAACCTAAACCAAATCCTCACCCTCAACCTCGCCCTCAGCAAAACCCTAAGCCTAACCCTATCCCTAAACCTAACCCTCACACTCACCCTTATCCTAATCCTAATCCTAACCCAAAGCTTAACCATCACCCTCACCCTAACCTCACACTATCCCTAACTCTAACACTAACCATAACCCTAACCCTCACCCTCAGCCTCACCCTAACCCTAACTCTAACCCTAAAACCCACCCTCACCCTAACCCTAACCCTAACGGTAAACCTAAACCTAACCCTCAAACTAACCATAATCCTAACAATAACCCTAACCCTAACCCTCGACCTAAACCTCCCCCTAACCCTAAGTCTAACCATGAACCTCACCCTCACCATAACCGTAATCGTAACCCTAATCCTAAACCTAACCCTAACCCAAAACCGAACCCTAACACACACACTCACCCTCACCCTAACTCTAAATCCTGACCCTAACCCTACCCCTGAACGTCCCCCTAACTCTCACACTAACCCTTACCCTAACACTAATCCTAACTCTTAACCTCAACCTAATCTTCACCCTAACCCTAACTCTCACCCTAACCCTAACTCTCACCCTCACCTTCACTGTAACCGTAACCCTAACCATAAACCTAACAATAATCCTAACACAAACCCTCACCCTCACCATAACAATTACCCTCACCCTAACAATTACCCTCACCCTAACACTAACCCTAAACCTAACTCTAACACTCACACTAACCCTAACCCTCACCCTAATCCTAAACCTCACCCTAACACTAACCCTAACCCTCACCCTGAACCTAGCCCTCACCCTAACACTAAATCTAACCCTCACCCTCACTCTAACCCTAACCCTCATACTCACCCTAAACCTCACACTAACCCTAACCCTAATCCTCAATCTAACACTCACCCTAACCCTAACCTTCATACTTACCCTAAACCTCAACCTAACCCTTACCCTCATCCTAATCTTAATCCTCACCCACAGACTAAACCTCACATTTACCCTTACCATAAACCTCATCCTAATGCTAACCCTAAACGTAAACCTAACCATCACCCTAACCCTAACCCTCACCCTCAACCTCACACTCAGCCTATCCTTAAGCGTAAGCCTAAGCCTGAACCTCACCATCACCCTCACCTTAAATCTAACCCTAACCCTAATAATAACACTAATCCTAAACCTAAACCTAACCCTAACCCCAAACCTACCCTAACCCTAACCCTCACACTTACCGTAACCCTAACCCTCATCCTAACCCTCACCCTAACCATAACCCTAACCCTAAACCTCACCCAAACACTAACCCTAACCCTCACCCTCACCGTAGCCTTCACCCTAATCTTAATCCTAACCCTAATCCTCATCCTAACCATCGCCCTAAACCTAACCCTAACCCTAACCCTAACCTTAACAATAGCCCTCAATCTTACCCTAACCCTCACGTTCACCATAACCCCAACCCTAAAACTCACCCTAACCCTAAACGTAACCCTCATCCTCATGCTCTCCGTAACTCTAACCCTAACACTAACAATAACACTAATCCTAAACCTAAACCTAACCTTAACCCTAACCCTAACCCTAATCCTAACACTCACACTCACCCTAACGCTAATCCTAACCCTAACCCTAACACTAAACCTCACCCTCACCCTCCTTGTAACCCTAAACTTCATCCAAAACCTCACCCTAACCCTGAACCTAACCCAAAACCAAACCCTAACACACACACTCACCCTCACCCTAACTCTAATCCAAACCCTAACCCTATAACCCTGAACGTCCCCCTAACTCTCACACTAACCCTAACCCTAACACTAACACTAACCCTAAACTTCAACCTAACCCTCACCTTAACCCTAACCCTAAACCTCACCCTCACCTTCACTGTAACCGTAACCGTAACCCTAACCCTAACAATAAACCTAACCGAAACCCTAACCCTCACACTAACCATAAGCCTCACCCTAACCCTAAACCTCACCCTAACCCTAACCCTAACCCTAACCCTCACCCTCACCCTAGACCTCACCCTAATTCTAACCCAGACCCTCACCCTAACCCTAACCCTTACCAGAACCCTAAACCTAACCCTAACCCTCAACTTTATCTTACCCCTCACCCTAAGGCTTAACCTAACCATTACCCTTAACATAAACCTCACCCTAACCCTCACCCTAAACCTAAACCTCATTCTAACCGTCAACCTAAGCATCACCCTAAACCTAACCCTCAACCTCAAACACACACTCAGAATAAGCCTAAGCCAAATCCTAAGACTTACCCTAATCCTCACCCTAGCCCTCACTGTAACCCTAACCCTAACCCTAACCCACAAACTAACCCTCACCTTAACCCTAACCGTAATCATCACCCTAGCCCTAATCCTCACTCCCAACCTCACCCTCAGCCTAACCCTAAGCCTAAGCCTAACCCTATAACTAACCCTCACACTCACCCTCACCTTAACCCTAATCCTAACCCTAACCCTAACCCTAACCCTAAACATCAACCTCACCCTCACCCTAACACTAATCCTAACCCTAACCCTAAACCTCACCCTAACCTTCACACTCACCCTCAACTTCAACCTCACCATAACTCTAAACCTAACACTAATCCTAAACCTAACTCTAAGCCTAACCCTAAACCTCAACATGACACTCACCCTAACCTTAACCCTAACACTAACCCTAACCCTAACCTTCGACCTAACCCTCCCCCTAACCCTAAATCTAACTATAAACCTCACCCTCACCCTTACCCTAAACCTCACCCTAACCCTAACCCTAACCCTCACCCTCACCCTCACCCTCACGGTAACTCTAACCCTAACCCTAAAAATAACACTAATCCTAACCCTAAACCTAACCCTAACCTTAAACCTAACCCTAATCCAAAAACTCACACTCACCCTAACCCTCACCCTCACACTCACCCTAACCCTAACCCTAACCCTAACCTCAACATAACCCCAACCCTCACCCTCACCGTAGCCCTTACCCTAACTTACACCCTAACCCTAAACTTAACCTGAAACCTAACTCTCACCCTAAACATAGCTCTAACCTTTAACCTAACCCTAACCCTCACCCTCACCCTCACCCTCAGCCTAAGCCTAAGCCTAAGCCTAACCCTAACCCTCACACTCAACCTAACCCTAACCCTAACCCTAACCCTAACCCGAACCCTCACCCGAATCCTCACCTTAACACTAACCCTAACATTAACCCTAAACCTAACCCACAATCTCAGATTCACCCTAATCCTAACTCTAACAATAAACGTCACCCTGACCCTCACCCTAACCCTAACCCTAAACCTAAACTTCACCCTAACCCTAAAACTCAAACTCACCCTGAGCCTAGCCCTCACCTTAACCCTAATCCTAACCCTAAACCTCATCCTAAACCTCCCCATAATTCTAAGCCTAACCCTCACCCTAACCCTAACTTTCTCACGCTCAACCTCACCCTCAGCCTAACCCTAAGCCTAACCCTAATCCTAACCCTCACCCTCAACCTCACCCTCAGCCTAAACCTAACTCTAACCCTAACCCTCACCCTAACATTAACCCTCATCCTCACCCTCACCCTAACTCTAATCCTAACCCTAACCCTAACCCTTAACTTCACACGCACCCTCACTTTAACCCTAATCCTAATCCTAACCCTATCACTAACACTCACCCCCACACTAAACCTCACCCTAACCCTTACCCTAACACTAAACCTAACCCTAATCCTAACCGTCACCCTAACCTTAACTCTAAACTTTAACCTCACCCTCACCGTAACCCTAAACCTAACCATAATCCTAAAACTCACCCTAAACCTAAACCTTAACCTAACACTTACCCTCACCCTAACACTTACACTAACCCTAACACTAACCCTCACACTAATGCTAACCATCACCCTAAACCTAAACCTCACCCTAACCCTAACTCTAACCCTCAACTTCAACTTAGCCCTCACCCTAACACTAACCCTCATCCTCACACTAAACCTCACACTAACCCTAACACTAATCCTCAATCTAACCCTGTCCCTCACATTAACCATAACCCGAAACCTCACCCTTACCTTGAACTTCACCCTCAGCCTAACCCTCACCGTTATTCTAATTGTCACCCTCATCCTAACCCTCACCCTAACCCTAACCCTCATCCTAACCCTCACCCTAACTGTAACCCTAACCATCACCCTAACCGTAACCCTCACCCTAACCTTCAACCTCAGCCTAACCCTAAGCCTAAACCTAAAACTATCCCTAAACCTCACACTCACCCTAGCCCTCACCCTAACTCTAATCCTAACCGTAGCCCTCATCCTAACACTAAATCTAACCATAAACTAAACCAGCACTCTATACCTAATCTTCATCCTCACCCTCACCCTCAGCCTAACACTAAGCCTAAGCCTAACCCTAACCCTAACCCTAAACCTCAACCTAAACCTCACCCTAACCCTAATCCTAACCCTAACCCTAACCCTAAACCTAAACCTCAACCTAACCCTCACCCTAAAACTAACCCTAACCCTAAACCTCACCCTTACTTTAGTCCTCACCCTAACCCTCACCCCAAACCTAAGCCTCACCCTCACCCAAACCTGAACCTTAACCCTCACCCTAACCCTACCCTTAATATTAACCCTAAACCTCACTCTAACCCTAACACTAACACTCACAATCTCCTTAGCCCTCACCCTAACCCTAATTGTAACCCTAAACCTCATCCTAACCCTCACCCTAACCCTAACCCTAACCCTCACCCTAACCATAAACCTGATTCTAACCCTCAAACTAGACCTAACCCTGAGCCTCACCATAACCATAACCCTAATCCTCACCCTAACTCTAAACATAATCCGATCAATAAACCTCAACCTAACCCTAACCCTAATCCTCACGCACACCCTAGCCCTCATCCTAAACCTAATCCTAACAGGAACCCTCATGCTAACCCTCACCCTAACCCTAACCCGAACCCTCACCTTAAACCAAGCCCTAATCCTATCCCTCACCCTATCCCTAAACTTAACCCTAACCCTAATCCTCACCCTCACAATAGCCCTCATATTAACCCTAATCTTAAACCTAACCCTCATCCTAACCCTCACCCTAAACCTAACCCTAACCCTCACCCTCACAATTAGCCTAAACCTAAGCCTAACCCTAACATTAACCGAAACCTAACCCTCACACTCACACTCACCCAAAACCTAATCCTACAACTAACCCTATCCCTAACCCTAAACCTCACCCTAAAACTCACGCTAAACCTAACCCGAAAACTAACCCTAACACTAACCCTCACACTAACCCTCACCTTAACACAAACTCTAACCCTAAACCTCACCCTCACCCTCTCCCTCAGACTATCATTAAGCCTAACCCTAACACTAACCTTAACCCTCACACTCACCCTCACCCTAACACTCAGCCTTACACTAAGACTAAGCTTAAGCCCAACCCTAACACTAACCCTCACCCTAACCATAACCCTCACCCTAACCCTAACACTCACACTAAGCCTAACACTAACCCTCACCGTCACCCACAAACTCACCCTAACCCTAACCCTCACCCTGATCCTAACTCTAAGCCTCAACCTCATGCTCTGCCTAAGCCTAAGCCTAAGCCTAAGCCTAACCCAAACCCTCACCTAACCCTAACCCGAACACTAACACTAACTCTAACCCTAAACCTCACCCTCAACCTAACCCTAAACGTAAGCCTAACTCTAAACCTCATCCTAACCCTAACCCTCACCCTCACCCTAGCCCTCACCCTAACCCTAATCTTAACATTAAATCTCATCCTAACCCTCACCCTAACCCTAACCCTAACCCTCACCCTAACCCTAGCCCTAACCCTAACCCTAACCCTCAACCTAATCCTAACCCTCACTCTCACCGTAAACCTAACCCTAACCCTCACCCTAACCCTAAACTTAACTCGAAACCTAACTCTCACCCTAGCCCTAAACCTAACCCTCATCATAACCCTAACCCTCACCCTCACCATCATCCTCAGCCTAACCCTAAACCTAATCCTAATTCTCACACTCAACCTAAACCTTACCCTAACCCTAATCCTAACACTAAGCCTAACCCTCACCATCACCCTAACCCTTACCCTAACCCTAAATCTAACACTAACCCTAACCCAAACCCTCAGCCTCACCCTAACCCTAACTCTAAACCTAAACCTCCCTCTCACCCTAACTCTAAACCTAAACCTCACCCTAACCCTAACCTTAAACCTAAACCTCATACTCACCCTAGCCCTCACCCTCACCCTAATCCTAAGCCTAACCCTCATCCTAACACTCACCCTAACTCTAACCCTAACCCTAACTCTCACCCTATGCCTAAACCTCACCCTCACACTCAGCCTCAGCCTAAGCCTAAGCCTAACCGTAAAAATAACCCTCACACTCACCCTAAACCTTACCCTAATCCTAATCCTAACCATAACCCTAACCCTCACCCTCACCCTATCCCTCACCTTAACCCTAACCCTAACACTAACCCTAACCCTAAACCTCACGCTCAGACTCAACCTAACCCTAACACTAACCATAATCTCACCCTCAACCTAAACCTAACCCTATACCTCACCCTAACCCTAAACATAAAACTCACCCTCAGCCTAGCCCTCCCCCTAACGCTAATACTAAGCCTAACCCTCATCCTAACACTCCCCCTAACCCTAATCTTAAACCTCACCCTAACCCTAACCCTCACCCTCACCCTCACCCTCAGCCTAAGCCTAAGCCTAACCTTAACCCTAACCCTCACACTCACACTAACCTTAAAACTAATCCTAATGCTGACACTAAACCTAACCCTCACCCTCACCCTAACCCTCACCATAACCCTAACCCTAATAACCCTAAACCTAACCCACACCCACAGCCTCACCCTAACCCTTATTCTAACCCTAAACGTCACCCTGACCCTAACCCTAAACCTAATAATAAACCTCACCCTAACCCTAAACCTAAACCTCACCCCCACCCTAGCCCTCACCCTAACCCTAATCCTAACCCTAATCCTCATCCTAACCCTCCCCATAAACCTAAGCATAACCCTCACCTTAACCCTAACGTTCTCACCCTCAACTTCACCCTCAGCCTAATCCGAAGCCTAAACCTAAACCTAACGTTAACACACAAACTCACCCTAAGCCTAACCCTAAGTCTAACCCTCAACCTAACCCTAACCCACATACTCACCTTCACACTAACCCTAATCCTCAACCTAACCCTAACCCTCTCCCTCCCCCTAACACTCACCATAACCCTAACCCTAACACTAACCCTAACCCTAACCCTCAACCTAACCCTCACTCTAACCCTGACTCTAAGCCTAAACCTTACAATCACCCTAACCCTAACTCTAACCCTAATCCAAACCCTAAACCTCAGCCTAACCCTACCCCTAACCCTCACCCTCACAGTAACCGTAAATATAAACCTTACCCTAACAATAACCCTAACCCTAACAATAAACCAAAACCTAACCCTAACCCTCATCCTAACCATATCCTTCACCCTAATCCTAACCCTCACCCTAACACTTACCCTCACCCCAACCCTAACCCTAACCCTCACACTCACCCTAACCTTTACCCTAAACCTAATCCTAACCCTAAACCTAACCCTCACCCTCACCCTAACACTCACCCTAACCCTAACTCCAACACTAACCCTAAACCTAACCCTCACCTCAGCCCCAACCTAACCTTAACTCTAAAATTAACCTCACCCTCACCCTAACCCTAAACCTAACAATAACCCTAACACTAACACTAACCCTCACACTAACCCTCACCCTAACACTAAGCCTAACCCTCACACTCACACTCACCCTAACCCTAAAGCTAACCCCTATCCCTCAACCTAGCCCTAACCTCCACACTCACCATGATCCTTACCCTAATCCTAAACCTAACCCTAAACTTAACCTGAACACTAACTCTCGCCCTAACCATAACCGTAACCCTCACCCTAACCCTAACCCTCACCCTAGCCCTCACCCTAAGCCGAACAGTAACCCTAACCCTAACCCTCACCCCAACCCTCACCCTAACCTTAAATCTAACCCTAAACCTCACCCTCACCCTACACCTAACTCTAAACCTAACCCTAACCCTAACCCTCAACCTCACCCTAACCCTAACTCTAACACTCACCCTCACGCTCACCCTAACTGTAACCCTAAACCTAACCCTAACAATAACCCTAACCCTAATCCTAACCCTCACCCTAACCATCAACCTCACCCTATCCCAAACCCTCACCCTAAATCTTACCCTCAACCTAACACTAACCCTAACCCTAAAGCTAACCCTCACACTAACCCTAACCCTAACCCTAACCCTAAACCTCAACCTAACCCTCACCATCACCCTAACCCTATCACTAACCGTAACCCTAAACCTCACCCTCCCTCTTCCCGTAACCCTATATCTAAACGTAAACTTCACCCTCACAGTAACCCTAACCTTAACCCTAAACACCAGCCTAACCCTAACCCTTATCCTCACCCGCACCCTAAACTTCACCATAACTATAACACTAACCCTAACAATAACCCTAACCCTAACCCTAACCATCACCCTAAACCTAATCCTCACCTCCACCCTCACACTCAGCCTAACCCTAAGCCTAAGCCTAACCCTCACACTAAGCCTCACACTCAACTTCACCCTAAGCCTAAACCTAACCCTAACCCTATCCCTAAACCTCAACCTAACCCTCACCCTCACCCTAACCCGAACACTAACCCTAACCCTAAACCTTACCCTAACTCTCCCCCTAACCATAACTCTAACCCTAAACCTCACCCTCACCCTAAACCTAACCCTAACCCTAAACCTCACCCTAAACCTCACCCTCACCCTCACCCTCCACCTCACCGTAACTCTAACCCTAACCCTAACAATAAAACTAACCCTAACACAACCATAACCCTAACACTAACCCTAACCATAACCATAACCCTCATCTTCAGCCTCAACCTAACAGCAATCTTTTTTTTTTTTTTTTGGGTCCGGTCGTGGGGCCTGAACTCTGGGCCTGGGCGCTGTCCTTAAGCTCTTCAGCTCAAGGCTAGCACTCTACCACTTGAGCCACAGCGCCACTTCCGGGTTTTTTCTTTTTGCTTATGTGGGGCTGAGGAATCGAACCCAGGGACTCGAGCATGCAAGGCAAGCGCTCTACCACTGAGCCACTTTCCCAGCCCCCCTAACCGCAATCTTAACCCTAACCATAACACTAACAATAACCCTAACCCTAACCCTAATTCTCACCCCCACCCTCATCCTCAGCCTAACCCTAAGCCTAACCCTAACCCTAACCCTAACCCTCACCGTAACCCGAACCCTAACCCTAAACCTATACCTAAACCTAAACCTAAACTTAACCCTAACACTAAACCTAACCCTAATCCTCAGCTTCACCCTCGAGCTAACCCTCACCCTCATGCTCGGACTAAGCCTTAGCCTAAGCCTAAGCCTAACGGTACACCTGACCCTCACCCTAACACTAACCCTAACACTAACCCTAACTCTAAACCTAAACCTCACCCTCACCATAACTCTCAACCTAACCCTATCCCTCACCCTAACACTTACCCTCACCCTAAAACAAACCCTAACACTAACACTGATCCTCACCCTAACCCTAACCATCACCCTAACCCTAAAACTAAGCCTAACCCTAACCCTCACGCTCAGCCTAGTCCTCACCCTAACCCTAACACTCATCCTCCCCCTAAACCTCCCCCTAACCATAACACTAATCCTCAATCTAACCCTCAGCCTCACTCTACCCCTAACCATAAACCTCACCCTAACCCTAACCCTCACGCTTTCAGTAACCCTCACCTCAGCCTAACCCTCACGTTTACCCTTACCGTCAACCCCACACTAAACCTCACCCTAACCATTAACCTCACCCTCATACTAACCCTAACCCTAATACTAACCCTAACTCTAAACCTAAACCTCACCCTCACCCTCACCCTCAGCCTGAACCTAAGGCTAACCCTAACCCTAACATTAACCCTCACACTCATCCTAACCCTCACCCTAACCCTAACCCTAACACTAACCCTAACCCCTAAGCCTCACCCTCAGCCTCACCCTAACCCTAATTATAACCCTAAACCTCACCCTCACCCTAACCCTAACGCTAAACCTAACCCTAACCCTAACCCTCCCCCTAACACTCAACCTAACCATAACACTAATCACTAACCCTAACTCGAAACCTAACCCTAACACTAAACCTCACCCTCACCCTAACCCTAACCCTAACACTAACCCTAACCCTAACCCTCACCTTCAACCTCACCCTCAGCCTAAACTTAAGCCTAACCCTAAACCTAACCTAACACACACACTCACCCTTAACCTAACACTAATCCTCACCCTAACCGTAACCCTAATCCTAACCCTCCCCCTAACTCTCACCCTCACACTAACCCTAACACTAAGCCTAACCCTAACCCTCAACCTAACCCTCACCCTAACCCTAACTCTAATCCTAAATCTCACCCTCACCCTAACCCTAACTCTAACCTCAACCAAACCCTAAACCTCACCCTATCCCTAACCCTAACCCTAAACCTAACATTAACCCTAACCTTAACTCTAACCCTAAACCTCCCCCTCCCCCTAACCCTAACCCTAACCATGATGCTAAACGTCACCCTAAACCTAAACCTTACCCTAACACTTACCCTCACCCTAACACTAACACTAACAATAACCCTACCCTTAACCCTAACCATCACCCTTACCGTAACCCTAACCCTCATCCTAATCCTCATCCTAAACCTAACCGTAACCCGAAACCTCACCCTAACACTAACCCTAACCCTCACCCTAACCCTAGCCCCCACCCTAAAGGTAAACCTAACCCTAACGCTCAACCTAACCCTAAACCTCAAGCTCAAGGTAACCGTAATCCTAACCCTCACCCTAACCCTAAACTTAACCTGAACCCTAACTCTCACCCTAAACATAACCCTAACCCTCACTCAAACCCTAAACCTCACCCTCACCCTCACCCTCAGTGTAACCCTAAGCCGAACCCTAACCCTAACGCTAACCCTCACACTCACCCTAACCCTTACCCTAATCCTAATCCTAACCCTAACTCTAACCCTCAGCCTCAGCCTCACCTTAACCAAAAACCTCAACCTCACCCTAACCCTAACCCTAAACCTCACCCTATCCCTAACCCTAAACCTCACCCTCACCCTAGCCCTCAACCTAACACAAATCCTAACCCTAACCCACACCCTAACCCTCAACCTAACAATAACCTGAACCATCACTCTAAACCTAAACCTCAACCCCACCCTCATCCTCAGCCTAACCCTCAGCCAAAGACTAACCCTAACCCTAACGCTCACACTCAACCTCACCTTAACCCTAATCCTAACCCTAACCCTTAAACTAAACTTCAACCTAACCCTCACCCTAAGCCTAACCTTAACCCTAAACCTCACCCTCACCTTAGTCCTCAACTTAACCCTCACCCCAAACCTAACCCTCACCCTCACCCAAACCCGAACCCTAACCCTCACCCTCATCCTAATGCTACCCCTAACCCTAATCCTAAACCTCACCCTAACCCTAACACTAACCCTCACAATCACCCTATCCCTAACCCTAACCCTACCTCTAAACTTCATCCGAACCCTAAACCTGACCCTCAACATCACCCTCACCCTCACCCTTACCTTAACCTTAACCCTAACCCTAAACCTAAGAATAACACTAACCATAAACCTAACCCTAAACCTCACCCTCAGCGTAACTCTAACCCTAACCCAAACCTTCACCTTAACCCTAACACTGACCCTCACCCTAACCCTAAACCGAACCCTAACCCTAAACCGAACCCTCACCCTAGCATATATCCTAACCCAAATCCTAAACCTATCACTCACACTAACCCACACTCTAACCCTAAACCTAACCCTCAGCTTTAATCTAACCCTCACCCTCAGCCTCAGACTCAGCCTAACCCTAAGGCTAACACTAACTCTAACCCTAACACTCACCATCACCTTAACCCTAACCCTAACCCTAACCCCAACCCTAAACCACTCTAACACTAACCCTCAACATCAACCTAACCCTAACCTTAACACTCACCCTGGCACATACCCTAACACTATTCCTAACCCTAACGCTCACCCTAACCGTCACTCTAAACCTAACCCTAAACCTAACCCTCACCTTAACACTAACCCTCACCCTAATGCTAACCCTCACCCTACCCCTACCCATAACCCTCACACTAACCCTAAACCTCACCCTCACCCTAAACCTCACCCTCACCCTAACCCTAAACCTCACCCTCACCCTAGTGCTCACCCTAAACCTAACCCTAACCCTAACACTCACCCTAACCATAACCCTCACCATAACCCTAACACTCACACTAACCCTAAATCTAAACCTCTCCCTCACCCTCACCCTAACCCTAACCCTAACCCTCCCCCTCACCCTAAACCAAACCCTAACCCTAACACTCACCCTAACACTAACCCTAACCCTAACCCTAACCCTCACACTCACCCTCAACCTAGACCTAATCCTAAACCTAACCCTAACCCTCACAGTAACACTCAAACTAGCGCTCACCCTAACCCTAATCCTAACCCTAAATCTCATCTTAACCGTCACCATAACCCTAACCCTAACCCTCACCCTAACCCTAACCCTAACCCTCACCCTCATGCTCGGCCTAAGCATAAGCCTAAGCATAAGCTTAAGCCTAAACCTAACCTTCACACTAACCCTCAACCTAACCCTAACCCTAACACAAAAGCTAACTCTCACCCTAAACCTCACCCTCACCCTAACCCTAAATCTAACCCTAACCCTAAACATAAACCTAACCCTCAACCTAACCCTAAACCTCACACTCACCTTAAAAGTAAACCTAATCCTAACCCTAACAGTAACCCTAACCCTAACCCTCATTCTAACCATAATACTCACCCTAAACCTAACCCTCACCCTAAGACTTAAATTCACCCTAACACTAAACTTAACCCTAACACTAGCACTCACACTAACCCAAACTCTCCCCCTCACCCTAAACCAAATCCTAACCCTAACCCTCACCCTAACCCTAAGCCTAACCCTAACCCTAACCCTGACACTCACCCTCAACCTACACCTAATCCTAAACCTAACCCTAACCCTCACAGTAACCCTCAACCTAGCCCTCACCCTAACCCTAATCCTAACCCTAAACCTCATCCTAACCCTCACCCTAACCCTAACCCTAACCCTCACCTTAACCCTAACCCTCACCCTCATGCTCGGCCTAAGCCTAACCCTAAGCCTAAGCATAAGCCTAAACCTAACCCTCACACTAACACTCAACCTAACCCTAACCCTAACACAAAAGCTAACTCTAACCCTAAACCTCACCCTCACCCTAACCCTAACTCTAACCCTAACACTAAACATAAACCTAACCCTCAACCTAACCCTAAACCTCACACTCAACTTAACAGTAAACCTAATCCTAACCCTAATAGTAACCCTAACCCTAACCCTAACCCTCATTCTAAACATAACACTCACTCTAAACCTAACCCTCACCCTAACACTTAAATTCACCCTAACACTAAACCTAACCCTAACAGTAGCACTCACACTAACCCTCACCCTCACCCTCACCCTAGCCCTCACCCTAACCCTAACCCTCATCCTCATCCTAAACCTCACAGTAACCCTAAAACTAATCCTCAATATAAACCTCACCCTCACCTTAACCCTAACCCTCACCCGAAACCTTACCCTCACCCTTAATTTAATCCTCACTCTCAGCCTAACTCTCACCTTAAGCCTTACCTGCACCCTCACCCTAACCCTCACCCTAAGCCTAACCCTCATCCTAACACTCACCCTGACCGTAACCCTAAGCCTAACCCTAACCCTAACCCTCACCCTCACCCTAGACATCATCTTAACCCTAATCCTAACCCTAAAACTAACCCTAACCCTAACCATCACCCTTAACCTAATCCTCAACCCCACCCTCACCCTCAGCCTAACCCTAAGCCTAAGCCTAATCCTAACCCTCACCCTCACACTCAGCCTCACCATAACCCTAATCCTAAACCCAACCCTAACACTAACCCTAAACCTCAACCTATCCCTTCCCCTAACCCTCCCCATAACTCTAACTCTAACCCTAAACTTCAACCTCACCCTAACCCTCACCCTAAACCTAAATCTAACCCTCACCCTCACCCTCACTGTAACTCTAACCCTAACTCTAACAATAACACTAACCCTATCCATCACCCTAACCCTAACCCTAACCCTAAACCTCACCCGAAGCCTAACCCAAAACCTCAACGTCAGCCTCACCCTAACCGTAAACTTAACCTTAACCATAACACTAACAATAACCCTAACCCTAATCCTAACACTGATCCTCACCCTCACCCTAACCCTCACCCTCAGGTTAAGGCTAAGCCTAACCCTATCCCTAAGCCTAACACAATCACTCACCCTAACATTAACCCTAATCCTAATCCTAACCCTAACCCTAACACTCATCCTAACCCTCACCCTAACCCTAACCCTAACACTAACCCTAACACTCAACCTAACCCTAATTCTAACCCTAACCCTCACCCTCAACTTCACCCTCACCCTAATCCTAACCCTAAACCTCACCCTAACCCTAACCCTTACCCTCACCCTCACTGTATCTCTAACCATAACCCTAACAATGACACTAAACCTAACCCTAACCCTCACCGTCACCCTCACCGTAACACTAACCCTAACCCAAACCCTCACCCTAGCCCTCACCTTAGCCCTAATCCTAAACTTAAACCTCACCCTAACCTTCACCCTAACCCTAAAACCCTAACAGTCACCCTAATCCTAACCCTTAACCTCACCCTCACGCTAGGACTAAACCTAAGACTAAGGCTAACCCTAACCCTAACTTTCACACTCACCCTCACCCTCATCCTCACAGTAACTCTAACCTTACCCCTAACAATAACACTAACCCGAACCTTAACCCTAACCCTAATCCTCACCTTGACAGTAAACCTCAACCTAAACCAAGCCCTCACCCTAACACTAACACTAATCCTAACCCTAAACCTTACCCTAACCTAACCCTAAACCTCACTCTCAGCCTCAACCTCAATGTAAACTTAATCTTCATGATAACACTAACAATAACCCTAACCATAACACTAATCCTAACCCTCAGCCTCACCCTAACACTAACCCTCACTCTCACCGTAACCCTAACCTAACCCTCACCCTAACCCTAAACCTAACCCTAATCCTAAACCTCGCCATAATGGTAACCCTAACCCTCACCCTCACCCTTGCCCTCATACTAACCCTAATCCTAACCCTAAACCTCATCCTAACCCTGACTCTAACCATAACCCTAACCCTCAACCTAACCCTAACCCTAACCTTGAAGCTAACCCTAACACTCACCCTCACCCTCACACTCAGCCTCAGCCTAACCCTAAACCTAAGCCTAACCCTAACCCACACACTCACCCTCACCTTAACCCTAATCCAAACACTAACCCTCACCCTAACACTCCCACTAATCCTAACCCTAAACGTAAACCTCACCCTCACCCTAACCCTAACTCTAACACTGAACCTAAACCTAAACCTCACCCTAACCCTAACCCAAACCCTCACCCTCACCGTAACAGTAACCCTAACCCTAACAATAACCCTAACCCTAACGCTAACACTAACCCTAAACATAAACCTCACCCTAATGCTAACCCTCACCCTAAAACTAACCCTAATACTAACACTAACCGTCACACTAACCCTAACCATCACCTTAACCCTAAACTTCAAAATAACCCTAAACCTAACCCTCACCCTCACCATAGCCCTATCACTAACCCTAACCCTCATGCTCACCCTAAACCTCACACTAACCCTAACACTGACACTCAATTTAACCTCACCCTCACCCTAACCCTAACCCTAATCCTCACCCTAACTCTCACCCTAACCTTAACCCTCACTTTTACCCTTACTGTCACACTCACCCTAACCCTCACCCTAATCCTAACCCTAATTCTAACCCTCATCCTAAACATAACCCTAACCATCACGCTAACCGTAACCCTCAACCTCACAATCAGCCTCAGTCTAAACCTAAGCATAAGCCTAACCCTAACCCTAAACCTCACCTTCACCCTAGTCCTCACCCTAACCATAATCCTAACCCTAACCCTAAAAATAACACTAATCCTAACCCTAACGCTCATTCTAACCCTAAACCTCACCCTAACCCTGATCCTCACCCAAACACCTTACACTAACAATAACCCTAACCCTAACCCTAACCCTCATTCTAACCCTAACCCTCACCCTAACCCTTACCCTCACCCTAACACTTACCTTACCCTAACACTAACCCTAACCCAAACACTAAACCTCACACTAACCCTAACCCTCACCCTACCCTAACCCTAACCCTAAACCTCTCACTAACCGTAACCCTAACCCTCACCCTCACTCTCCCCCTCACCCTAACCCTCACCATATCTCTAACCCTAACCTTAACAATAACACTAATCCTAACCCGAACACTAACCCTAATCCTAATCCTAACCCTAATACCCACCCTCAGCCTTACCTTCACCACAAACTTAACCCTAACCATAACACTAACAATAACCCTAACCATCACCCTAACCCTAACATTAACCCTCACCTTAACCCTAACCCTAACCCTAATCCTAACCCTATACCTCATCCTAACCCTCACCCTAACCCTAACCCTAAACCTCAACCTAACCCTAACCCTCACCCTCACACTCAGCCTAACCCTAAACCTAACCCTAACACTAACCCTCACACTCACACTCAAGCTAACCCTAATCCAAAATCTAACCCGAACCCTAACCATAACCCTCAACCTAACCCTCACCCTAACCCTAACCCTAACAGCAATCCTAACACTAACCTTCACACTAACCCTAACTCTAACCCTAAACCTCACCCTCACCCTCACTTTAATCCTTACCCTCAACCTCAGCCTAAACCTAAGCCCGACCCTAACCTGAATCCTCACACTCACACTCACCCTCACCCTAACACTAATCCTAATCCCAGCCCTAACCCTAAACGTCAACCTAACCCTAACCCTCACAATAACCCTAAACCTAAAACTAACCCTAACGCTAACGCTCACCCTAACCCTAAATCTAAACCTAAACCTCACCCTCAACTTAACCCCAACCCTAACCCTAACCCTAACCCTAAACCTCACCCTAAACATAACCCTAAACCTCACCTTCACCCTAGCCCTCACTCAAACCCTAATCCTAACTCTAACACTCATCCGAACCCTAACCCTAACCCTAAACCTAACCATCACCCTAACCCTAACACTCAGCCTCAACCTTACCCTCACCCGCAGCCTAACATTAAGCCTAAAACTACACCTAACCCTAACTCACACACTCACCCTCACCCTAACCCTAATCCTAACCCTAAACCTAACAATAACCCTAACCCTAAAGCTAACCCTCACCTTAAATATAACCCTCACCCTAACCCAAACCCTCACCCTAACACTTACCCTGACCCTAACACAAGCCGTAAGCATCACCCCAAAGTTCACACTAACCCTAATCCTCACAGTAACCTAAACCTCATCCTAACCTTAACCCTAACCCTAACCTAAACCTCAACCTCATCATAGCCCTCACCCTAACCCTAATTCTAACCCTAACCCTAACCCTCAACCTCACCGTAAACCTCACACTAACCCTAACCCTAATCCTCAATCTAACCCTCACCCTAACCATAACCCTAACCCTCACCCTAACCCTAACCCTCACCCTTATTTTAACACTCACCCTCAGCCTAAACCTCACCTTTACCCTTACCATCACTCTCACCCTAACCCTCAACCTTACCCTAATGCTCACCCAATCCCTAACCCTAACCCTAACCCTAAACCTACCCTCACCCTCAGCTTTACACTAATCCTATCACTATTCCTAACCCTAAACCTCGCCTTCACACTAACAGTCAGCTAATTCTTAACCTCACACTAATCCTAACCCTAACCCTAACCCTAACTCTCACACTAAACCTAAACCTTAACCTAACCGAAACCCTACACCTTACCCTAAACCTCATCTTAACCCTAACTCTAACCCTCACCCTAACCCGAACCCAAAACCTCAACATCACCCTAAATCTGACCTAACCCTAATAACAACCCTAAACCTCACCTGAACCCTAACCCTCACCCTGAACCTAACCCTCACCCTAACCATCAGCCTAACCCTCATCCTAACCCTAAGCATAACCCTTACCCTAACCCTCACCCTAACCCTCACGCTAACCCAAACCTTAACCCTAACCCTCACCCTCACCCTAACCCTCATCCTAACACTTAACCTCATACTCGCCCTAAACCTCACACTTAATCGAATCCTCACCGTAACTCTAACCCTAACAGTCACCCTCACCGTCACCCCCATACTAAGCCTAACCCTAACCCTCACCCTAATCCTAAAACCCACCCTAATCCTCACCCTAAAAATCACCCTAACTCTAATGCAAGTCTAAAACTCACCCTAACCCTCATGCTATCACTTATCCACAGCACAAAACTAACCCTAACCTTAACCCTCACCCTCACCCTAACCCTAATCCTAACCCTAACCCTCATCCTAACCCTCACACTAACCCTAAGGTTAACCATAACCCTAAGCCTAATCCTCACACACCCTCACCCTCAGCCTAACCCTAAGCCTAAGCCTAATCCTAACCCTAACCCTCACACTCACCCTCACTCTAACCCTAATCCTAACCCAAAACCTAAACCTAACCCTAAACATCAACCTTACCCTCACCCTAAACCTAATGCTAACCCTAACACTAACCCTAACCTAAACACTCACCCTTACCCTCCCCCCCAACCTAACTCTAACCCTAAACCTCTCCCTCACCTTATCCCTAATACTAACCCTAACTCTAAACCTCACCGAAACCCTAACCCTCACCCTCACCCTCACCCTCACCCAAACCCTAAGTCTAACCCTAACCCTAACATTAACACTAATCCTAACCCTAAAACTAACCCTAACCCTAAGTGTAACCCTAACCCTCACCCTCACTGTAACCCTAAACCTCATCCAAAAGCTCACCCTAACCCTAACCCTAACCCTAAAACTCACCCTAACACTAACCCTAACCCTCACCGTCACCCAAGCCCTCACCCTAACACTAATAATAACCCTAATCCTCATCCTAACCCTCACCCTAACCCTAACTCTAACCCTAAAACTCACCCTAACCCTAACACTAACTAAAACCCTAACCCTAACACTAAACATCACCCTAACCCTAACCCTCACCCTCATCCTCACTGTAACCCTAACCCTAAACATAACAATAACCCTAAACCTAACCCTAAACCTCACCCTAAACATAACACTCACCCTAACCCTAACTCTCACCCTAACACTTAGCCTAACCATTACCCTAACCCTAACTCTAACACTAACCCTCACAGTAACCCTAACTCTCACCCTAATCCTAAACCTCACCCTAACCCTAACCCTAACCCTAACCCTCACCCAAACCCTAACCCTCACTCTCACCCTACTTCTAACCATAACCCTCACCCTAACCCTAACCCTCATCCTCACTGTAAACCTCACACTAACCCTAACCCTAATCCTCAATCTAACCCTCACCCTCACCCTAACCCTCACCCTCACCCTAACCCTCACACTCACCCTAAACCTCATCCTATCCCTTATGCTAACCCTCACATTAATCCTTACCCTCACCCTTAATGGAACACTCACCCTCAGCCTAAACCTCACCTTTACTGTTACCGTCATGCTCACCCTAAGCCTCACCCTAAAACTTACACTCATCCTAACACTCACCCTAACCCTAACCCTATCCATCACCCTAACCCTATCAATCACACTCACCCTCACCCTCAGCTTAAACCTATGCCTAAGCCGAACCCTAACCCTAAACCTCACCCTCACCCAACCCCATTACCGTAAAACTTATCCTAACCCCAACCCTCATCCTAATCCTCACCCTAACCCTAACCTTAACCATCACCCAAAACCTATTCCTCACCCCCACCCTTATCCTCAGCCTAACCCTAAGCCTAAGCCTAACCATAAACCTCACATTCACCCTAGCCCTCACCCTAAACCTAATCCTAACCCGAACCTTCATCCTAAACCTCACCACAACCCTAACCCTAACCATCACCCAAACCCTATTCCTCACCCCACCCTCAGCCTAACCCTAAGTCTAAGACTAACCCTAACCCTAACCCTCACCCTCACCCTAGCCTGCACCCTAACCCTAACCCTAAACTAACCCGAACCCAAATCCTAAACCTAAACCTAAACCTAACCTTAACCCTCACCCTAGCCCTCACCGTAACCATAATCCTAACCCTAAACCTCATCCTAACCCTCACCCTAAACCTAACCCTAACCCTCACCCTAACCCTAACCCTCACCCTCACCCTCAGCCCAACCCTAACCCTAATCCTCACACTCACACTCACGCTAAACCTAATCCTAAATCTAACCCGATCCCAAAACATAACCCTCACCCTAACCCTCATCCTAACCCTAATCCTAACAGCAATCCTTACACTAAACCTCACACTAACCCTAACTCTAACCCTAAACCTCACACTCACCCTCAACTTAAGCCTCACCCTCAACCTCAGCCTAAACCTAAGGCTCACCCTAACCCTAACCCTAACCCTTACACTCACCCTCACCCTCACCCTAACACTAATTCTACTCCCAGCCCTAACCCTATCCCTCACCCTAACCCTAACCCTCACCCTAAACCTAAACGGAACATTAACCCTAAACCTAACCCTCACCCTAACCCTAACTCAAACCTAAACCTCAGCCTCACCTTAACCCTAACCCTAACCCTAACCCTAAACCTCACGCTAAATATAACCCTAAACCTCACCTTCACCCTAGCCCTCACCCAAAACCTAATCCTAACTCTAACCCTCATCCTAACCCTCACCCTAACCCAAACCCTAACCATCACCCTAACCCTAATCCTCAGCCTCAACCTCACCCTCAGCCTAACCTTAAGCCTAAACCTAAACCTAACCCTAACCCACACACTCACCCCCACCCTAACCCTAATCCTAATCCTAGCCCTAACAATAACCCTAACCCTAAACCTAACCCTCAACCGAAACATAACCCTCATCCTAACCCAAACCCTGACCCTAACACTTACCCTCACCCTAGCACTAACCTTAACTCTAACCCTAACACTCACACTAATCCTAACCCTCACAGTAACCATAAACTTCACCCTAACCTTAACCCTAACCCTAACCTAAACCTAACCCTCATCCTAGAACTCACCCTAACCCTAATTCTATCTCTAAACCTAACCCTAACCCTAACCCTCAACCTCACCCTAAACCTCACACTAACCCTAACCCTAATCCTCAATCTAACACTCACCCTAACCGTAACCCAAACCCTTAACCTAACCCTCACCCTAACCCTAACCCTCACCCTTATCTTAACCCTCACCCTCAGCCTAACCCTCACCTTTACCCTTACCATCACTCTCACCCTAACCCTCAACCTTACCCTAACCCTCACCCAAGCCCTCACCCTAACCATAACCCTAAACCTCACCCTCACCCTCAGATTTACACTAATCCTATCACTATTCCTAACCCTAAACCTCACCCTCACACTAACAGTCAGCTAATTCTTACTCTCAAACTAATCCTAACCCTAACCCTAACCCTAAGTCTCACAATAAACCTAACCCTCACCCTAACCGTAACTCTATCCCTTACCCTAACCCTCACCTTAACCCTAACTCTAACCCTCAACATAACCTGACCCAAAACCTCAACGTCACGCTAATTCTGACCCTAACCCTTATAACAACCCTAACCCTCACCCTCACCCTAACCCTCACTCTAATCATAACCCTAACCCTCACCCTAAACCTCACCCTAACCCGAACCTTAACCCTAACCCTCACCCTCACCCTAACCCTCATCCTAACACTTAACCTCATCCTCACCCTAAACCTCACACTTAACCGAATCCTCAATGTAACTCTAAACCTAACCGTCAACCTCACCATCACCCTCACGCTAAGCCTAACCCTAACCCTCACCCTAACCCTAAAACTCACCCTAATCCTCACCCTAACCCTCACCCTAACCCTAATGCTAAGTCTAACACTCACCCTAAACCTCATGCTATCACTTATCCACACCACAAACCTAACACTAACCTTAACCCTCACCCTCACCCTAAACCTCACCCAAAACCTAAACCTAATCCTAATCCTCACCCTAATCCAAACCCTAACATGAACCCTCACCTAACCCTAAACCTAACCCTCTACCTCACCCTAACCCTCACCATCACCCGAACCCTCAACCTAATCCTAACGCTCACCCACACCCTAAACCTCAAGCTCACCCTTACCCTAACCCTCAACTAATCCTCACCCTAACCCTAACCATTACCTAACCAAGACTCTCACCCTCACCCTCACCTTCACCCTAACCCTCACCCTCACCCTAGACCTCACCCTAACCATAACCATAACCCTGAACCTCACCCTCACCCTCACCCTCAACCTCAGCCTATCCCTAATCATATCCCTAATTCTAACCCTAACCCTATCCCTCATCCTAACCCTCACCATAACCCTTACCCTCACCCTCACTCTCACCCTAACCGTAACCCTCACACTAAACCTAAACCTCACCCTAAACCTAAACCTACCCCTCACCCTAAACCTCACCATAAACTTCATGCTATCCCTAAACCTCACCCTCACGCTAGCCCTCACCCTAACCCTAATTCTAACCCTAACCTTCACCCTAACCCTCATCCTCACCCTAAACCTCACACTAACCCTAACCCTAATCCCCAATCTAACCCTAACCCTAATCCTAACCCTAACCTTCACCCTAACCCTAACCCTCACCCTTACCGTAACTCTCACCCTTAGCCTTACCCTCAACTTTACTCTTACCATCACGCTCATCGTAACCCTCACCCTAACCCGAACCCTCATCCTAACCCTCACCCTAACCCTAACCCTATCCATCACCATAACCCTAACCCTCACACTCACCATCACCCTCAGCTTAAACCTATGCCTAAGCCTAACCCTAACCTTAACCCTCCCCTCACCATAGCCCTCACCCTAACCCTAATCCTAACCCTAACCCTCATCCTAACCCTCACCTAACCCTAAGGTTATCCATCACCCTAAGCCTAATCCTCACACCCACCCTCACCCTCAGCCAAACCCTAAGACTAAGCCTAATCCTAACCCTAACCCTCACACTCAGTCTCACCCTAACCCTAATCCTAACCCTAAACCTAGCCCAAACCCTAAACCTCAACCTTACCCTCACTCTAAACCTAAAGCTAACCGTAACACTAACCCTAACCCTAACCCTCACCCTAAACCTCCCCCTCAAACTAAGTCTAACCCTAAACCTCACCGTCACCCTATCCCTAATCCTAACCCTAAAACTAACCCTTACTCTAACCCAAAGCTTCACTCTCAGCCTCAGCCTCATGGGAAATGTAACCCTAACCATAACATTTACAATAACCCTAACCCTAATCCTAACCATCACACTCATCATAACCATAATCCTAACCCTAACCCTTGCCCTAACCTAAACCCTCACTCTCACTGAAACCCTAACCCTCATCTTAACCCTCAACCTAACCTAACCTTAACACTCACCCTAACCCTTTACCTCACCCTAATCCTAACACTAAGCCTGACCTAAACCTCCTCCTCACCCTCAAGCTGGGCCTAAGCCTAAGCCTAAGCCTAAGCCTAGTCCTAACCCTAACCCTAACAAAAACCCTAACCCTCAACCTAAAACTCAACCTAACCCTAACCCTAACCCTAACCCTAAACTTCACATTAACCCTAACCCAAACCCTACCTCTCATCCTGACACTCAAGCTAACTTTAACCCTCACCCTCACCAGAACCCTAAACCTAACACTAACCCTAAACCTCACCTTAAGGCTAATTCTAACCCTAACCCTAACCCTAACCGGCACCCTAACCCTAATCCTCACCTAAACCCTCACCCTCAGCCTAACCCTAAGGCTAACAGTAAGCCTAACCCTCACACTCACCCTCACCCTAACCATAAACCTAAACCTAACCCAAGCCCTAACACTTACCCTCAACCTTACCCTCACCCTAACCCTAACCCTAACACTAACCCTAACCCTAACCCTCAACCTAAACCTCACACTAACCCTAACACTAACCCTAAAACTGACCTTCACCCTAACCCTAACTCTAACCCTAACCCTAACCCTAAATCTCACACTAACCCTAGCATTAAACCTCACCCTCACCCTCACCCTCACCGTAACCATAACCCTAACCCTAACAATAACACTAACCTTAATCCTAAGCCTCACCATAAACATAGCCCTCACCCTAACCCTCAACCTCAACCTAACACATAAGCTCACCCTAACACTAACCCTCACACTAAGCCTACCCCTCACCGAAACCCTAAACCTCACACTAACCCTAACCCTAGTCCTCAATCTAATCCTCACTCTCACCCTAACCCTAAACCTTACCCTTGCCCTCACCCTCACCCTAACCCTAACCCTTACCCTTACTCTATACCTCACCCTAACCCTAACCCTCCCCCTTAACGACAACCTCACCCTCAGACTAACCCCCACCTTTAACCTTAAGGACACCCTCAACCTAACCCTCACCATAACCCTAAAGCTGAACCTTAATAATCACCCTAACTCTAACCCTAAGCCTCACCCTAACCCTAACACTCACCCTAACCCTAACACTCACCCTCACCCTCACCCTCAGCCTAACCCTAAGCCTAAGCCTAACCCTAACTCTAACCCTCACACTCACCCTCTCCCTAACCCTAATCCGCATCCTAACCCTAACCCTAACACACACCACCACCCTACCCCTCACCCTAACCCTCACCCTACCCGTAACACTAACCCTAACCCTAACCCTCACCCTAACCGTCACCCTAACCCTATCTCTAACACTAAACGTCAAACTCACACTGACCCTAAATTTAACCCTAACCCTAAACCTCACCCTAAACCTAACCCTAAACCTCACCCTCACCCTAGCCCTCACCATAACCATAATCCTAAAACTAACCCTCATCTTAACCCTCATCCTAACCCTAACCCTCACCCTAACCCTAATCCTAACCATAACCCTAACTCTAAACCTCACCTTAACCCTAATCCTAAAACTAACCCTAACCCTAACCCTCATCCTAACCCTCACTTGAACCCTAACTGTAACCCTAAACCTCACCCTCAACCTCACCGTAACTCTAACCCTAACCCTAAACCTAAACCTCACCCTAACCCTAACACTCACCCTCACCCTCAACGTAACCCTAACTCTAAACTTAAAAATCACCCTAAACCTAACACTAACCCTCACCCTAACCATAATCCTCACCCTAACCCTAACCCTCACCCTAACACTTACCCTCACCCTAACACTAACCCTAACTCAAACACTAACCCTCACAGTAACCCTAACTCTCACCCGAACCCTAAACCTCACCTAAACCCTAACACTAACCCTCAGCCTCACCCTAGCCCTCACCCTAACCCTAATTCTAACCCTAAACCTCACCCTAACCCTAACCCTCATCCTCAACCTAAACCTCACACAAACCCCAATCCTGATCCTCAATCTAACCCTCACCCTCACCCTAACCCTCATCCTAATCCTTACCCTAAAACTCAACCTAATCCTAACCCTCACCCTTAGGGGAACAGTCACCCTCAGCCTAACACTCACCTTTATTCTTACCGTCACATTCAGGCTAACCCTCACCCTAACCCTAACCCTCATCCTAACACTCACCCTAACCCTAACCCTATCCATCATCCTAACCCAAACCCTCAAACTCACCCTCACCCTAAGCCTAACCTTAAGCCTAAGCCTAAGCCTATCCCTAATTCTAAACCTCACCCTCACCCTAGCCCTCACCCTAAACCTAATCCTAACGCTAAGCCTCATCCTCACCCTCAACCTAACCCTAACCCTAAACATCACCCAAAACCTATTCCTCACAACCATATTCACCCTCAGCCTAACACTAAGACTAAGCCTAACCCTAACCATAACCCTCAACCTCAGGCTCACCCTCACCGCAAACTAAACCCAAACCATAACACTAACAATAACCCTAATTTAAACCGAAACCCTAACCTTAATCCTCACGCCCACCCTCACCCTCAGCCTAACCCTAAACCTAACCCTAAACCTAAACCTAACCCTAAACCTCACCCTAATCCTCAGCCTCACCCTAACCCAAACACTAACATGAATCGTCACCCTAACTCTAAGCCTAACCCTAACTCTCAAACTCAACCTCAACATAACAATAAACCTAACCCTAAACCTCACCCTAAACCTAACACTCACCCTCAACCTCAACCTCACTGCAAACTTTACCCTAATCATAAAAATACAAATAACCCTAACCCTAACCCTAACCTTAACCCTAATCCTCACCCCTACCCCCACCTTCAGCCTAACCATAAGCCTAATACTAAACCTAACCCTAAGCCTCACCATAACCCTAAACCTAACCCTCACCCTAACCCTAACCCTAACACTAAACCTCACCTTAAGGCTAACTCTAAACCTAACCCTAACCCTAAACCGCACCCTAACTCTCACACTTACACTCTACGTCAGCCTAACCCTAAGCCTAAACCAAACCCTAATTCTAACCCTCACACTCACCCTCAAACTAACCATAATCCTCAACCTAACACTATCCCTAACCCTAAACCTCACCCTAACGTTAACCCTAATCCTAACACTAACACTAACCCTAAACCTAACCCTCACCCTAACCCTCCTCCTAAACCTATCTCTAACCCTAAACCTCAAACTTACCCTGACCCTAAACCTAAACCTAACCCTAAACCACACCCTAACACTAAACCTCAACCTCACTCTAGCCCTCACTCTAACCCCAATCATAAACCTAACCCTCATTCTAACCCTCACCTTAACCCTAAACCAAACCCTCACCCTAACCTACACCCTCACCCTAACCCTCAGCCTAACCCTAAGCCTAACCCTAAACCTAACCCTAACACTAACCCTCACACTCACACTCATGCTAACCCTAATCCTAAATCTAATCCTATCCCTAACCATAACGCTCACCCTAACCCTCACCCTAACACTAACATTAACACCATCCCTATCGCTAACCCTCACACTAACCCTAACTCTAACCCTAAACCTCACCCTCACCCTCACCTTAACCCTCACCCTCAACCTCAGCGTAAACCTAAGCCTAACCCTAAACCTAACCCTAACACTAACCCTCAAACTCACACTCACCCTCACAAAAACTCTTATCTTAATCCCAGCCCTAACCCTAACCCTCACCCTAAACCTAACCCTCACCCTAACCCTAAACCTAACACTAACCCTAACAGTAACCCTCACTCTAACCCTAACTCTAAACCTAAACCTCACCCTCACCTTAACCCTAACCCTAAACTTAACCCTAACCCTATACCTCACCCTAAACATAACCCTAAACATCACCTTCACCCTAGCTCTCACCCAAACCCTAAACCTAACCCTCAAACTAAACATAACCCTAACCCTAACCCAAACCCCCACCCTAACACTTCCCCTCACCCTAACACAAAACCTCACACTAACCCCAACTCTCACAGTAAACCTAAACCTCACCCTAACATTAACCCTAACCCTAACCTAAACCTCACCCTCACCCTAGCCCTCACCCTAACCCTAATTCTAACCCTAACCCTCAACCTAAACCTAACCCTCAACCTCACCCTAAACCTCACACTAACCCTAACCCTAATCCTCAATCTAACCCTCACCCTAAACGTATCCTGAACACTTAACCTAATGCTCACCTTAACCCTAACCCTCACCCTTATCTTAACCCTCACACTGAGCCTAACCCTCACCTTTACCCTTACCATCACTCTCACTCTAACCCTCAACCTTAACCTAACGCTCACCCAAGCGCTCACCCTAACACTAAGCCTAAACCTCACCATCACCCTCAGCTTTACACTAATCCTATCACTATTCCTAACCCTAAACCTCACCCTCACCCTAACAGTCAACTAATTCTTACCCTCACACTAATCCTAACCCTAACCCTAAACCTAACTCTCACAATAAACCTAACCCTCACCCTAACCGTAACCCTACACCTTACCCTAACCCTCACCTTAACCCTAACTCTAACCCTCAACCTAACCCTCACCCAAAACCTCACTGTCACCCAAAATCTGACCTTAACCCTTATAACAACCCTAACCCTCACCCTCACCCTCACCTTAACCCTCACCCTAACCCTCACCCTAATCATAACCCTAACCCTCAGCCTAACCCTCACCCTAACCCTATGCATAACCCTAACCCTAACCCTCACCCTAACCCTCACCCTAACCCTCATCCTAACACTTACCCTCATCCTCACACTAAACCTCACACTTAACCGAATCCTCACCGTATCTCTAACCCTAACCGTCACCCTCACCATCACCCTCACGCTAAGCCTAACCCTAACCCTCTCCCTAACCCTAACACTAACACTAACACTCACTTAACCGTAACCCTAACCTTCTACCTCACCCGAACCCTCACCCTAACCCTAATGCTCACGCACACCCAAAACCTCAAGCTCACCCTTACCCTAAACCTCAACTAATCCTCACCATAACCATAACCATTACCTAACCAAGAACCTCACCCTCAACCTCACCTTCAACCTAGCCCTCACCATCACCCAAACCCTATCCCTAACCCTAAACCTCACCCTCACCCTCACCCTCTACCTCAACCTATCCCTAACCCTATCCCTAATCCAAACCCTAACCCTCACCCTCACCCTAACCCTCACCATAACCCTTAGCCTCACCCTAACCGTAACCCTCACACTAATCCTAACCCTCACCCTAAACCTAAACCTATCCCTCACCCTAAACCTCACCATAAACTTAACCCTAACCCTAACCCTCACCCTCACGCTAGCCCTCAACCTAATCCTAATTCTAAACCTAACCCTCACCCTAATCCTCATCCTCACCCTAAACCTCACACTAAGCCTAAACCTAATCCCCAATCTAACCCTAACCCTAACCCTTACCCAAACCCTCACCCTAACCCTAACCCTAACGCTCACCCTCACCCTCACCCAAATGGTAAGTCTAACCCTAACCCTAACATTACCACTAATCCTAACCCAAAAACTAACCCTTACCCTAACCCTAATCTTCACTCTCAGCCTCACCCTCACTGGAAATGTAACCCTAACCATAACATTTACAATAACCCAAACTCTAATCCTAACCATCACCCTCACCCTAACCATAATCCTAACCCTAACCCTCGCCCTAACCTTAACCCTCACTCTCACTGAAACCCTAAACCTCATCTTAACCCTCACCCTAACCTAACCTTAACCCTCACCCTAACCCTTAACCTCACCCTAATCCTAACACTAAGTCTAACCTAAACCTCCTCCTCACCCTCAAGCTGGGCCTAAGCCTAAGACTAAGCCTAAGCCTAGTCCTAACCCTAAACCTCACCTAAACACTAACCCTAACATTAACCCTAACTCTAACCTTAAACCTCACTCTCACCCTAACCCTAACTCTAACCCTAACCCTAAAACTAAACCGAATCCTAACACTAAACCTAACACTCAACCTCACCCTCACATTAACCATAACCATAAACTTAACCCTAACAATAACTCTAACCATAACCCTAACCGTCACACTTACCATAAGCCTCACCCTAACATTTACCCTCAACCTAACACTCACCCTAACCCTAACACTAACCCTCACACTGACCCTAACCATCACCCTAAACCTAAGGCTAACCCTCACCCTAACCATAAACCTCACCCTCAACATCACCCTCAGGCTAACCCTAAGCCTAACCCTAAACCTAACCCTAACAATAACCCTAACCTTAATCCTAACCCTCACCCTAACCATAACCCTCACCCCAAACCAAACCTCACCCTAACACTTACCCTCCCACTAACACTAACCCTGACCCTAACACTAACCCTCAAATTAACCCTAACCCTAACCCTTAACCTCAACCTAACCCGCACCCTCACCCTAACCCTAACACTAACCCTAACCCTAACCCTCACCCTAACACTCCCCCTAAAACTATGTCTCACCCTAAACCTCACCCTCACCCAAATCCTTACCCTAACCCTAACCCTAATCCCCACCCTAACCCTAACCCTAACCCTGACCCGCACCCTAACCCTCACCGGAAATCTAACCCTAACACTAACAATACCACTAACCCTAAACAAAACCATCACCCTAACCCTAATCCTCACCCCAACCCTCACCCTCAGCCTAACCTGAAGCCTAAGACTAGCCCTCAACCTAACCGTCACACTCACCCTCACCCTAACACTAATTCTAAACCTAATCCTATCCCTAAACCTCAACCTAACCCTCACAATCACCCTAACCCTAACACTAAACCTAACCCTAAACCGCAACCTAACAGTCCCCCTAACCATAACTCTATCCCTAACCCTAAGCCTAAACCTAACCCTCACCCTAAACCTAACCCTAAACCTAACCCTTAACCTCACCCTAAACCTCACCCAAAGCCTAAACCCTCACCCTCACCCTCAACCTCACAGTAACTCTAACCCTAACCCTAACCCTAACAATACCACTAACCCTAAACAAAACCATCACCCTAACCCTAATCCTCACCCCCACCCTCACCCTCAGCCTACCCCGAAGCCTAAGCCTAAGCCTCAACCTAACCCTCACACTCACCCTCACCCTAACCCTAACCCTAAACCTAATCCTATCCCTAAACCTCAACCTAACCCTCACAATCACCCTAACCCTAACACTAAACCTAACCCTAAACCGCAACATATCAGTCCCCCTAAGCATAACTCTAACCCTAACCCTAAGCCTAAGCCTAACCCTAACCGTCACCATAACCGCAACCCTAACCCTAAACCTAAACCTAACCCTAAACCTAACCCCAAACCAAACCGTAATCCTCAGCCTCACCCTCACCATAACACAAATCCTAACCTTTACCCTCAACCTAACCCTAAGCCTCATCCTAAATCTAACCCTAATCCTCACATTCAACCTCAACCTAATCTTAAGCCTAAACCTAAAACTATCCCTAACCCTAACCCTTAACCTAACCCTCACCCTAGCCCTAACCCTAACCCTAATCCTAACCCTAAACCTCATCCTAACCCTCAACCTCATGCTCGGCCTAAGCCTAAACCTAAGCCTAAGCCTAACCATAACCTTCACCCTAACCCTAAAACTAGCACTAACCCTAACTCTAAACCTAAACCTCACTCTCACACTAACCCTAATTCTAACCCTAACCCAAACCCTAAACCTTATCCTAACCGTAACCCTAAACCTCACTCTCACCCTCAATGTAACCGTAACCCTAACCTAACCCTAACAATAACCCTAACCCAAACACTTATCCTCACCCTAACACTAACTCTAACCCTAACACTAACTCTCACACTAACCCTAACCGTAACCCTAAACCTTAACCTCAACCTAACCCTCACCCTCACCCTAACCCTAAAACTGACCCTAACCCTATCCCTCCCCCTAACCCTCCCCCTAACCCTATATCTAACCCTAAACCTCACCCTCACCCTAACCCTCACCCTCACCCTAGACCTCAACCTAACCCAAATTCTAACCCTCACCCTCACCCTAACCCAGACCCTCATCCTCACCCTAAACCTCACACTAAGCCTAACCCTAATCCTCAATCTAACCCTCACGCTAAGCCTAACCCTAACCCTCAGCCTAACCCTAAACCTAACCCTAACCCTAACCCTAACCCTCAGACTTACCCGAAAGCTTACCTTAACCCTCACTCTCTCCCTCACTGTAACAGTAACCCTAACCCTAACCCTAATAATAACCCTAACCCTAACCCTAACCCTCACCCTAACCATAACCCTCACCCTAACCAAAACCCTCACCCTAACACTTACGCTAACCATAACACTAACCCAAACCCTAACACTAACCCTCACACTAACACTAACCCTAACCCTTACCCTTAAACTCAACCTAAACCTCACCCTTACCCTAAGCCTAAGACTAACCCTAACCATAACCCTCACCCTAACCTTACCCCTAACTCTATATCTAACCCTAAATCTCACCCTCAACTTAACCCTAACCCTAAACCTAACCCTAAACCTCACCGTAAACCTCACCTTAACCCTAACTCTCACCCTTACCCTCAACCTCACCGTAACTTTAACCCTAACCCTAACAATAACATTAACCCTAACCCTAACCATAACCCTCACCCGCAGCCTCACCCTCACTGCAAACTTAACACTAACCCTAACACTAACAATAACCTAACCCAAACCCTAACCGTAACCCTAATCGTCACCCCCACCCTCACCCTCAGCCTAACACTAAGCCTAACCATATCCTAAACATAACCCTCACCTTAACCCTAACCATAACCCTAACCCTAACCCTAACCCTAAACCTAACCCTAACCCTAAACATAACCCTAACCCTAAACCTAACCCTAATCCTCAGCCTCCCCCTCCCCCTAACCCAAACCCTAACACTAATCCTCACCCTAACCCTAAGCCTAATCCTAACCCTAACCCAAACCCTCACACTCACCCTCACCCTGACCCTAATCCTAAACCTAACCCTATCCCTAACACTAAACCTCAACCTAACCTTCACCCTAGCCCTCACACTAACCCGAAACCTAAACCTCATCCAAACCCTAGCCCTCACACTAACCCTAATTCTATCCCTCACCCTCACCTTAACCCTAACCCTCATCCTCACCCTAAACCTCACACTAACCCTAAACCGAATCCTCAATCTTACCCTCACCCTAACCCTAACACTAACCCATACCCTAACCCTAAAAATAACCCTAACCCTCACCCTTATCTTAACACTAATCCTCAGCCTAAACCTCTCCTTTACCCTTAACATTATAATCACCCTAACCCACACCCTAACCCTAAACCTCATACTAACCCTCACCCTAACCGTAAACCTAACCATCACCCTAACCGAAATCCTCACCCTCAAACTCAAGCTCAGCCTAACCCTAAACCTAAGCCTTACCGTAATCCTCACCCTCACCGGAGCCCTCACCCTAATCTTAATCCTAACACTAACCCTCATTCTAACCCTCAACCTAACCCTAACCCTAACCATCACCGTAACCTTAATCCTCACCCCCACCCTCACCCTCAGCCTAACCCTAAGCCTAAGCCTAAGCCTAACCCTAACCCTCACACTCACCCTCACCCTAACCCTAATCCTAACCCTAACCCTAATCCTAACAAAAAACCTCAACATAACCATCAACGTACCCTTAACCCTAACCCTAACCCTCGAACTAACACTCCCCCTAACCCAAAATCTAACCCTAAACCTCACCCTCACCCTAACCCTAATCCTAACCCTAAACAAAAACCTCACCCTAACCCTAACCCTAACCTTCACCCTCACCCTCACCCTCACCTTACCATAAATCTAACCCTAACCCTAACAATAACACTATTCCTAACCCTAAACCTAAACCTAACCCTAAGCCTAACCCTAACACCCTCAACCTAACCCTAATCCTCACCCTCACTGTAAACCTAACCCTCATCCAAACCCTCACCCTAACCCTAACCCTAACCCTCAACTTCACCCTAGTCATCACCCTAACCTTAATCCTAACCCTAATCTTCATCTTAACCCTAACCCTAACCCTAACTCTAAACATCACACTATCCTTAAACCTAACCCTCAACCTAACCCTAATCCTCAGCCTCACTCTCACCCTAACCAAACCCTAAACCTAACCTTCACCATAACCCTAAGCCTAAACCTAACCCTAATTCTAACCCTCACATTCACCCTCACCTAAACCTATTCCTAAACCTAACCCTATCCCTAAGCCTAACCCTCACCCTAACCCTCACCCTAGCCCTCAGCCTAACCCTAATCCTAACCCTAAACCTCATCCTAATCCTCACCTTAACCCTAACCTTAACCCTAAACCTAACCCTAACCCTAACACTCACTCACATGCTGGGCCTAAGTCTAAGCCAAAGCCTAAGCCTAACCCTAACCCTAACGCTCACCCTAACTATAACCCTAACACTCACCCTAATTCTAACCCTAAACCTCACCCTCACACTAACCCTAACTCTAAACCGAAACCTAAACTTAAACCTAATCCTAACCCTAACCCTAATAATAACCCTAACAAAAACCCTTACCCTAACCCTACCCTAACTCAAACCCTAACCCTAACACTAAACCTACACCTAAACCTAGCCCTAACGCTAACCATAACCCTCACCCTAACCCTAAACTCACCCTAACACTAAACCTAATCCTCACCCTCACCCTAGCCCTCACCCTAAGCCTAACCCTCATCCTCACTCTCAAACTCACACAAACCCTAACACTAATCCTCAATCTAACCGTCACCCTCACCCTTACCCCAACCCTAACCCTCACCGTAAACCTAAGCCTCACCCTACTGTAACCCTCACCCTAGGCCTAACCCTCAGCTTTACCCTTACCGTCACGCCCACCTTAACCCTCACCCTAACCCTAACCCTCACCCTAACCATTACCCTAACACTAACTCTACCCCTAAACCTCACACTCACCCTAACCCTGTCTCTAACCCTAACACTAACACTAAAAACCTCACCCTAACTCTAACTCTAACCCTTAACTTCATTGTAACCGTAACCCTAACCCTAACAATAACCCTAACACTAATCTTAATCCTAACCCTCAACCTCACATTAACCCTAATCCTTACCCTAACCCTCACCCTAACCCTAACCCTCACACTTATCGTAACCCTAACCCTCATCCTAACCCTCACCCTAACACTAACCCTAACCCTAAAACTCACCCTAACAATAAACCTACCCCTCACCCTCACCCTCAACCTCACCTTAACTCTAACCCTAACCGTAACAATAAAAGTAATCCTAACCCTAAACCTAACCCTCATCCTAACACTCACCGTCAACCTAACCCTAACCCTAACCCAACCCTCACTCTCAGCCTCACCCTAACCCTACCTCTAACCCTAAACCTCACCCTCACCCTAACACTAACCCTAATCCTAACCCTAAACTTCACCCTCACCTTAACCCTAAAACTCACCCTCACGCTAGCCCTCACCCTAACCCTAATCCTAATCCTAACACTCATCCTAAACCTCATCCTAAAAATAACCCTAACCTTAACACTCACTCTCACCCTAACCCTAACCCTAACCCTAACCCTCAACCTAAACCTAACCCTCACCCTCACTGTAACCCCTACCCTAACACTCAGACCTAACCCTAAACTTAACCCAAACCCTAACGCTCACCCTAACCCTATCCCTCACCCTAACTCTAACCCTCACACTCACCCTCACCCTCAGCCTAAACCTAAGCCTATCCTAACCCTAACCCTCACACTAATCCTAACCCAAATCCCACTCAAACCCTAACCCTGAATCTCACCCTCACCCTCAGCCTAACCTTAACATTAATCCTAACCCTAACCCTAACCCTAAACCTCCCACTAACACTAACCCTAACCATCACCTTAACCCTAAACCTCACACTAAACCTAACCCTACCCTCACCCTAACCCTAACCCTCATCCTCACCCTAAACCCCACACTAACCCTAAAAATAATCCTCAATATAAGCCTCAGCCTAATCCAAACCCTAACCCTAACCCTCACCCTAAACCTAACCCTCACCCTTACCGTAACCCTCACCCTCAGCCTAAACTTCACATTTACCCTTACCGTGACCCCCACACTAACCCTCACCCTAAACCTAACCCTCATCCTAACCCTAACTCTACCCCTAAACCTCACCCTCACCCTAACCCGAACTCTATCCTTAACCCTAACACTAAACCTCAACCCAACCCTAAATCTAATCCTCACCCTCAACCACATGCTCAGCCTAAACCTAAGCCTAAGCCTAACGCTTACCCTAACCATCAACCTTACCCTAGCCCTCAGGCAAACCCTAATCCTAAATCTAACCCTCATCCTAACCCTCCCTCTATCCCTAACACTAAACCTCAACCTAAACCTAACCCTAAACCTCACCCTCACCCTAGTCCTCACCCTAGCCCTAATCCTAACCCTAACCCCGATCCTAACACTCCCCATAACCCTAACCCTAACGCTCATCCTAACCCCAACACTCAGCTTCACCCTCACACTCAGCCTAATCCTAAGCCTAACCCTAACACTAACCTTAACCCTCAATCTCACCTTAACCCTCACCCTAACCCTAACCCTAACCCTAACACAAAGCCTAATCCTAACCCTCACCCTCAACCTCAACCTAACCCTAACTCAAACCCTAAACCTCACCCTCACCATAACCCTTAGCCTAACCCTAACCCTAAACCTGACCCTAACCCTAACTCTAAACATACCCTTACCCTAGCCCTTACCCTAACCCTATTCCTAACCCAAATCCTCATCCTAACCCTCCCCCTAAAGCTAATCCTAACACTCACCCTATCCCTAACCCTTACCCTCAACCTCAGCCTCAGCCTAATCCTAACACTAACCCTAATCCTCACCCTCACCCTAGCCCACACCCTAACCCTAACCCTCACCCTCACCATAAATCTCACACTAACCCTAACACTAATCCTCAGTCTAACCCTCAGCCTAACCCTCACCCTAACCCTAACCCTGACCCTTACCGTAACCCTCACCCAAGGCTTAACCCTCACCTTTAACCTTACCGTGACCCCCACCTTAACCCTCAGCCTAATCCGAACCCTAACCCTAACCCCCACTCTAAACCCCACCCTAACCCTAACTCTAACCCTAAATCCCACCCTCACCCTAAACCTAAATATAAAGTAAACCAAAACCTAAACCTCACCCTAACCCCAACCGTAATCCTAACCCTAACCCTAACCCGAGGCCTAACCCTAACACTAAGCCTAAACCTCACACTTACCGTCACCCTAACCGTAACCCTAAACCTAACCATAACAATAACCCTAACCCTAATCCTAAACCTAACCCTAACCATAACCCTCACGGCAACCCAAAACTTAACCCTGAAACTAACCCTCACAGTAACCCGAATCTCACGCTAACCATAACTCTAACCATAACCGTAACACTAAAAACCTCACCCTAACCCTAACTCTAAACCTCAACCTCACCATAATCGTAACCCTAACCCGATCCCTAACAATAACCCTAACCCTAACCCTAATCCTAATCCTCAACCTCACACTAACCCTAATCCCAAACCTAACCCTCAAACTAACCCTAACCCTCACACTTACTCTAACCCTAACCCTCATCCTAACCCTAACCCTAACCCTAACCCTAACACTAAAATTCACCCTAACGCTAAACCTAACCCTCACCCTCAACCTAGCCCTCATCCTAACCCTAATCCTAACCCTACTTCTCATCCTAACACTCAGCCTAACCCTAACCCTAAACCTCACCCTAACCCTAACCCTAAACCTAACCCTCAACCTAACCCTAATCCTCACGCTCAACTTAAAACTAACCTTAACCCTCACCCTAACCCTAAACTTTACCTGAACCCTAATTTTCAACTTAACCCTAACCCTAACCCTCACCCTAACCCTAACCCTCACACTCACCCTACCCTTACCCTAATCCTAATCCTAACCCTAACCCTAAACCTCAACATCTGCCTCACCTTAACCCTAACTCTAACCCTAAACCCCACTCTCACCCTAAACCTAACCCTAACCCTAAATCTAAACCTCACCCTAACCATAACCCTAAACCTCACCTTCACCCTAGCCCTCGCCCTAACCCTAATCCTAACCCTAACCCTCATCCTAACCCTTCCTATAACCCTATCCGAAACCCTCACCCTAACCCTAACAGTCAAACCCACCCTCACACTCAGCCTAACCCTAAGCCTAACCACAAGACCTACCTGAAACCTAACCTTAACCCTCACACTCACCCGCATGCACACACTCACCATTACTCTAAACCAAACCCTAACCCTAACCCTAATCCTCACCCTAACCCTAACCCTAAACCTAACCCTCACCCTCACCCTAACCCTTACACAAACCCTAACCCTAACCCTCTCCCTAAACCTGTATCTAACCCTAAACTTCCCCCTCCACCTAACCCTAACCCTAACCCTAACCCTAAACCCCATCCTAATCCTAACACTAACCCTCACCCGCACCCACACCCTCACCATAACTCTAATGCTAACTCTAAAAATAACACTAAGACTAACCCTAACCATCACCCTAACCCTAATCCTCACCCCCACCCTCACCATCAGCCTAACCCTAAGCCTAAGCCTAACCCTCACCCTAATCCTCACACTCATGCTCACCCTAACCCTAATCTTAAACCTAAACCTATCCCTAAACCTCAACCTGACCCTCACCCTCAACCTAACCCTAACACTAACCCTAACCCTAAACCTCCCCCAAACCCACCCCCAAACCCTAACTCTAACACTAAACCTCACCCTCACCCTAACCCTAGAACTCACCCTAACCCTAACCCTCACCCTCACCCTCTAACTCACCCTAACTCTAACCCTGTCCATAACAATAACACTAACCCTAACCCTAACCCTAAACATAACCCTCACCCTCAACCTCACCCGCACTGAAAACTTAACCCTAACCATAACACTAACAATAAGACTAACCCTAAACTTTACCCTAACCCTAATCCTCACCCCCAACCTCACCCTCAGCCTAACCCTAACCCTAACCCTCCCTGTAACTCTAACCATAACCCTAAACCTAACCCTAACCCTAAACCTAAAACAAACCTTAAACCTAACCCTAAACCTAACCCTAATTCTCAGCCTCACCCTCATCCTAACACAAACCTTAACCCTAACCCTCACCCTAACCCTAAGTCTAACCCTAATCCTTAGCCTAACCCTCACACTCACACTCACCCTACCCCAAATCCTAAACCTAATCCTATCCCTAACCCTAACCCTAAACCTAATCCTAACCCTAAACCTCATCCTAACCCTCACTATTACCCTAATACTAAACCTCCCCCTCATGCTCTGCCTAAGCCTAACCCTAAGCCTAAACCTAACCCTAACCCTAACCCTAACACTAAAATTAACCCTAATCCTAACACTCACCCTCCACCTAACCCTAACCCTAACCCAACCCTCACCCTCAGCCTCACCCTAACCCTAACTCTAACCCTAAAGCTTACCCTCACCCTAACCCTAACCCTAACCCTAAACCTAAACCTCACCGTAACCTTATCCCTAAACCTCACCCTCATGCTAGCCATCACCCTAACCCTAATCCTAACCCTAACACTCATCCTAAACCTAACCCTAACAATAACCCTAACCCTCACCCTCAATTTCACCCTAACACTAACACTAACCCTCACCCTCACCCTCACCCTAACCCTAACCTAACCCTAATGCTCAACCTATCCCTAACCCTCAACCTCACCTTAAGCCATACCCTAACCCTCACCCTAACCCTATACTTAACCGGCACTCTAACTCTCACCCTAACCCTAATCCTAAACCTCACCCTAAACCTAACCCTCACCCTCACCCTCAGCCTAACCCTACGCCTAACTCTAACCCTAACCCTAAACTTCACACTCACCCTAAACCTATGCCTGATCCTAATCCTAACCCTAACCCTCACCCTAACCATCACCTTCACACTAACCCTGAAAATAACCCTAACCCTAACCCTCACCCTAAACCTAACCCTCACCCTAAACCTAAACGGAACATTAACCCTAAACCTAACCCTCACCCTAACCCTAACTCTAAACCTAAACCTCAGCCTCACTTTAACCCTAACCCTAACCCTAACCCTAAACCTCACGCTAAACATAACCCTAAACCTCAGCTTCATCCTAGCCCTCACCCAAACCCTAATCCTAACTCTAACCCTCATCCTAACACTCACCCTAAACCAAACCCTAACCATCAACCTAACCCTAAACCTCAGCCACAACCTCACCCTCAGCCTAACCTTAAGCCTAAACCTAAACCTAACCCTAACCCACAAACTCACCCTCACCCTAAACCTAATCCTAATCCTAGCCCTAACAATAACCCTAACCCTAAACCTAACCTTCAACGGAAACATAACCCTCACCCTAACCCAAACCCTCACCTTAACACTTACCCTCACCCTAACACTAAACTTAACTCTAACCCTAACCCTCACACTAACCCTAACCCTCACAGTAACGATAAACTTCACCCTAACCGTAACCCTAACCCTAACCTAAACCTCACCCTCATCCTAGTCCTCACCCTAACCCTAATTCTAACCCTAACCCTAACCCTAACCCTAACACTCAACCTCACCCTAAACCTCACACTAACCCTAACCCTAATCCTCAATCTAACCCTCACCCTAACCGTAACCCGAACCCTTAACCTAACACTCACCCTAACCCTAACTCTCACCCTTATCTTTACCCTCACCCTCAACCTAACCCTCACCTTTACCTTTACCATCACTCTCTCCCTAACCTGCAACCTTACCCTAACCCTCACACAAGCCCTCACCCTAACCTTAACCCTAAACCTCACCCTCACCCTCAGATTTACACTAATCCTATCACTATTCCTAACCCTAAACCTCACCCTCACCCGAACAGTCAGCTAATTCTTACTCTCAAACTAATCCTAACCCTAACCCTAACCCTAACTCTCACAATAAACCTAACCGTCACCCTAACCGTAATCCTACCCCTTACCCTAACCCTCACCTTAACCCTAACTCTAACCCTCAACCTAACCCTCACCAAAAACCTCACCGTCACCCTAATTCTGACCTTAACCCTTATAACAACCCTAACCCTCACCCTCAACCTAACCCTCACCCTAATCATAACACTAACCCTCAGCCTAATCCTCATCCTAACCCTAAGCATAACCCAAACCCTAACCCTTACCCTAACCCAAACCTTAACCCTAACCCTCACCCTCACCCTAACCCTCATCCTAACACTTAACCTCATCCTCACCCTAAACCTCACACTTAACCGAATCCTCACCATAACTCTAAACCTAACCGTCATCCTGACCGTCACCCTCACGCTAAGCCTAACCCTAACCCTCACCCTAACCCTAAAACTCACCCTAATCCTCACCCTAACCCTCACCCTAACCCTAATGCTAAGTCTAACACTCACCCTAAACCTCATACTATCACTTATCCACACCACAAACCTAACCCTAACCTTAACCCTCACCCTCACTCTAAACCTCACCCTAACCCTAAACCTAATCCTAACCCTCACCCTAATCCAAACCCTAACACTAACCCTCACCTAACCCTAAACCTAACCTTCTACCTCACCCTAACCCTCACCATCACACGAACCCTCACCTAATCCTAACGCTCACCCACACCCTAAACCTCAAGCTCACCCTTACCCTAACCCTCAACTAATCCTCACCCTAACCCTAACGATTACCTAATAAAGACCCTCACCCTCACCCTCACCATCACCCTAACCCTCACCCTCTCCCTAGACCTCACCCTAACCATAACCATAAACCTAAACCTCACCCTCACCCTCACCCTCAACCTCAGCCTATCCCTAACCCTATCCCTAAACCTAACCCTAACCCTCCCCCTCATCCTAACCCTCACCATAACCCTTACCCTCACCCTCACTCTCACCCTAACCGTAACCCTCACACTAAACCTAAACCTCACCCTAAACCTAAACATACCCCTCACCCTAAACCTCACCATAAACTTCACCCTAACCCTAAACCTCACCCTCACGCTAGCCCTCACCCTAACCCTAATTCTAACCCTAACCCTCACCCTAACTCTCATCCTCACCCTAAACCTCACACTAACCCTAACCCTAATCCCCAATCTAACCCTAACCTTAACCCTTTCCCTAACACTCACCTTAACCCTAACCCTCACCCTTACCGTAACTCTCACCCTTAGCCTTACCCTCAACTTTACTCTTACCATCACGCTCATCGAAACCCTCACCCTAATCCGAACTCTCATGCTAACCCTCACCCTAACCCTCAACCTCAACCTAACACTTACCCTCACCCTAACACTAACCGTCACACTAAGCCTACCCCTCACTGAAACCTTAAACCTCACACTAACCCTAACCCTAATCCTCAATCTAACCCTCACCCTCACCCTAACTATAACCCTTACCCTTACCCTATCCCTCACCCTAACCCTAACCCTCCCCCTTACCGAAAACCTCAACCTCAGAGTATCCCTCAAATTTAACCTTACATACACCCTCAACCTAACCGTCAACCTAACCCTAAAGCCGAACCTTAATTCTCACCCTAAACCTAACTCTAACCCTCACACTCACCCTCTCCGTAACCCTAATGTGAATCCTAACCTACCCGTAACACTAACCCTAACCCTAACCCTCACCCTAACCCTCACCCTAACCCTATCTCTAACACTAAACCTCAAACTCACACTGACCCTAAATTTAACCCTAACCCTAAACCTCACCCTAAACCTAACCCTAAACCTCAACCTAAACCTAACCCTAAACCTCACCCTTACCCTAGCCCTCACCATAACCATAATCCTAAAACTAACCCTCATCTTAAACCTCATCCTAACCATAACCCTAACCCTCACCCTAACCCTAATCCTAACCATGACCCTAACCCTAAACCTCACCCTAACCCTAAACCTAAAACTAACCCTAACCCTCATCCTAACCCTCACTTGAACCCTAACTGTAACCCTGAACCTCACCCTCACCCTCACAGTAACTTTAACCCTAACCCTAAACCTGAACCTCACCCTAACCCTAACCCTCACCCTCACCCTCAACGTAACCCTAACTCTAAACTTAACAATCACCCTAAACCTAACACTAACCCTCACCCTAAACATAACCCTCACCCTAACACTAACCCTCACCCTAAAACTTACCCTCACCCTAACACTAACCCTAACTCTAACACTAACACTCACAGTAACCCTAACTCTCACCCGAACCCTAAACCTTACCTAAACCTTAACACTAACCCTCAGCCTCACCCTAGCCCTCACCCTAACCCTAATTCTAACCCTAACCCTCACCCTAACCCTAACCCTCATCCTCAACCTAAACCTCATACAAACCCCAACCCTGATCCTCAATCTAACCCTCACCCTCACCCTAACCCTCATCCTAATCCTTACCCTAAACCTCAACCTAATCCTAACCCTCACACTTAGGGGAACACTCACCCTCAGCCTAACCCTCACCTTTATTCTTACCGTCATATTCAGGCTAACCCTAACCCTAAACCTAACCCTCATTCTAACACTCAACCTAACCCTAACCCTATCCATCACCCTAACCCAAACCCTCAAACTCACCCTCACCCTAAGCCTAACCCTAAGCCTAAGCCTAAGCCTAAGCCTAACCCTAACCCTCACCCTCACCCTAGCCCTCACCCTAAACCTAATCCTAACGCTAAGCCTCATCCTCACCCTCAACCTAACCCTAACCCTAACCATCACCCAAAACCTATTCCTCACCCCCATACTCACCCTCAGCCTAACACTAAGACTAAGCATAACCCTAACCATAACCCTCAACCTCAGGCTCGCCCTCACCACAAACTAAACCCAAACCATAATACTAAAAATAACCCTAATTTAAACCGAAACCCTAACCCTAATCCTCACCCCCACCGTCACCCTCAGCCTAACCCTAACCCTAACACTAAACCTAAACCTAACCCTAAACCTCACCCTAATCCTCAGCCTCATCCTAACCCAAACACTAACATTAATCGTCACCCTAAACCTAAGCCTAACCCTAACTCTCAAACTCACCCGAAACCTAACCTTAAACCTAACCCTAAACCTCACCCTAAACCTAACACTCACCCTCAACCTCAACCTCACTGCAAACTTTACCCTAACCATAAAAATACCAATAAGCTAACCCTAACCCTAACCTTAACACTAATCCTCACCCCCACCCCCTAACCATAAGCCTAATCCTAAGCCTAACCCTAAGCCTCACCGTAACCCTAAACCTAACCCTTACCCTAACCCTAACCCTAACACTAAACCTCACCTTAAGGCTAACTCTAAACCTAACTCTAACCCTAACCCGCACCCTAACTCTCACACTTACACTCTACCTCAGCCTAACCCTAAGCCTAAACCTAACCCTAACCCTAACCCTCACACTCACCTTCACCCTAACCCTAATCCTAAACTTAACACTATCCCTAACCCTAACCCTCACCCTAACGTTCACCCTAACCCTAACCCTAACACTGACCCTAAACCTAACCCTCACCCTAACCCTCCTCCTAAACTTATCTCTAACCCTAAACCTCAAACTCACCCTGACCCTAAACCTAAACCTAATCCTAAACCACACCCTAACACTAAACCTCAACCTCACCCTAACCCTCACCCTAACCCCAATCCTAAACCTAACCCTCATTCTAACCTTCATCTTAACCCAAAACCAAACCCTATGCCTCCCCCTAACCCTAACACTAACCCTAAACCTCACCCTCACCCTAAACCTAACCCTTAACCTCACCCTAAACCTCACCCAAAGCCTAAACCCTCACCCTCACCCTCAACCTCACAGTAACTCTAACCCTAACCCTAACAATAACCCTAAACCTAACCCTAAATCTAACCCTAAACCAAACCCTAATCCTCAGCCTCAACCTCAACATAACCCAAAACCTAATCTTAACCCTCACCCTAACCTTGAGCCTAAACCTAACCCTAACCCTAACCCTCACACTCAACCTCATGCTACCCTTAATCCTACACCTAACTCTAAACCTAAACCTAACCCTCAACCTAACCCTCACCCTAGCCCTAACCCTAAACCTAATCCTAACCCTAAACCTCATCCTAACCCTCACCTGCAACCTCATGCTCGGCCTAAACCTAAGCCTAAGCCTAAGCCTAAACCTAACCCTAACACCAAACCTCACCCTAACCATAACCCTCAACCTAACCCAAACCCTCAAACTAACAATTACGCTAACCATAACACTAACTCTAACCCTAACACTAACCCTCACACTAACACTAACCCTAACCCTTACCCTTAAACTCAACCTAAACCTCACCCTTACCCTAAGCCTAACACTAACCATAACCATAACCCTCACCCTAAACTTACCCCTAACTCTATATCTAACCCTAAATCTCACCCTCATCGTAACCCTAACCCTAAACCTAACCCTAAACCTCAACGTAAACCTCACCTTCACCCAAACGCTCACCCTTACCCTCAACCTCACCGTAATTTTAACCCTAACCCTAACAATAATATTAACCCTAACCCTAACCATAACCCTCACCCGCAGCCTCACCCTCACCGCAAACTTAATCCTAGCCTTACCAATAACCTAACCCAAACCCTAACCGTAACCCTAATCCTCACCCCCACCCTCACCCCCACCCTCACCCTCAGCCTAACACGAAGCCTAACCCTATCCTAAACATAACCCTCACCATAACCCTAACCCTAACCCTAACCCTAAACCTAACCCTAACCCTAAACATAACCCTAACCCTAAACCTAACCCTAATCCTCAGCCTCACCCTCCCCCTAACCCAAAACCTAACACTAATCCTCACTCTAACCCTAAGCCTAATCCTAACCCTAACTCAAACCCTCACACTCACCCTCACCCTAACCCTAATCCTAAACCTAACCCTATCCCTAACACTAAACCTCAACCTAAACCTCACCCTAGCCCTCACCCTAACCCGAAACCTAAACCTCATCCAAACCCTAGCCCTCACACTAACCCTAATTCTATCCCTCACCCTCACTCTAACCCTAACCCTCATCCTCACCCTAAACCTCACACTAACCCTAAACCGAATCCTCAATCTTACCCTCACCCTAACCCTAACACTAACCCTTACCCTAACCCTAAAAATAACCCAAACCCTCACTCTTATCTTAACACTCACCCTCAGCCAAAACCTCTCCTTTACCCTTACCATCATAATCACCCTAACCCACACACTAACCCTAAACCTCATACTAACCATCACCCTAACCGTAAACCTAACCATCACCCTAACCGAAACCCTCACCCTCAACCTCAAGCTCAGCCTAACCTTAAGCCTAATCCTCACCCTCACCAGAGCCCTCACCCTAACCTTAATCCTAACACTAAAACTCATTCTAACCCTCAACCTAACCCTAACCCTAACCTTCACCGTAACCCTAATCCTCATCCCCACCCTCACCCTCAGCCTAACACTAAGCCTAAGCCTAAGCCTAACCCTAACCCTAACCCTCACATTCACCCTTACCCTAACCCTAATCCTAACCCTAACCCTAATCCTAACAAAAAACCTCAACATAACCATCAACCTACCCTTAACCGTAACCCTAACCCTAACCCTAACCCTCGAACTAACACTCCCCCTAACCCAAAATCTAACCCTAAACCTCACCCTCACCCTAACCCTAATCCTAACCCTAACCAAAAACCTCACCCTAACCCTAACCCTAACCTTCACCCTCACCCTCACCTCACCTTACCATAAATCTAACCCTAACCCTAACAATAACACTAATCCTAACATTAAACCTAAGCCTAACCCTAATCCTAACACTCACCCTCAACCTAACCCTAATCCTAACAGTAACCCTCAACCTAATCCTAATCCTCACAGAAACTGTAACACTAACCATCATCCAAACCCTCACCCTAAACCTAACCCTAACCCTCAGCTTCACCCTAGTCCTCACCCTAACCTTAAACCTAACCCTAATCCTCATCCTAAACCTAACCCTAACCCTAACTCTAACCATCACACTATCCCTAAACCTAACCCTCAACATAACCCTAACACTCACCCTAACCCTAAACTTAAGCGGAACCCAAACTCTCACCCTAATCCTAACCCTAATCCTCACCCTAACCCTAAATCTAACCCTAAACCTCACCCTCACCCTAACCATAATCCTAACACAAATCATAAACCTCACCCTAACCCTAACCCTAAACTTCACCCTCACCCTCACCCTCACCGTTACCATAAATCTAACCCTAACCCTAACAATAACACTAATCCTAACCCTAAACCTAACCCTAACCCTAATACTAACACTCACCCTCACCCTAACCCTAATCCTAACCCTAACCCTACACCTAACCCTAATCCTCAACCTCACTGTAAACCTAACCCTCATCCAAACCCTCACTCTAACCCTAACCCTAACCCTAAACCAAACCCTAACACTAACACTAACCCTCAACCTCACCCTAGTCCTCACCCTAAACTTAAGCTTAACCCTAATCCTCATCCTAACCCTAAACCTAACCCTAACCCTAACCATCACACTATCCCTAAACCTAACACTAAACCTAACCCTAACCCTCACCCTAACCCTAAACTTTAGCGGAACCCATACTCTCACCCTAAACCTAACACTAATCATCACCCTAACCCTAACCCTCAACCTCACCCTCAACCTCAGCCTAACCCTAAGCCAAAGCCTAACCCTAAACCTAACCCTCACACTTACCCTAACGCTTAATCTAATCCTAATCCTAAACCTAAGCCTAACCCTCACCCTCAGCCTAACCCTAAGCTGAAGCCTAACCCTAACCATAACCCTCACACTCACCCTAACCCTTACCCTAATCCTAATCCTAACTCTAAGCCAAAACTTCAGTCTCACCCTAACCCTCACCCTAACCATAACTCTAACACTAACCAAAACCCGAACCCTCACCCTCAGCCTCAACCTAACCCAAACTCTAATCCTAAACCTCACCCTCACCCTAACCCTAACCCTAACCCTAAAACTCAACTTAAACCTAAACCTCTCCATCACCCTAATCTTAACCCTAACCCTACTCCTAACCCTCACCATAACACTAACCCTAACCCTCACCCTCACCCTCACCCTAATCCTAACCTAACCCTAAAGCTCAACCTAAACCTAACGCTCACCCTCACTTTAACCCGTACCCTAACCCTCACCCTAAACCTAAACTTAACCCGAACCCTAACTCTCACCCTAACCCTAACCCTAAACCTCACCCTAACCCTAACCCTCACCCTCACCCTCAGCCTAACCCTAAGCCTAACTCTAACCCTAACCCTAAACCTCACACTCATTCTAACCCTAAGCCTAATCTTAATCTTAACCCTAACACTAAACCTAACTGTCAACCTAACCATCACATTAACCTTAACCCTAACAATAACCCTAACCCTAACCCTCACCCTCACCCTCAGCCTCACTCTAACCCTAACTTTAACCCTAAGCCTCAGCCTCACCCTAACCCTAACCCTAAAACTAACACTAAACCTCACCAAAAGCAAAACCCTCACCCTAACCCAAACCCTCACCATAAAATTTAACCTCACTCAAACACTAACCCTAAATTAACACCAATCCTCACAATAACCCTAACCCTAACCCTAAACCTTAACCTAACCCTCACCCTCACCCTAACCCTATCACTAAGCCTCACCCTAACCCTCACCCTAACCCTCCCCCTAACCCTATATCTAACCCTAAACCTCACCCTCACACTAACCCTAACCCTAACCCTAACCCTAAACCCCACCCTAAACCTAAACCTAACCCTCACCTGCACCCTCACCCTCTCCATAGCGCTAACCCTAACCCTAACAATAACACTAATCCTAACGCTAACCCTCACATTCACCCTCACCCTCAACCTAACCCTAATCCTAAATGTAACCCTATACCTTACCCTAACCCTCACCCTAGCCCTCAGCCTAACCCTAATCCTAACCCTAAACCTCATCCTAACCCTCACCCTCATGCTCGGCCTAAGCCTAAGCCTAAGCCTAGCCCTAACCCTAACCCTCACCCTGACCCTAACCCTAACCCTAACACTAACTCTAACCCTAAACCTCACTCTCACCCTAACCCTAACTCTAAACCTAACCCTAAACCTAAACCTCATCCTCAACCCTAAACCTACACTTCACTCTCACCCTCAACTTAACCATAACCCTAAAGCTAACCCTAACAATAACCCTAACCCTAACCCTCACCCTTACCTTAAGCCTCACCCTAACATTTACCCTCAACCGAACACTCACCCTAACCCTAACACTAACTCTCACACTAAATCTAACCATCACCCTAACTCTAAACCTCACCCTACACCTGACGCTAGCACTCAACCTCACCCTAGCCCTCACCCTAACCCTAACACCCATCCTCACCCTAAACCTCACACTAACCCTAACAATAATCCTCAATCTAACCCTCACCCTCACACTACCCCTAACCCTAACTCTCACACTAACACTAACCCTCACTCTTAAAATAACCCACACCCTCAGCCTAACCCTCACGTTTACCCGTACCGTCACTCCCTCCCTAACCCTCACCCTAAACCTAACCCTCAACCTAACACTCACCCTAACCCTGACTCTACCCCTAAACCTCACCCTCACCCTAACCCTAACTCTAACCCTAACCCTAACACTAAATCTAACCATAATGCTAACGCTAATCCTCACCCTCACCCTCATTGTAACTGTAACCCTAACCCTAACCTTAACAATAACCCTAACCCTAACCCTAACCATCACTGTAACCCTAACCCTAACACTAACCCTAAACCTAAACCTAACCCTCAACCTAACCCTAATCCTCAGCCTCACCCTCACCCTAACAAAACCCTAACCCTTACCTTCACCCTAACCGTAAGCCTAAACCTAACCCTAATTCTAACCCTCACATTCACCCTCACCCTAAACCTAATCCTAATCCTAAACCTATCCCTAAGCCTAACCCTCACCCTAGCACTCAGCCTAACCCTAATCCTAACCCGAAACCTCATCCTAATCCTCACCCTAACCCTAACCTTAACCCTTACCCTAACCCTAACCCTAACACTCACCCACATGCTGGGCCTAAGTCTAAGCCAAAGCCTAAGCCTAACCCTAACCCTAACGCTCACCCTAATTCTAACCCTAACACTCACCCTAACTCTAACCCTAACACTCACCCTAACTCTACCCCTAAACCTCACCCTCACACTAACCCTAACTCTAAACAGAAACCTAAACTTAAACCTCATCCTAACCCTAACCCTAATAATAACCCTAACAAAAACCCTTACCCTAAACCTACCCTAACCCAAACCCTAACCCTAACACTAAACCTACACCTAAACCTAGCCCTAACGCTAACCATAACCCTCACCCTAACCCTAAACTCACCCTAACACTAAACCTAATCCTCACCCTCACCCTAGCCCTCACCCTAAGCCTAACCCTCAACCTCACGCTCAAACTCACACAAACCCTAACACAAATCCTCAATCTAACCGTCACCCTCACCCTCTCCCTAACCCTAACTCTCACCTTAAACCTAACCCTCACCCTACTGTAACCCTCACCCTAGGCCTAACCCTCAAATTTACCCTTACCGTCACGCCCACCTTAACCCTCACCCTAACACTAACCCTCACCTTAACCTTCTCCCTAACCCTAACTCTACCCCTAAACCTCACACTCACCCTAACCCTGTCTCTAACACTAACACTAACACTAAAAACCTCACCCTAACTCTAACTCTAACCCTCAACCTCATTGATACCGTAACCCTAACCCTAACAATAACCCTAACCCTAACCCTAATCCTAACCCTCAACCTCACATTAACCCTAATCCTTACCCTAATCCTCACTCTAACCCTAACCCTCATCCTAACCTTCACCCTAACACTAACCCTAACCCTAAAACTCACCCTAACAATAAACCTACCCCTCACCCTCACCCTCACCCTCAACCTCACCTTAACTCTAACCTTAACAATTACAGTAATCCTAACCCTAAACCTAACCCTAATCCTAACACTACCCTCACCCTCAGCCTCACCCTAACCCTACCTCTAACCCTAAACCTCACCCTCACCCTAACCCTAACCCTAATCCTAACCCAAAACCTCACCCTAACCTTAACCCTAAAACTCACCCTCAAGCTAGCCCTCACCCTAACCCTAATCCTAACCCTAAACTCATCCTAAAGCTCATCCTAAAAATAACCCTAATCCTAACCCTCACCCTCACCCTAACGCTAACCCTAACCCTAAACCTCAACCTAAACCTAACCCTCACCCTCACTGTTACCCCTACCCTAACACGCACCCTAACCCTAAACTTAACCCAAATCCTAACTCTCACCCTAACCCTATCCCTCACCCTAACACTAATCCTCACACTCACCCTCAACCTCAGCCTAAACCTAAGCTTATACCTAACCCTCACCCTCACTGTAACCCCTACCCTAACACTCACCCTAACCCTAAACTTAACCCAAACCCTAACTCTCACCCTAACCCTATCCCTCACCCTAACTCTAATCCTCACACTCACCCTCACCCTCAGCCTAAACCTAAGCCTATCCCTATCCCTAACCCTAACCCTCACATTCATCCTAACCCAAATCACAATCAAACCCTAACCCTGACTCTCACCCTCACCTTAAGCCTCACATTAAGCCTAAACCTAAAATTAATCCTAACCCTAACCCTAACCCTAAACCTCACACTAACACTAACCCTAACCATCACCTTAACCCTAAACCTCACCCTAAACCTAACCCTAAACCTAACCCTCACCCTTACCGTAACCCTCATCCTCAGCCTAAACTTCACATTTACCCTTATCGTGACCCCCACACTAACCCTCACCCTAAACCTAACCCTCATCCTAACCCTAACTCTACCCCTAAACCTCACCCTCACCCTAACCCGAACTCTATCCCTAACCCTAACACTAAAACTCAACCCAACCCTAAAGCTAATCCTCACCCTCAACCACATGCTCAGCCTAAACCTAAGCCTAAGCCTAACGCTTACCCTAACCATTAACCTCACCCTAGCCCTCAGGCTAACCCTAATCCTAAACCTAACACTCATCCTAACCCTCCCTCTATCCCTAACACTAAACCTCAACCTAAACCTAACACTAAACCACACCCTCACCTTAGCCCTCACCCTAGCCCTAATCCTAACCCTAACCCTGATCCTAACCCTCCCCATAACCCTAACCCTAACCCTCACCCTAACCCTAACACTCAGCTTCACCCTCAAACTCAGCCTAATCCTAAGCCTAACCCTAACACTAACCTTAACCCTCAATCTCACCTTAACCCTCACCCTAACCCTAACCCTAACCCTAACACTAAGCCTAACCCTAAACCTCACCCTCAGCCTCACCTTAAATCTAACTCAAACCCTAAACCTCACCCTCACCATAACCCTTAGCCTAACCCTAACCCTAAACCTGACCCTAACCCTAACTCTAAACCTACCCTTACCCTAGCCCTTACCCTAACCCTAATCCTAACCCTAATCCTCATCCGAACCGTCCCCCTAACCCTAACCCTAACCCTTACCCTCAACCTCACCCTCAGCCTAATCCTAACACTAACCCTAATCCTCACCCTCACCCTAGACCACATCCTAACCCTAACCCTCACCCTCACCATAAATCTCACACTAACCCTAACACTAATCCTCAGTCTAACACTCAGCCTCAGCCTAATCCTCAGCCTAACACTCACCCTAACCCTAACCCTGACCCTTACCGTAACCCTCACCCTAGGCCTAACCCTCACCTTTAACCTTACCGTGACCCCCACCTTAACCCTCAGCCTAATCCGAACCCTAACCCTAACCCCCACTCTAACCCTCACCCTAATCCTAACTCTTACCCTAAATCCTACCTTCACCCTAAACCTAACTATAAAGTAAACCAAAACCTAAACCTCACCCTAACCCCAACCGTAATCCTAACCCTAACCCTAACCTTAGGCCTAACCCTAACACTAAGCCTAAACCTCACACTTACCGTCACCCTAACCGTAACCCTAAACCTAACCATAACAATAACCCTAACCCTAATCCTAACCCTAACCCTAACCATAACCCTCACCACAACCCAAAACTTAACCCTAACACTAAACCTCTCAATATCCCGAACCTCATGCTAACCCTAACTCTAACCCTAACTGTAACACTAAAAACCTCACCCTAACCCTAATTCTAAACCTCAACCTCACCATAATCGTAACCCTAACCCGATCCCTAACAATAACACTAACCCTAACCCTAATCCTCAACCTCACACTAAACCTAATCCTAAACCTAACCCTCAACCTAACCCTAACCCTCACACTTACTCTAACCCTATCCCTCATCCTAACCCTCACCCTAACCCTAACCCTAACACTAAAAGTCACCTTAACACTAAACCTAACCCTCACCCTCAACCTAGCCCTCATCCTAACCCTAATTCTAACCGTACTTCTCATCCTAACCCTCACCCTCACCCTAAACCTCACCCTAACCCTAACCATAAACCTAACCCTCAACCTAACCCTAATCCTCACGCTCAACTTAAAGCTAACCCTAACCCTCACCCTAACCCTAAACTTTACCTGAACCCTAACTTTCAACTTAACCCTAACCCTCACCCTAACCCTAACCCTCACACTCACCCTACCCTTACCCTAATGCTAATCCTAACCCTAACCCTAACCCTCAACCTCCGCCTCACCTTAACCCTAACTCTAACCCTAAACCCCACGCTCACCCTAACCCTAACCTTACCCCTAAACCTAAACCTCAACCTAACCATAACCCTAAAACTCACCTTCACCCTAACCCTAACCCTAACCCTAATCCTAACCCTAACCCTCATCCTAACCCTCCCTATAACCCTATCCAAAAACCTCAACCTAACCCTAACCCTCAAACCCACCCTCACACTCAGCCTAACCCTAAGCCTAACCACAAGCCTTACCTGAAACCTAACCTTAACCCTTACACTCACCCGCACCCTCACCCTCACCATAACTCTAAACCAAACCCTAACCCTAACCCTAAACCTCACCCTAACCCTAACCCTAACACTAACCCTCACCCTCACCCTAACACTAAAACAAACCCTAACCCTAACCCTCCCCCTAACCCTAAAATTTACCTGAACCCTAACTTTCAACTTAACCCTAACCCTAACCCTCACCCTAACCCTAACCCTCACACTCACCCTACCCTTACCCTAATGCTAATCCTAACCCTAACCCTAACCCTCAACCTCCGCCTCACCTTAACCCTAACTATAACCCTAAACCCCACGCTCACCCTAACCCTAACCCTACCCCTAAACCTAAACCTCAACCTAACCATAAACCTAAACCTCACCTTCACCCTAACCCTAACCCTAACCCTAATCCTAACCCTAACCCTCATCCTAACCCTCCCTATAACCCTATCCAAAAACCTCAACCTAACCCTAACCCTCAAACCCACCCTCACACTCAGCTTAACCCTAAGCCTAACCACAAGCCTTACCTGAAACCTAACCTTAACCCTTACACTCACCCGCACCCTCACCCTCACCATAACTCTAAACCAAACCCTAACCCTAACCCTAAACCTCACCCTAACCCTAACCCTAACACTAACCCTCACCCTCACCCTAACCCTAAAACAAACCCTAACCCTAACCCTCCCCCTAACCCTCCCCCTAACCCTGTATCTAACCCTAAACTTCCCCATCCACCTAAATCTATCCTTAACCCTAACCCTAAACCCCACCCTAATCCTAACACTAACCCTCACCCTTATCTTAACCCTCACCCTCAGTCTCAACCTCACCTTAATCCTTACTGTCATCCTCACCCTAACCCTTACTGTAACCCTAAAACTCATCCTAACCCTCACCGTAACCGTAAACCTAAACATCACCCTAACCCTAACCCTCACACTCAACCTCACACTCAGTCTAACCCTAAGCCTAATCCTAAGCCTTACCCTAATCCTCACCCTCACCCTATCCAACACTAACCCTAATCCTAAACATCACCCTAAACCTAATCCTTCACCCCACCCTCACCCTCAGCCTAAGCCTAAACCTAACCGTAACCCTCACACTCACCCTCACCCTAACCCAAATCCAAACCCTAAACCTAAACCTAACCCTAAAACTCAACCTAACCCTCACCCTAACCTTAACCCTCACACTAACCCTAATCCTAACCCTGCACATAACCTGCACCCTAACCCTAAATATAACCCTAAACCTCACCCTCAACATAACAATAATCCTAACCATAACCATAAACGTCACCCCAAACCTAACCCTCAACCTCACCCTCAGCCTCACCCTAACTGTAACTCTAACACTAAAATTAACACTAATCCTAACCCTAAACCTAAACCTAACCCTAACCCTAACCTTAATCCTAACACTTACCCTCACCCTAACACTAATTCTAACCCTAACCTAAACCCTAACCCTAACCCACATGTCACCACAACCCTAACCCTCATCCTAACCCTCACCCTAACCCTAACCCTAACCCTAATCCTCACCCTAACACTAATCCTAACCCTAATCCTCATCCTAACCCTCACCCTAACTCTAACCCTAACCGTCACAATAACCCTAACCCTAATCCTAACCCTCAACCTAACCCTAACTCTCATGCTCACTGTAAGACTAACCGTAACCCTCACCCTAACCCTAAACTTAAGCTGAACCCTAAATCTCACCCTAACCCTAACCCTAAACCTCAACCTAACCCTAAACTTCACACTCACCCTCACCCTCGGCCTAAACCTAAGCCTAAACCTAAGCCTAACCCTAACCCTCAGACTAACCCTAACAATTACCCTAATCCTAATCCTAACACTTAGCCTAACCCTCAACCTCACCCTAAACCTTAATCTAACACTAACCCTAAACCTAACCCTCATCCTCAACCTCACCCTAACCCTAACTCTAACCCTAAACCTCACACTCATCCTAACCCTAACCCTAACCCTAACCCTAAACCTCACCCTCACTATCGCCCTCACCCTAACCCTAATCCTAAATCTAACCCTCATCTTAACCCTCACCATAAGCCTAACACTCATCCTCACCCTCACCCTAAACCTAAACCTAACCGTCAACCTAATCCTAACCCTCACCCTCAACATAACCCTTACCCTAACCCTCACCATAACCCTAAACTTAACGCGAACCCTAACCCTCAACCTAATCCTAACCCTCACTCTCAACCTCACCCTCAGCCTAACCCTAAGCCTAACCCTAAACTAACCCTAACACATACCCTCACCCTCACCTTAACTCTAATCCTAACCCTAACCCTCCCCCTAACTCTCACCGTAAACCTAACCTTAACACTAACACTAACCCTAAACCTCAACCTAACCCTCACCCGAACCGTAATTCTAACCCTAAACCTCACCCTCACCCTAAACCTAACTCTAACCCTAACCCAAACCTAAACCTCACCCTAACACTAACCCTCGCCCGCACCTGCACTCTCACTGTAACTTTAAACCTAACCATAACAATAACACTAACCCTAACCAGAACAATCACCCTACCCCTAATACTCACCCCCACCCTCACCCTCAGCCTAACTATAAGACTAAGCTTAACCCTCAACCTAACCCTTACACTCACTCTCACCCTAACCCTAACCCTAAACCTAAACTTAAACCTAAACATAACCCTAACCCTAAACCTAACCCTAATCCTCATCATCACACTCACCCAAGCACAATCCCTAAACTGAACCCTCACCCTAACCCTAAGCCTAATCCTCACCCTAAGCCTCACGCTCAACCTCACCCTAACCCTAACCCTAACCCTCACCCTAACCCTCACACTAGCCCTAATCCTAACCCTAATCCTAACCCTAACCCTCACCCTAAACCTAACCCTAAACCTCACCCTCACCCTAGCCGTCACCCTAACCCTAATCCTAACCTTAAAGCTCATCCAAACCCTCCCCATAACCCTAACCCTAGCCCTCACCCTAAACCTAAACCTCACCATCAATCTCACCCTCAGCCTAACACTAACCTTCGCCCTAACCCTCACATTCACCCTAACAGTAAACCTAATCCTAATCCTAAACCTAAACCTATCCCTAAATCTCAACCTAAACCACAACCTCACCCTAAACCTAACACTAACCCTAACACTTAACCTCACCCTAACAGTCCCCCTAAACCTAACTCTAACCCTAAACCTCACCCTCACCCTCAACCTCAAAGTAACTCTAACTCTAAAACCATAAACCTCACCATCATCCTCACCCTCACCACAAACTTAACCATAACCATAACACTAACAATAACCCTAACCCTAACCCTAACCCTAAACTTAAGCCTAACTCTCACCCTCCCCCTAACCCTAACCCTATCCCTCACCCTAACCATAAACTTAACCCAAATCCTAACTCTCACCCTAACCCTAACCCTAACCCTCACACTAACCCTAACCCTCAGCCTAACCCTAAGCCTAACCGTAACCCTAACCCTAACCTTCACATTCACCCTCCACCTACCCTCCGCCTAACCATATATCTAACCCTAAACTTCACCCTCATCCTAACCCTAACCCTAACACTAAACCCCATCCTAACCCTAAATTTAAACCTCACCTGCACCCTCACCCTCACCGTAACTCTAACCCTAACCCTAACAATAACACTAACCCTAACCCCAACCATCACCCTAACCCTAATGCTCACCCCCACATTCACCCTCACCCTAACCCTAATCCTAAACCTAGCCCTATCCAGAAACCTCAACCTAAACTTCACCCTCACCCTAACCCTAACACTAACCTTAACCCTAAACCTCACCCTAACTCTCCCCTTAACGCTAACTCTAACCATAAGCCTCACACTGACCCTCATCCTAACCCTAACCCTAACGCTAAACCCATCCCTAAACCTCACCCTAACCGTAACCCACACCCCCATCCTCAACCTCACGGTAACTCTAACCCTAACCCTAACAATAACACTAATCCTAACCCTAACCATAACCATAACCCTCACCCTCAGCCTCACCCTCACCACTAACTTAACGCTAATCATACCACAAACAATAACCCTAACCCTAACCCTAACCCTAATACACACACCCAAACTCACCCTCAGCCTCACCCTAAACCTAAACCTAAACCTAAACATAACCCTCACTGTAACTCTAACCCTAACCCTAACACTAACACTAAACCTAACCCTAATCCTCAGCCTCACCATCACCCTAACCCAAAACTTAACCCTAACCCTCACCCTAAACCTAATCCTAAACCTAACCCTAAACCTAACCCTCACACTCACCCTCTCCCTACACCTAATCCTAAACCTAACCCTCACCCTAACCCTAACCCTAAACCTAACCCTAACCCTAAACCTAACCCAAACCCTAACCCTAAACCTAACCCTAATCCTCAGCCTCACCCTCAACTTAAACCAAACCCTAACCCTAACCCCCAACCTAACCCTAAACCTAAACCTAACCATAACCATAATCATAACCCTCATTGTAACTCTAACCCTAACCCTAAACCTAACCCTAACCCTAAGCCTAGTCCTAAACATAGCCCTCACTGTAACTCTAACGCTAACCCTAACACTAACACTAAACCTAACCCTAATCCTCAGCCTCACCATCACCCTACCCCAAAACTTAACCCTAACCCTCACCCTAAACCTAATCCTAAACCTAACCCTAAACCTAACCTTCACACTCAACCTCTCCCTACCCCTAATCCTAAGCCTAACCCTTACCCTAACCCTAACCCTAAACCTAACCCTAACCCTAAACCTAACCCAAACCCTAACCCTAAACCTCACCCTAATCCTCAGCCTCACCCTCAACTTAAACCAAACCCTAACCCTAACCCCCAACCTAATCCTAAACCTAAACCTAACCATAACCATAATCATAACCCTCATTGTAACTCTAACCCTAACCCTAACCCTAACCCTAAACCTATCCCTAACTCTAACCCTAACCCTAACCATAGCCCTCACTGTAAATCTAACCCTAACCCTAACCTTAAGCCTAAACCTAAACGTAATCCTCAGCCTCACCCTCACCCTAACCCATACCCTAACCCTAACCCTCACCCTAACCCTAAGCCTAACCCTAAACCTAAACCTCACACTCACCCTAACCCTAACCCTAATCTTAAACCTAAACCTATCCCTAACCCCAGCATTCACATTCAGTCTCAACCTACCCCTCACCCTAACCCTAATCCTAACCCTAAACCTCATCATAACCTTCACAATAACCCTAACCCTAACCCTCACCCTAACCCTAACCATAACCCTCACCCTCATGCTCAGCCAAAGCCTACTCCTAAGCCTAAAGCTAAGCCTAACCCTAACCCGAACCCTCACCTTCACCCTAACCCTAACCTTAAACCTAACTCTAACCCTTAACCTCACCCTCACCCTAAACCTAACTCTAACCCTAACCCTGAACCTAAACCTCATCCTAAACCTAACCCTCACACACACCCTAACCCTTACCCTAATCCTAATACTTTCACTAAGCCTAACCCTCACCCACACCCTAACCCTCACACTAACCCTAACTCTAACACTAACCCTAACCCTAACCCTCACCCTCAGCTTCACCCTAACCCTAACTCTAACCCTAAACCTCAACCTCACCCTAACACTAACCCTAAACCTAACGCTAAACCTCACCCTAACCCTAACCCTAAAACTCTAACCCTAAACCTAATGCTAAACCTCACCCTAACCCTAACCCTAAAACTCACCCTCACCCTAGCCCTAACCCTAACCCTAATCCTAACCCTAACACTCATCCAAACCCTCCCCATAACCCTAACCCTAGCCCTAACCCTAAACCTCAAAATCTCCCTCACCCTCAGCCTAACCCTAATCCTAAAGCTAACCCTAACCTCAAAATCCTAAAGCTAACCTCAACCTAAACCTCCCCCTCACCCTAAACCTAACCCTAACCCTAACCATGAACCTCATCCTAACTGTCCCCCTAACCCTAACTCTAACCCTAAACCTCACCCTCACCCTAATCCTAACCCTAACCCTAAACCTCACCCTAACCCTAACCCTCACCCTCACCCAAAACCTCAAAGTAACTCTAACGCTAAACCTAACAATAACACTAACTCTAACCCTAACCCTAACCATAAACCTCACTCTCAGCCTCACCCACACCGCAAACTTAACCCTAACCATAACACTAACAATAACCCTAAACCTAACACTAACCCTAATCCTCACCCCCAACCTCACCCTCAGCCTAAACAAAAGCCAAACCCTAAACCTAACAGTAACCCTAACCCTCACCGTAACCCTAACCCTAAACCTAACCCTAACCCTAAACCTAACCCAAACCCTAACCCTAAACCTCATCCTCACCCTAAACCTCACACTAACCCTAACCCTAACCCTAATCCTCAATCTAACCCTCACCCTAACAATAAACCTAACCCTAACCCTAACCCTAACCCTCACCCTTATCTTAACCCTCACCCTCATCCTAAACCTCAACTTTACCCTTACCAACACCCTTCCCCTAACCCTCACCCTAACCCTAAACCTCATCCTAACCCTCACCCTAAACGTAATCCTAACCATCATCCTAACCCTAAAACTCACCCTCAACCTCTTGCTCAGCCTAACCCTAAGCCTAAGCCTGGCCCTAACCCTAACCCTCACACTCACCCTAACCCTTACTCGAATCCTAATCCTAACACTAAGCGTAACCCTCACCCTCACACTAACCCTCACCGTAACCCTAACTCTAACACTAACCCTAACCCTAACCCTCACCCTCAGCCTCAACCTAACCCTAACTCTAACCCTAAACCGCACCCTCATCCTAACCCCAACCCTAAACCTAACCCTAAACCTCAACCTAACCCAAACCCTAAACCTCACCCTCACCCTAGCCCTTACCCTAAACCTAATGCTAGACCTAACCCTCATCCTAACCCTCACCCTAACACTAACCATAACACTCATCCTCACCCTCACCCTAACCCTAAACCTAACCCTAACACTCCACCTAAACCTAACCCTCACCCTCACTGTAACCATTACCCTAACCCTCACAGTAACCCTAAACTTAACCCGAACCCTAACTCTCACCCTAACCCTAACCCTAACCCTCACCCTAACCCTAACCCTCACCCTCACCCTCACTCTCAGCCAAACCCTAAGCCTAAGCCTAACCCTAACGCAACCCTCACACTCACCCAAAACCTTACACTAATCCTAATCCCAAACCTAAGCCTAAACCTCACCCACACCCTCACCCTCACTCTAACACTCACCCTAACCCTAACTCTAAGACTAACCCTAAACCTAACCGTCAACCTCAGCCTCAACCTTACCCTAACTCTAATCCTAAACCTCACTTTTACCCTATCCCTAACTCTAACCGTGACCCTAACACTAAACCTCACCCTAATCCTAACCCCAACCCTCACACTCACGCTCAACCTAAACCTAAGCCTAAGCCTAACCCTTACTCTAACCCTCACCCTCACCATAGCCCTCACCGTAAACCTAATCCTAAACCTTTTCCTCATCCTAACCCTTACCCTAACCCTAACCCTAACCATCACCCTAACCCTAATCCTCACCCCCAACCTCACCCTCAGCCTAACCCTAAGCCTAAGCCTAACCCTAAACCTCAACCTAACCATCACCCTAACCTTAAACATAACACTGAACCTAACACTAACCCTCGACCTAAACCTCCCCCTAACCCTAAACCTAACCCTAAAACTCACCCTCACGCTAACCCAAATCCTAAACCTAACCCTAACCCTCAGCCTCACTGTTACCCTAACCCTCAACCTAACCCAAACTGAAACCCTAACCCTAACCCTAAACCTTACCCTAACACTAACTCTAATCCTCACCATCACCCTAGCCCTCACCCTAACCCTAATCCTAACCCTAAACCTCACCCTAACCATAAACATAACCGAACCCTAAATCTCAACCTAACCCTAAACCTAACCCTCACCTTAACCCTAACCCTCACACTCACCCTCACTCTCAGACTAACCCTAAGCCTAAGGGTAACCCTAACCCTAACCCTCACACTCACCCGAACAATTACACTAATCCTAATCCTAACCCTAAGCCTAACCCTCACCCTCACTCTCACCCTCACCCCAACCCTCACCCAAAACCTAACTCTAACACTAACCCTAAACTTAACCCTCAACCTCAGCCTCACCCTTACCCTAACTCTAACCCTAAACCTCACCCTCACCCTAACCCTAACTCTAACCCTAACCCTAACACTAAACCTCACCCTAACCCTAACCCTAACCCTCACCCTCACACTAACGGTAACCCTAACCCTAACCATAACAGTAACCCTAAACCTAATACTAACCCTCACCCTAACCATAGCCCTCACCCTAACACTAACCCTCACCCTAACCATAGCCCTCACCCTAACACTAACCCTCACCCTAACACTTACCCTCAACCTAACACTAACCCTAACCTAAAACTAAATCTCCCACTAACCCTAACCCTCACCCTAATCCTAAACCTCACCCTAATGCTAAACCTAACTCTAACCCTCACCCTGACCCTAGCCTTCACCCTAAACCTAATTCTAACCCTCAGTCTCACCCTAACCCTAACCCTCATCCTCACCCTATACCTCACACAAACCCTAACCCTAAACCTAATCATCAATCTAACCCTCACCCTAAGCCTTACCCTAACCCAAAACCTAACCCCAAACCTCACCCAAACCCTAACCCTAAACCTCAACCTCACCCTAGCCCTCACCCTAACCCTAATCCTAACCCTAACCCTTATCCTAACCCTCACCCTAACACTAACCCTAACCCTCGCCCTCACCCTCACCCTCACACTAACCCTAAACCTAACACTAAACCTCAACCTAACCCTAACCCTCACCCTCACTATAACAGTTACCCTAACCCTAACCCTAACCCAAAACTTAACCGAAACCTAACTCTCACCCTAACCCTGAACCTAATCCTCACCCTGACCCTCACCCTCACCCTCAGCCTAACACTAAGCCTAACTCAATCCCTAACACTAACCCTCATCGTATCGCTCACCCTAACCCTAACCCTAATCCTAATGCTAACCCTAAACCTAAACCTCATCCTCACCTAACCCTCAACTTAAGCCTAATCCTAACATTAAACCTAACACTCACCCTAACCCTAAACCTCAGCCTAAACCCTAAAAATCACACTAACCCTCACACTAATCCTCAACCTAACCCTCAACCTAACATTAACCCTAACACTAACCCTAACATTAACGCTCGACCTAACCCTACAACTAACCCTAAATGTAACCCTAAACCTCCCCCTCACACTAACCCTAATCCTAAACTTAACACTAAACCTCACCCTAACCCTAAACCTCACCCTCACCCTCACCCTCACCATAACTCTAACCCTAACCCTAACAATAACACAAATCCTAACCCTAAACCTAACCCTTACCCTAACCCTAATCCTAACACTCACCCTCACCCTAACTATAATCTTAACCCTAACCCTCAACCTAACCCTAAACCTCACTCTCACCATAACCCTAACCCTCATCCTAACCCTAACCCAAACCCTAACCCTAACGATAAACCTTACCCTATCACTAACCCTAACCCTCACCCTCACCCTAGCCCTCACTCTAAGACTAATCCAAACCCTAACCCTCACCCTAACCCTAAACATAATAAAACCTTAACTCTCATCCTAATACTAACCCTAAACTTCACCGTAAACCTAACCCTCACCCTCACCCTCACTCTCAGTCTAACCCTAATCCTAAGCCTAACCCTAACCATAAACATCACACTCAACCTAACCCTTACTCTAATCCGAATCCTAACACTAAGCCTAAGCCTAACCTTCATGCTCAAACTCACCCTAATCGTAACCCTCACCCTAACTTTAACTCAAACACTAACCCTAACCCTAACCCTCAAACTCAGGCCCACCCTTACCCTAACTCTAAACCTAAACCTCACCCTCACCCTAACTCTAACCCTAACCCTAAATTTGACCCTAACCCTAACACTAAACCTCACCCTCAACCTAGCACTCACCCTAACCCTAATCCTAACACTAACCCTCATCCTAACCCTCCCCATAACCCTAATCTTAACCCTCACCCTAAACTTCACCCTAACCCTAACACTAACCCTAACCCTAACCCTCCAAATAACCCTCACCCTAACCCTATCTCTAAACCTCACGCTCACCCTAACCCTAACTCTAACTCTAACCCAAAACCTAAACCTGACCCTAACCCTAAACCCTAACGCTCACCCTTACTCTCAACGTTACCTTAACCCAAAACCTAACCCTAACAATAACCCTAACCCTAATCCTAACCCTCACCCTAACCAAAAACCTCACCGTAACCCATATCCTAACCCAAACACTAACCCTCACAGTAACCCTAACCCTAACCTCACCCTATCCCTAACTCTAACCCTAACCCTAACACTAAAAACCTCAACCTAACCCTCACCCTCACCTTCAACATAATCGTAACCCTAAAAATAACCCTAACCCTAACCCTAATCCTAACCCTCACCCTCACCCTAAACCTAAACCTAAACCTAACACTCACCCTAACCCTAACCCTCACCCTTACTGTAAACCTAACCCACATCTTAACACTCACCCTAACTCTAACCCTAAATCTCACCCTAACCCTAAACCTACCCCTTACCCTCAACCTAACCCTAACCCTCACACTCAACGTAAACCTAACCCTAACCCTCACCCTAACTTGAAACTTATCCTGAACCCTAACTCCCACCCTAACCCTCACCCTCACGCTCACACTCAATGTAACCCTAAGCCTAACGCTAACCCTAACCATAACCCTCACACTCACCCTAACCCTAAGCCTAACCCTAACCATAAACCTCAACTTAACCTAACCCTAAACATCACCCGCACCCTAGCCATTACCCTAACCCTAATCCTAACATTAACCCTCATCCTAACCCACTCCATAACCCTAACCTTAACCCAAACAATAACCCTAAAGCTCAAGCTCACCCTTAGCCCAACCTAAGCCTAACCCTAAGCATAACCCTAAACCTAACCACAACCCTCACACTCATTCTGCACCCTAACCCTCACCGTTACTCTAACCCTCACCGTTACTCTAACCCGAACCCTAACCCTAACCTAAACCACACCCTTACCCAATACCTAACCCTAACCCTAACCCTCATCCTCACCCTAACCCTAACACTAAACCTAACCCTAACCCTCACCCTAACCGTCACCCTAACCTTATATCTAAACCTAAACCTCACCCTCACCCTCATCCTAACCCTAACCGTAACCCTAAACCCCACCCTAACCATAACCCTAAACCTCACCCGTACCCTCACCCTCACCATAACTCTAATTCTAACCCTAAAAATAACACTACCCCTAACCCTAACCATCACCCTAACCCTAATCCTCACCCCACCCTCACCCTCAGCCTATCCCTATGCCTAAGCCTAACCTTTACCCTAACACTCACACTCATGCTCACCCTAACCCTAATCCTAAACCTATCCCTATCCCTAAACCTCAACCTAACCCTCACCCTCACCCTAAAACTAACACTAACCCTAAACCTAAACCTCATCCTAACCCTCTCGCTAACCCTAACTCTAACCCTAAAGCTCAACCTCACCATAAACCTAACCCTAACCCTTACTCTAAACCTCACCCTAACCCTAACCCAAACCCACAACCTCAACCTCACCGTAACTCTAACCCTAACCCTAACAAAAACCTAACCCTAACGCTAAACCTAACCCTAACCCTAATCCTCAACCCCACACGCACCCTCAGCCTAAACCTAACCCTAACCCTACCCTTCGCCATAAGCCTAACCCTAACCCTGACACTAACACTAACACTAACCCTAAACCTAAACCTCACCCTAACCGTAACCATAAACCTCACCCTCAACCTAGCCCTCACCCTAACCCTAATCCTAAACCTAACCCTCATCCTAACCCTCCCCATAACCCTAAACCTAACCCTCACCCTCACCCTAACCCTAACCCTAACCCTAACACTAACCGTAATCCTAACCCTCAACCTAACCATCACCCTAACCCTAACTCTAACTCTAAACCTTACCCTCACCCTAACCCTAACTCTAACCCTTACCCAAACCCTAAACCTCACTTTAACCCTAAACCCTAACCCTCACCCTTACCTTCACTATAACCGTAACCCTAAACCTAACCCTCACAATAACCATAACCCTAATACTAACCCTCACCCTAACCACAACCCTCACCGTAACCCATAACCTAACCCAAACACTAACCCTCACACTAACCCTAACCCTAATCTCACCCTAACCATAACTCTAACGTTAACCCTAACACTAAAAACCTCAACCTAACCCTAACCCTAATCCTCACCCTCAACCTCACCATAACCGTAACTCTAACAATAACCCTAACACTAAACCTAAAACTAACCCTCACCATAACCCTAACCCTAAACCGAAACTTAACCCTCACCCTAACCTAACCCTCACACTTACTGTAACCCTAACCCTCATGCTAACCCTCACCCTAACCATAACCCTCACCGTAATCCATAACCTAACCCCAAAACTAACCCTCACACTAACCCTAACACTAACCTCACTCTAACCCTAACTCTAACCCTAACGCTAACATTAAAAACCTCAACGTAACCCTAAACCTCACCCTCAACCTCACCCTCACCATAACCATAACCCTAACAATAACCGTAACCCTAACCCTAATCCTAACACTCACCCTCATCCTAACCATAAACCTAACCCTAACGCTCACCCTAACACTAACCCTCACCCTTACCGTAACCCTTACCCTCACCCTAACCCTCACTCTAACTCTAACCATAAACCTAAACCTCACCCTAACACTAACCCTAACCCTCACTCTCAACCTAGCCCTCAACCTAACCCTAATCCTAACCCTAGTCCTCATCCTAACCCTCACCCTAACCCTAACCCTAAACCTCACCCTAAGCCTAACCCTAACCCTAACCCTCAAGCTAAGTCTAACCCTAACACTCAATGTAAACCTAACCCTAACCCTCAACTTAACCCTAAACTTAACCTGAACCCTAACTCTCACCATAACCCTAACCCTCACCCTCACCCTCAGTGTAACCCTAAGCCTAACCCTAACCCTAACCCTAACACTCACACTCACCCTAACCCTTACCCTAATGCTAATCCTAACCCTAACCCTACCCCTCACCGTCAGCCTCACCTTAACCCTAACTCTAACCCTAAACCTCAAACTCACCCTAACCCTAACCCTAAACCTAACCCTAAACCTCACCCTAACCTAACCCTAAACCTCACCCAGACCCTAGCCATTACCCTAATCCTAATCCTAACACTAACCCTCATCCTAACCCTCCCCATAACCTTAACCCTAAACCTCACCTTCAACCTAGCCCTCACCCTAACCCTAATCCTAAACCTAATATCCTAAACCTCAGACTAACCCTAACCCTAACTCTCACCCTCACCCTCACACTAACCATAACCCTAACCCTCAACCTAACCCTAACCCTCACTCTCACTGTAACCATTACCCTAACCCTCACGCTAACCCTAAACATAACCCGAGCTCTAACTCTCACCCTAACCCTGACCCTAACGTCACCCTAACGCTAACCCTCAACCTTACCATCACCCTCAGCCTAAACCTAAGCCTAAGCCTATCCTTAACCCTAACCCTCATCCTATCCCTCACCCTAACCCTAACCCTAATCCTAATCCTAACCCTAACCCTAAACCTCACCCTCACCCTAACCCTCAACTTAAGCCTAACACTAACATTAATCCTAACCCTAACCCTAACCCTAAACCTCATCCTAAACCCTAAACCTCACACTAACCCTCACACTAATCCTCAACTGAACCCTCACCCTAAACTTAACCCTAACACTAACCCTAACATTAACACTCGACCTAACCCTACAACCAACCCTAAATCTAACCCTAAACCGCCCCCTCATCCTAACCCTAATCCTAACCCCAGCCCTAAAAATCACTCTAACCCTAAACCTCACCCTCAACCTCACCCTCACCCTCACCATAACTCTAACCCTAAACCTAACAATAACACTAATCCTAACCCTAAAGCTAACCCTAACCCTAACCCTAAACCTAACACTCACCCTCACCCTAAACATAATCTTAACCCTAACCCTCAACCTAACCCTAACCCTCACCCTAACAGTAACCCTAACCCTCATCCTAACCCTAACACAAATCCTAACCCTAAACCTAAACCTTACCCTAACACTAACCCTAACCATCACCCTCACCCTAGCCCTCACTCTAACATTAATCCTAACCCTAACCCTCACCCTAACCCTAAACATAATCGAACCCTAACTCTCACCCTAACCCTAACCCTAACTTTCACCGTAAACCTAACCCTCACCCTCACCCTCACTCTCAGCTTAACCCTAAGCCTAAGCCTAACCATAACCCTAACGATCACACTGACCCTAACCCTTACCCTAATCCGAATCCTAAACCTAAGCCTAACCCTCACCCTCACCCTCACCCTAATCCTAACCCTCACCCTAAATCTAACTCTAACACTAACCCTAACCCTCAACCTCAGGCTCACCCTTAACCTAACTCTAAACCTAAACCTCAACCTTACCCAAACCCTAACCCTAACCCTCACACTAAACCTTCCCATAAACCTAATCCTAAACCTCACCCTCAACCTAACTCTCACCCTAACCCTAACTCTAACTCTAAACCTCACCCTCACCATAACCCTAACTCTAACCCTAACCCAAAATCTAAACCTGACCCTAACCCTAAACCCTAATGTTCACCCTTACTCTCAACGTTACCTTAACCCAAAACCTAACGCTAACAATAACCCTAACCCTAATCCTAACCCTCACCCTAACCACAGCACTCACCGTAACCCATACCCTAACACAAACACTAACCGTCACAGTAACACTAACCCTACCCTCACCCTAACCCTAACTCTAACCCTAACCCTAACACAAAAAACCTCAACCTAACCCTAACCCTAACCCTCACCCTCACCCTCACCGTAACTGTAACCCTAAAAATAACCCTAACCCTAACCCTAATCCTAACCCTCACCGTCACCCTAACCCTAAACCTAACCCTAACCCTCACCCTAACCCTAACCCTCACCCTTACAGTAAACTTAACCCTCATCCTAACCCTCAACCTAAATGTAACCCTAACCCTAAACCTCACCCTAAAACTAACCCTAACCCTCACCCTCACACTGGCCCTCACCCTAACACTAATCCTAACCCTAATCCTAATCCTAACACTCACCCTAACCTTGACCATAACCATCATCCTAACCCTAAACATAACCCTAACCCTGACCCTAACCCTACCCCTCACCCTTACTTTAACCCTTAACCTCATCCTAACCCTCACCCTAACTCTAACCCTAACCCTCATCCTAACCCTCACCCTAACCCTAGCCCTAAACCTCACCCTAACCCTAACCCTCAACCTAACCTAACCCTCACACTCAACGTAAACCTAATCCTAACCCTCAACCTAACCCTAAACTTAACCTGAACCCTAACTCTCATCCTAAACCTAAACCTCACCCTCACCCTCACCCTCAGTGTATCCCTATGCCTAATCCTAACCCTAACCCTAACACTCACACTCACCCTAACACTTACCCTAATCCTAATCCTAACCCTAACCCTAACCCTCACCCTCAGCCTCACCTTAACCCTAACTCTAACCCTAAACCTTAACATCACCTTAATCCTAACCCTAACCCTAACCCTAAACCTCACCCTAACCTAACCCTAAACCTCACCCTCACACTAGCCATCACCCTAACCCTAATCCAAACATTAACCCTCATCCTATCCCTCCACATAACCCTAACTCTAACAGTCACCCTAACCCTAAACCTCAACCTCACCCTTAGCCTAACCCTATGCCTAAACGTAAGCCTAACCCTAAACCTAACCCGAAACCTCACACTCATCTGCACCCTCAACCTCACCGTAACTCTAACCCTAACCCTAACCTAAACCCTAAACCTCACCCCTACCCTAACCCTAACCCTATCCCAAACCCTAACCCTCATCCTTACCCTAACCCTAACACTAAACCTAACCCTAACCCTCACCCGAACCCTTCCCCTAACAATAACCCGAACAGTCACCCTAACCCTAATCCTCACCCCCACCCTCACCCTAAGCCTAACCATAAGCCTAAGCCAAATCCTTACCCAATTCCTCACACTTCCCCTCACCCTAACCCTAATCCTAAACCTAACCCTGTCCCTAAACCTCAAACTAACCCTCAACCTCACCCTAACCCTAACACTAACCCTAACACTAAACCTCACCCTAAACATCCCCCTAACCCTAACTCTAACCCTAAATATCACCCTCACCCTAACCCTAACCAAAACCCTCAGCCTAAACCTCACCCTAATCCTAACCTCACCCTCACCCTCAAACTCACCGTAACTCTAACCCTAACCCTAAGAATAACACTAACCCTAACCCTAACCCTAACTCTAGCCATAACCCTCACATTCAGCCTCACCCTCACTGCAAACTTAACCCTAACTATAACACTAAAAATTACCCTAACCCTAAGCCTAACCCAACTCTAAGTCTAATCCTAACCCCCACCCTCAGCCTCAGCCTAACACTAAGCCTAAACCTAACCCTAAACCTAACCCTAATCCTCAGCCTCAGCCTCAACCTAACCCAAACCCTAAACCTAACACTCACCCTAACTCTAAGCCTAAACCTAACCCTAACCCTCACACTCACCCTCAAACTAACCCTAATCCTAAACCTAACCCAATCCCTAACCCTAACCCTCACCCTAACCCTCACCCTAGCGCTCACCCTAACCCTAACCCTAACACTCACCCTCAACCTAGCCCTCAACCTAACCCTAAACCTCACCCTCACCTTAACCCTAACCCTAACACTAACCCTAACCCTAACCATCAACCTTACCGTAACCCTCACCCTCAGCCTAACCCTCATGTTTGCCCTTACCGTCACCCCTACCCTAACCCTCACCATAACCCTCACACTCACCCTAACCCTCACCCTAAAACTAACTAACCCCTAAACCTCACCCTCACCCTAACCATAACTCTAACCCTAACCCTAACACTAAACCTCACCCTAACCGTAACCCTACCCCTCAGAATAACCCTAACCCTCAACCTCACGCAAACCCTCAGCCTAAACCTAAGGCTAACCCTAACCATAACCATAAGCCTCACACTCACCCTAACCAGAACCATAATCCTAATCCTACCCCTAAACCTAACCCAAACCCTCACGCTCAACCTCACCCTAACCCTAATTCTAACCCTAAACCTCACACTGACCCTAACCCTAATCCTAAAACTGACCCTCACTGTAATCGAACACTAAACCTAACCCTAAACTTATCGCTAACTCTCACCCTAACCCTAACCCTAACACTAACCCTAAACCTAAACCTCACCCTAACTCTAACACTAACCGTATAACTCACCATCATCCTAACCATCACTCTAACCCTAACCCAAACACTAAACCTTACCCTAACCCTACCCCTAAAAGTCACCCTCACCTCACCGTAACCAAAACCCTAAACCTAACCCTAACCCTAACCCTAACCCTAATCCTAACCCTCCCCCTAACCATAACCCTCATCCTAACCCAAACACTCACCCTCACCCTAACACTAACCCTAACCCTAAAACTTACCCTCACACTAACCCCAACACTAACCCTAACCTTAAACCTCAAAGTAACCCTCACCCTCAGCCTAACTCTAACACTAACCCTATCCCTAACCCTCCTCCTAACCCTATATCTAAACCTAAATCTCAACCTCACACTAACCCTAACCCTAACCCTAAACCATACCCTAACCCTAACCCTACCCCTCACCCGCACCCTCACCCTCACCGTAATTCTAACCCTAACCTTAACAGTAACACTAACCCTAACCCAAACCATCACCCTAACCCTAATCCTCACCTCCACCCTCACCCTCAGCCTAACCCTAAGCCTAAGCCTCACCCTCACCCTAATTGTCACACTCACCCTCACCCTACCCCTAATACTAAATCTAACCTTATCCCTAAACCTCAACCTAACACTCACCCTCCCCGTAACCCTAACACTAAACCTCAACCTAAATCTCACCCTAACCCTAACCCTCACCCTCACCCTCAATCTCACCATAACTCTAAACCTAACACTAAATCTAACACTAACCCTAACCCTAACCATAAACATAACCATGACCCTCACCTTCAGAATCACCCTCAGCTCCAACTTAACCTTAACCATAACACTAACAATAACCTTAATCCTAAACCTAACACTAATCCTCAACCCCACCCTCACCCTCAGCTGAATCCTAAGCCTAACCCTAAGCCTAAACCTAACCCTAACCCTAACTGTAACCCTAAACCTAACCCTAAACCTAACCCTAATCCTCAGCCTCACCCTCACCCTAACCAAAACCCTAACCCTAAACCTCACCCTAACTCTAAGCCTAACCATAACCCTGACCCTCACACTCACCCTCAACCTAACCCTAACCCTAACCAAAACCCTAACCCTAACCCTCACCCTAACCCTAAGCCTAACCATAACCCTGACCCTCACATTCACCCTTAACCTAACCCTAACACTAAACCTAACCATATCCCTAAACTTAACCCTCACCCTAACCCTCACCCTAACACTAATCCTAACCCTAAACCTCATCCTAACCCTCACCCTAACGCTAACCCTAACCCTCACCCTTATCCTAAACCTAACCCTCAACCTCATGCTTGGCCTAAGCCTAAGCCTAAGCCTAAATCTAACCCAAACATTCAACATAACGCTAACCCTAACTCTAAGCCTTAACCTCACTCTCACACTAACCCTAACTCTAACCCTTACCCTAAACCTAAACCTCATCCTAACACTAATCCTAAACCTCACCCTCACCCTCACCGTAACCGTAACCCAAACCCTAACCCTACCAATAACCCTAATCCTAACCCTAACCCTCAACCTAACCCTAACTCTAACCCTAACCTTCACCCTAACAGTTACCCTCACCCTAACACTAACTCTAACACTAACCCTCACACTAACCCTAACCATCACCCTGACTCTAAACCTCACCCTAAACCTAAACCTAACCCTCACCTTCATCCTAGCCCTCACAATAACCCTAATCCTCATCCTCACCCTAAACCTCACACTAACTCTAACACTAATCCTCAAGCTAACCCTCACCCAACCCTTCCCCTAACCCTAACCGTCACTCTAACCCTAACCTTCACCCCACTGTAACCTTCACCCTCAGCCTAAACCTCAAGTTTACCCTAACCATCACCCCCATGCTAACACTTACCCTAAACCTAACCCTCACCCTAATCCTCACCATAACCCTAATTCCACCCCAAAACCTCATGCTCACCCTAACTCTAACCCTAACCCTAACCCTAACCCTAACCCTCATCCTAACCCTAAACCTCACACTAACCCTAATCCTAAACCTCAATTTAACTCTCACCCTGACCCTAATCCTAACCCTAACCCTAACCCTAAACCTAAACCTAACACTCACCATTATCTTAATCCTCACCCTCAGCCTAAACCTCACCTTTACCCTTACTATCATCCTCACCCTAAACCTCTAAAACTCATCGTAACCCTCACCCTAACCATCACCCTAACGCTAACCCTCAACCTCAACCTCACCCTCAGCCTAACCCTAAGCCTAAGCCTAAACCTTACCATAATCGTCACCCTCACCCTAGCCCTCATTCTAACCCTAATCCAAACCCTAACCCTCATCCTAACCCTCACCCTAAACCTAATCCTAACCCTCATCATCACCCTCACCCTAACCCTCATCCTAACCCTAAGCCTCAACCTAATCCTAAGCCTCACCCTCACAGTAACTCTTTTCCTGACACTCACCGTAACCCTAAACTTAACCGGAAACCTAATTCTCACCCTAAACCAAACACTAACCCTCACCCTAACCTTAACCCTAAACTTCATCCTCACCCTACCACTCACCCTAACCATAATCCTAAACCTAACCCTCATACTAACCATCCTCCTAACCCTAAACCTAACCCTCACCCTAACCCTAACACTCACCCTCAACCTCACCCTCAGCATAACCCTAAGCCTAAACCTAAACCTAACCCTAACACAGACACTTATCCCAAACCTAAACCTAAACCTAAGCCTAAGCGTATCCCTTACCCAAAACTTCACCCTCACCTTAACACTAATCCTAATCCTCACCCTAACCCTAACCCTAAACCTCCCCCTAACTCTCACCCTAACCCTAACACTAACACTAACCCTAACCCTAACCGTCCACCTAACCCTCACCCAAACCCTAACTCTAACTCTGAACCTCACCCTCACCCTAAACCTCACCCTAACCCTAACCCTAACCCTCACCCTCACCCGCACCATAACCGTAACCTTAAACCGAACCCTAACAATAACCCTAACCCTAATCTTAACCCTCACCCTAACCATAACCCTCAACCTAACCCTATACCTAAACCTCACCCTCACCCTAGCTCTCACCCTAAATCTAATCCTAACCCTAACACTCATCCTAACCCTCCCCCTAACCCTTACTCTAACCCTCACCGTAACCCTAACCCTCACCCTCAACCACACCCTCAGCCTAAACCTAAGCCTAACCATAAACCTAACCCTAACACATACACGCACAATCACTTGACACTAATCCTAACCCTAACTCTAACCCTAACCCTCCCAGTAACTCTCACCCTAACACTAACCCTAACCCTAACCCTCAACCTCATCCTAATCCTAAACCTAACTCTAACCCTAACCCAAACCCTAAACCTCACACTAACGCTAACCCTAAAACTCAATCTACCCTCACCCTAACCCTAAAACTAACCCTAACCCTCACCCTTATTTTAACCCTCAACCTCAGCCTAAACCTCACCTTTACCCTTACCATCATCCTCACCTTAACCCTCACCCTAACCCTAAACCTCATCCTAACCCTCACCCTAAGTGTAAAAATAACCCTCACCATAACCATAACCCTCAACCTCAACCTCACCCTCAGCCTAACCCTAAGCCTAACCCTAAACCTAACCCTAACACACAAACGCACCCTCACCCTGAACCTAATCCTAACCCTAACCCTAACCCTTACACTCCCCGTAACTCTCAACCTAACCCTAACCCTAACACTCACCCTAACTCTCAGCCTCACTCTCACCCTAACCCTAATCCTATCCCTAACCCTCATCCTAACCCTCCCCCTAACCCTTACACTAAACCTCACCCTAACCCTAACCCTCAAACTGAACCTCACCCTTAGCCTAAACATTAGCCTAAACCTAAAACTAAACCTAACACACACACTCAACCTCACCCTAACCCTAATCCTAACCCTAACCTTCCCCCTCACCCTCACCGTCAGTGTAAACCTAAGCCTAACCCTAACCCTAAACATAAAACAAACCTAACCCTTACCCAAATCCTAATCCTAAGCCTAACCCTAAGCCTCACGCTCAGCCTCACCTTTACCCTAACTCTAACCCTATATTTCACACTCACCTTAACCCTAACCCTAACCCTAACCCTAAACCTCATCCTAACCCTCCCCATAACCCTAACCCTAACCCTCAACCTAACCCTAACCCTCAAACTCACCCTCAACCTCAGCCTAAACCTAAGTCTAAACCTAAAACTAAACCTAACACACTCACTCACCCTCAACCTAACCCTAATCCTAATCCTAACATTCACCCTCACCCTCACCCTCAGTATAAACCTAAGTCTAACCCTAACCCTAACCATCACACTCAACCTAACCATTACCTTAATCCTAATCCTAACCCTAATCCTAAGCCTCACCCTCAGCCTCAACTTTACCCTAACTCTAACTCTATACCTCACACTCACCATAACCATAACGCTAACCCTAACCCTAAACCTCACCCTAACACTAACCCTAAATCTCAACCTCAGCCTAGCCCTCACCCTAACCCTAATCCTAACCCTAAACCTCATCCTAAACCTCCCCATAACCCTAACCCTAACCCTAACCCTCAAACTCACCCTGAACCTCAGCCTAAAACTAAGCCTAACACTATACCTAACACTAACCCTCACACTAACCCTAACCATAACCCTAATCCTAACCGTATCCCTCACACTCACCCTAACCCTCACCCTAAACTTAACCATAAACCTAACAATAACCCTAACCCTAAACCTCACCCTCAGTCTCACCCTAAACCTAATTCTAACCCTAAACCTCAAACTCACAGTAACCCTAAGCTTAAACCTCACACTCACACTCACCCTTGCCCTTACCCTAACCCTAATCCTAACCCTAAACCTCATCCTAACCCTCCTCCAAAAATCTAACCCTCACCCTCAACGTCACCCTCAGCCTAACCCTAAGCCTAACCCTAAACTTAAACCTAACACACACACTCACCCTCACTCTATCCCTGATCCTGTCCCTAACCCTAACCCTAACCCTAACCCTCCCCCTAACTATCACCCTAAACCTAACACTAAAACTAAGCCTTACCCTAACCCTCAACCTTAACCTCGCCCTAACCCTAACTCTAACCCTAAACCTCACCCTCATTCTAACCCTAACTCTAACCCTAACCCAAACCCTAAACCTCACCCTAACACTAACCCTAACACTAACACACACCCTCACCCTCATTCTATTTCAAGCCTAACCCTATCCCTCACACTCACCCTAAACCTAACCCTAAACCTCAACCTAACCCTCACCCTCACCCTCAACCTCAGCCTAACACTAATCCTACTCCTAACCCTAACCCCAAGCCTCACCCTCAACCTAACCCTCACCTTAAGCCTAAACCTAACATTAATCCTAACCCTAACCCTCACCCTCAGCCTCACCCTAAATCTAACTCTAACACTAAAACTCACCCTGACCCTAACCCTAACCCTAACCCTATCCCTAAACCTCATCCTAGCCCTAACCCTAACCCTCACCCTCACCATAACCTTAACCCTAACCATAAAGCTAAAATAACGCTAACCCTAACCCTAACCCTCACCCTAACCCTAACCCTCAACCTCACCCTCACCCTCAGCCTTACCCTAAGCCTAACCCTAACCCTAACGCTCACACTAACCCTAACTCTTACCCTAAACCTAAGCCTAACCCTAAGCCTAAACCTCACCTTCAACCTAACCCTAAATCTAACCCTAACCCTAACCCTCAACCTCACCCTCACCCTCAGCCTTACCCTAAGCCTAATCCTAACACTAACGCTCACACTAACCCTAACCCTTACCCTAAACCTAAGCCTAACCTTAAGCCTAACCCTCACCTTCAACCTAACCATAAATCTAACACTAACCCTAAACCTCACCCTCACCCTAGCCCTCACCCTTACCATTACACTCAAACTCAGCCTAACCCTGAACTTTACACTTATCGTCAATCCCACCCTAACCCTCACTCTAACTCTAACACTCACCCTAACCCTAACTCTAACACTAACCCTAATACTAACCCTCACCCTAACCCTAACACTAACCATCACCCTAACCCTAATCCTCACCACCACCCTCACCCTCAGCCTAACACTAAGCCTACGCCTAACCCTAACCCTAAACCTCACACTCACCCTCACCCTAACCCTAACCCTAACCCTAATCCTAAACCTCAACCTAACCCTAAACCTAACCTTAACCCTAACACTTACCCTAAACCTAACCCTCCACCTACCCCTCCAACTAAACCAAAGTCTAACCATAAACCTAATCCTCACCATAACACTAATCCTAGGCCTAAACCTAAACCTCACCCTAACCCTAACACTCACCCCCACCTCACCCCAATCCTAACCCTAACCCTCACCCTAAACCTTAATCTCACCCTCACCGTAACCCTAACCATCATCCTAACCCTCACCCTAACCCTAACCCTAAACATTACCATAAAACTAACCCTAATCTTCACCTTCACCGTAGCCCTCACCCTAACCCTACTCGTAAACCTAATCCTCATCCTAACCCTCACCCTAACTCTTAGCCTAACTCTAACCCTAACCCTAACCCCAAAACTCACTCTAACCCTAACACTAACCCTACCACTAACACTAACCCTAAACCTAACCATAATCCTAACCCTAAACCTAACCCTAATTCTCAGCCTCACCGACACCCTAACCCAAACCCTAACCCTAACCGTCATCCTAACTCTAAGACTAACCATAACCCTAATCCTAACCCTCACACTCACCCTCACCCTAACCCTAATCCTAAACTTAACCCTATCCCTAACCCTAACCCTCACCCTAACCCTCAGCCTAGCCCTCACCCTTACACTTATCCTAACCCTAATCCTCACCCTAACCATAACCCTCACCCTCACCCTAACCCTCTCCCTAAGACTTACCCTCACTCTAACACTAACCCTAACCCTAACACTAACCCTCACACTAACCCTAAACATCACCCTAACACTAACACTCACCCTAAGTCTAACCCTAACCCTCACCCTCACCCTATCCTTCACCCTAAACCTAACCCTCATCCTCACCATAAACCTCACTCTAAACCTAACCCTCACACTAACCCTAACTCTACCCCTAACAATAACACTAATCCTAACCCTAAACCTAACTTGAACCCTAACCCTAATGCTAACACTCAACCTCTCCCTAACCCTAACCCTCACCCTAACCCTAAATGTACCCCTAAACCTCACCCTCACCCTAACCCTAACTCTAACCCTAACCCTAACACTAAACCTCATTGGAACCCTAAACCGAAACCTTACCCTCACTTTAAATGTAACCCTAACCCTAAACCTAACAATAACCCTAACCCTAACCCTAACCCTCACCCTAAACATAACACATACCCTAACCTTAACCCTCACCCTAAAACTAACCCTAACCCTCACCCTTATCTTAACCCTCACCGTCAGCCTAAACCTCACCTTTACCCTTACCTTCATCCTCACCCTAACCCTATACCTCATCCTAACCCTCGCCCTAAGCATAAAACTAACCATCATCCTAAACCTAACCATCACCCTCACCCTAGCCTTCAACCTAACCCTAATCCTAATCCTAACCCTCATCCTAACCCTCACCTTAACCTTAACCATAACGATCAAACCTAAACATAATCCTCACCCCCACCCTCACCCTCAGCCTAACCCTAAGCCTAAGCCTAACCCTAACCCTAAACCTAACCCTAAACCTCACCCTCACCCTAGCCCTCACCCTCACCCTAATCCTTACCCTAACCCTCAACCTATCCCTCACCCAAACACTAAACCTAACCCTCAACCTCACCCTCACCCTAACCCTAATCCGAACCCTAATGCTCAATCTCACCCTAACCATCACCCTCAACATAACCCTTACCCTAACACTCAACCTAAACCTAAACTTAAACCAAACCCTAACTCTCACCCTTACCCTAACCATAACCCTCACCCTAACCCTAACCCTAAACTTCACCCTCACCCTAGCCCTCTCTCTCAACCTCACCCTCAGCCTAACCCTAACCCTAAACCTAAACCTAACGCTAACACACACACTCACCCTCACCCTAAACCTAATCCTAACCCTAACTCTCATCCTAACCCTCCCAATTATCCTAACCCTCAACCTAACCCTAACGCTCACCCTCAGCCTAATCGTAAGCTTAGCCCTAACCCTAACCCTCACACTCAACCTAACCCTATCTGTAAACCTCATCCTAGCCCTAAACCTAACCCTCACCCTCACCCTCACAATAAACGGAACCCTAACCCTAATGCTAAGAACAATCCTAAACCTAACCCTAACCCTCACCCTAACCATAACCCTCACCCTAACCCTAACCCTCACCCTAACATTTACCCTAACCCTATCCCTAACCCTCACACTAACACTGACCCTCACCTTAACACTAACCCTAACCCTAACACTACCCTAAACATCAAACTATACTTAAACCTCACCCTAACCCTAACCCTAAACCTCAACCTCTCCCTAGAACTCACCCTAACCCTAACCCTCATCCTCACCCTAACTTCACACTAACCCTAACACTAATACTCAATCTAACTCTCACCCTCACCCTAACCCTCACCCTAACCCTCACCCTAACCCTAACCCTTACCCTTACTGTAACCCTCACCCTCAGCCTAACCCTCAACTTTACCCTTACCGTCACCCTCATCCTAACCCTCACTCTAACGCTAACCCTCACCCTAACCATAACTCTACCCCTAAACCTCACCCTCAGCCTAACCCTAACTCTAACCCTAACCCTAACACTACCCTCACCATAAACCTAACCATAACCATCACCCTAACCCTAATCCTCACCCCCACCCTCACCCTCAGCCTAATCCTAAGCCTAAGCCTAACCCAAACCCTAAACCTCACACTCACCCTCAGCCTAATCCTAATCCTAACCCTAAACCTAACCTAAACCCAAAACCTCAACCTAACCCTGACCCTAACCTTAAACCTAACATTAACCCTAACCCTAACCCTCGACGTGACCCTCCAGCTAAACCTAAATCTAACCATAAACTTAACCCTCACCCTAACACTAATCCAAACACTAACCCTAACCCTAAAACAAACCCTCACACTAATCCTAACCCTCACTCTAATCCTCATCCTAACCCCAACCCTCATCCTAACCCTCACCCTCAGTGTAACCTTAAGCCTAAACCTAACCCAAACACTCACACTCACCCTAACCCTTAACCTAATCCTAATCCTAACCCTAAACCTAAGCCTCACCCTCAGCCTCAACTTTACTTTCACTCTAACCCTGTACCTCACACTCACCTTAACCCTAACCCTAACCTGAAACCTCACCCTAACACTAACCCTAAACCTCAACCTCACCCTAGCCCTCACCGTAACCCAAATCCTAACCCTAAAACTCATCCCAACCCTCCCCATAACCCTAACCCTAACCCTCATCCTAACCCTAAACCTCATCCTCACCCTCACCCTCAGCCTAAACCTAAGACTAACCCTAAACCTAACCCTAACCCTCACACTCACTCTAACCTTAACCCTAATCCTAATCTTAACCCTAACCTTCACCCTTATCCTCCCCCTAAACTTAACCCTAAACATAACACTAACCCTAACCCTAACCCTCTTTCTCAGCCTCACTCTAACCCTAAACCTCACCCTCACCCTAACCCAAACTCTAACCCTAACCCAAACCCTAAACTTCACCCTAACACTAACCTTAACCCTAACCCACACCTTCACCCTCAGCCTAATTCTAAGCCTAACCCTAACCCTAACCCTCACACTCACCCTAATCCTAACCCTAAACCTCACCCTAACCTTAACCCTCACAATCACCCTAACACTAATACCTATCCTACTCCTAACCCTAACCCTAACCTCACCCTAACCATAACCCTTACCCTTACCGTAAACCTCAACCTCAGCCTAAACCTCACCTTTAACCTTACCGTGACCTGCACCATAACCCTCACTCTAACACTAACTATCACACTAACCCTAACTCTACCCCTAAACCTCACCCTCACCCTAACCCTAACTCTAACCCTAACACTAACCCTCATTCTAAACCTAACCCTTACCCTCACCCTAACCCTAATCCTCACCCCACCCTCACCCTCAGCCTAATCCTAAGCCTAAGCCTAACCCTAAACATAAACCTCACACTCACCCTCCACCTAACCCTAATCTTAACCCTAATCCTAAGCCTCATCCTCAACAGCACCTTAACCTTAACTCTAACCCTATACTTCACACTCACCCTGACCCTAACCCTATCCCTAACCCTAAACCTCACCCTAACCTTAACCCTAAACCTCACCCTCGCCCTCAGCCTCAGCTTAACCCTAAGCCTAACCCTAACCCTAACCCTAACCCTCACACTCACCCTAACCCTAATCCTAAACTTAACCCTCACCCTCACACTAACCCTCCCCCTAAACCTAACCCTAAACCTAACACTAATGCTAACACTAACTCTCACACTCAGCCTCTCCCTAAACCTAACTCTAAACGTAAACCTCTCCCTCACCCTAACCCTAACCCTAACTCTAACCCTAACCTTAAACCTCACCCTCACACTCACCTTAGCCCTTACCCTAACCCATATCCTAACCCTAACCCTCATCCTAACCCTCCCCCTAACCCTAACCCTCACTGTCAAACTCACCCTCAGCCTAACCCTAAGCCAAACCCTAAACCTAAACCTAAGACACACACTCACCCTCACTCTAACCCTAATCCTATCCCTAAACCTAACCCTAAACTTAAACCTCCCCCTAACTCTCAACCTAACCCTAACCCTAACACTAACCCTTACCCTAACCCTAAACCTAAACCTCACCCTAACCCAAACTAACACTAAACCTCACCCTCACCCTAAACCTAACTCTAACCCTAACCCAAACCCTAAATCTCACCCTAACACTAACCCTAACCCTAACCCACATCCTCACCCTCAGACTAATCCTAAGCCTATCCCTAACCCTAACCCTCACCCTCAACCTCAGCCTAAGCCTAAGCCTATCCCTAATCCTAACCCTAACCCTCACTCTCACTCTAACACTAACCCTAATTCTACTCCTAACCCTAACCGTAACCCTCATTCTCAACTTAACCATCACCTTAAGCCTAACCCTAAAATTAATCCTAAGCCTAACCCTCACACTCTGCCTCACCCGAACCCTAAATCTAACACTAGGGTAACTAACCCTAACCCTATCCCTAAACCTCATCCTAGCCCTAACCCTAAAACTCACCCTCACCCTCACCATAACCTTAACCCTAACCCTAACATAACAATAAACCTAACCCTAACCCTAAACCTCACCCTAAACATAACCCTCACCCTAACCCTAACCCTCACCCTAACACTTACCCTCACCCTAACACTAACACTACCCCTAACACTAAACCTCACACTAACCCTAACCCTGACCATCACCCTAACCCTAATTCTCAGCCCCACACTTACCCTCAGCCTAAACCTAAGCCTAAGCCTAACCCTAACCCTAAACCTCAAACTCACCCTCACCCTAACCATAATCTTAACCCTAAACCTTACCCTAACCCTAAACGTCAACCTAACCCTCAACCTAACCTTAACCCTAACACTTAAGCTAACCCTAAGCCTCGACCTAACCCTCCAACTAAACCTAAATCTAACCATAAACCTCACCCTCACCCTAACCCTTATCCTAACTCTAACCCTAAACCTCACCCTAAACCTAACACTCACTCTCACCCTCACCCTCACCATAACTCTAATCCTAACCGTAACAATAACAGTAATCCAAACTCTAAACCTAAACCTAACACTAACCCTAACCCTAATGCTAACTCTCAACCTCACCCTAACCCTAATCCTAACCCTAAGCCTCACCCTAAGCCTAATCCGCACCCTCATCATAACATTAACCCTCATCCTAACGCTCACCCTAACCCTAACCCTAACCCTAAACATTACCATCTCACTAACCGTCATCCTCACCTTCACCCTAGCCCTCACCCTAACCCTAATCGTAACCTAATCCTTATCCTAACCCTCACCCTAACTCTAAGCCTAAACCTAACCCTAAACCTAACCCCACCCTCAATGTAACCCTAACACTAACCCTAACACTAACCCTAAACCTAACACTAAACCTAAACATAAACCTAACCCTAACCCTCAGCCTCACCCTCACCCTAACCAAAACCCTAACCCTAACCCTCAATCCTAACGCCAAGCTTAAACCTAACCTAATCCTATCCCTCACCCTAACCCTAATCCTAAACCTAACCCTATCCCTAACCCTAACCCTCACCCTAACCCTCAGCCTAGCCCTCACCCTTACACTTACCCTAACTCTAACCCTCACACTAACCATAACCCTCATCATAAACCTACCCCTCACCCTAACATTTACCCTCACCCTAAAACTAACCCTAACCATAACAGTAACCCTCACACTAACCCTAAACATCACCCTAACCCCAAACCTCACCCTAACACTAACCCTAACCCTCACCCTCACCCTAGACTTCATCCTAACCCTAAAACTCATCCTCACCATAAACCTCACACTAACCTTAACAATAATACTCAATCTAACACTCCACCTCACCCTAACACTGACACTAACCCTCACCCTAACCCTAACCCTCACCCTTACAGTAAACCTCACCCTCAGCCTAACCCTCACCTTTACCCTTACCTTCACCCCCACGCTAACAGGGACCCTAACCCTAAGCCTCACACTAACCCTTAATGTAACCCTAAACCTCACCCTCTCCCTAACCCTAACTCTAACCCTAACCCTAACACTAAACCTCACCCTAACCCTAACCCTAAACCTCACCCTCATCCTAACCATAACCCTCAGCCTAACCCTAACCCTCACGCTAACACTTACCCTCACCCTAACACTAACCCTAAACCTAACACTAACCCTCACACTAACCGTAACCCTCACCCTAATCCTAAACCTCTCCCTAACCCTAACCCTATACCTAATACTAACCCTCACCCTAGCCCGCACCCTAACCCTAATTCTAACCCTCACCTTCACCCTAACGCTAACCCTCATCCTCACCCTAAACCTCACACTAACCCTAACCCTAAATCTAAATCGAACCCTCACCCTAACCCTAAACCTAACACTAACCCTTACCCTAAACCTAAACCTAACCCTAACACTCAACCTTACCTTAACCCTCACCCTCAGCCTAAACCTCACCTTTGCCCTTAACATCATCCTCACCCTAACCCTCACCGTAATCCTAAACCTCATCCTAACCCTCACCGTAACGGTAAACCTAACCATCACACTAACTCTAACCCTCACCCTCAGCCTCACACTCAGCCTAAACCTAAGCCTAAGCCTAACCCTTAATCTAACCCTCACCCTCACCCTAGCCCTCACCCTAACCCTAATCCTAATGCTAACCCTCATCCTAACACTCACCCTAGCCCTATCCCTAACCATGACCCTAAACCTTATCTTCACCCCCACTCTCGCCCTCAGCCTAACCCTAAGCCTAAGCCTAAGCTGAACCCTCACACTCACCCTCAACTTTACCCTACTCCTAACCCTAACTCTAACCATAACCCTAACATAACTCTCAACATAACCCTCATCCTAACCTTAACCCTAAAAATAACCCTAACTCTAACCCTCGACCTAATCCTCCAACTAACCCTAAATCTAAACCTAAACCTCAACCTCAACCTCACCCTAACTCTATTCCTAACCCTAACCTTCAACCTCACCCTAACCCAAACCCTAACCCACCCTCAACCTCACCCTCACCATAACTCTAACCCTAACCCTAACAATAACACTAATCCTAACTCTAAACCTAACCTTAACCCTAACCGTAATCCTAACACTCACCCTCACCCTAACCCTAATCCTAATCCTAACCCTCATCTTAACCCTAATCCTCACCCTCACTGTAACCCTAACCCTCAACCTAACCTTCACCTTAACCCTAACCCTAAACCTTAATCTAACACTAACCCTAACAATCACCCTCAACCTAGCCCTCACCGTAACCCTAACCTTAACCCTCACCCTAACGCTAACGCTAACCCTAAACCTCAACCTAACCCTAAACCTCACGCTCGCCATAACCCTAAGCCTCACCCTAACCCTAAACATAACCGAACCTTAACTCTCACCCTAACCCTATCCCTAACCCTCCACCTAACCCTAACCCTCACCCTCACCCTCACCCTCAGCCTAACCCTAAGCCTAACTATAACCCTCACACTCACTGTAACACTTACCCTAATCATAATAATAACCCTAACCCTAACCCTCACCTTCAGCCACACCCTAACCCTAAATCGAACCCTAAACTTCACCCTCTCCCTAACCCTAACAATAACCATAACCTTAAACCTCACCCTCACACTCACCCTAGCCCTTACCCTAACCCTAATCCTAACCCTAACCCTCATCCTAACCCTCCCCCTAACCCTAACTCTCACCCTCAACCTCACCCTCAGCATAACCCTAAGCCTAACCAGAAAAATAAACCTAACACACACACTCACCCTCAGTCTCACCTTAATGCTATCCCTAATCCTAACCCTAACCCTCACCCTAAATCTCACCCTAATCGTAACGCTAAACCTAACCCTTACCATTAACCTCAACCTAAACCTCACCCTAACACTAACTCTAACCCTCAACCTCACCCTCACCCTAACCCTAACTCTAACCCTAACCCGAAACCTAAACTCACCCTAACACTAAAACTAACCCTAAACCTCAACCTAACCCTCCAACTATACCTAAATCTAACCATAAACCTCAAACTCACCCTAACCCTAATCCTAACCCTAACCCTAAACCTCACCCTAACCCTAACCCTAATCCTCATCCTAACCCTCACCCTAACTCTAAGCCTAAACCTCACTCTAACCCCAATCCTAACCCTCCCCGTAACGGTAAACCTAACTTTAACCCTAACAATAACCCTCACACTAACCCTCAGCCTCACCCTAACCAAAAACCTCACTCGAACCCTATCCCTCATCCTAACACTTACTCTCACCTTAACACTAACCCTAACCCTCATCCTCACCCTAAACCTCACACTAACCCTAACACTAATCCTCAATCTAACCCTCACTCTAAACCTAACCCTAACACTTACCCTAAACCTAAACCTAACCCTAACACTCACCCTTATCTTAACCCTCACCCTCAGCCTAAACCTCAACTTTACCCTTACCACAATCCCCACCCTAACCCTCACCGTAACCCTAAACCTCATCCTAACCCTCACCCTATTCGTAAAACTAACCATCACCCTAACCCTTACACTCACCCTAAAACTAATCCTAAACCTAACCCTCATCCTAACCCTCACCCTAACCCAATCCCTAACCATCACCCTAAACCTAATCCTCACCCCCACCCCCACCCTCAGCCTAACCCTAAGCCTAAGACTAACCCTAACCCTAACGCTCACATTCACCCTCACTCTAATCCTAACCCTAAACCTAACCATAACCCTAAACCTCAACCTAAACCTCACCGTATCCTTAACCCTAAAAGTAACCCGAACCCTAACTCTCGACCTAACCCTCCAACTAACCCTAAATATAACCCTAAACCTCACCCTCACCCTAACCCTGACCCTAAACCTCACCCTAACTCTAACTCTAACCCGAACCCTCACCTCACCCTCACCCTCATCATAACTCTAACCCCAACCCTAACAATAACATTAATCCTAACCCTAAACCTAACCATAAGCCTAACCCTAACCTTAATCCTAAAACTCACCCTCATGCTAACCCTAATCCTAACACTAACCCTCACCCTAAACCTAATCCTCACCCTCACTGTAACCCTAAGCCTCAACCTAACCCTCACCCTAACCCTAACCCAAAACCTAAACCTTAATGTAACACTAACCCTAACCCGCACCCTCACCCTAGACCTCACCCTAACCCTAATCATAACACTAATCCACATCGTTACTCTCACTCTAAACCTAAACTTAACCCTCACCCAAACCCTAACACTAACTCTCAACCTAAACCTAACCCTAGCCCTCACCCTAACCCTAACCTTCACCCTCACTCTCACTCTCAGCCTAACCCTAAGCCTAACACTAACCCTAATGCTCACAATCACCCTAAACCTTACCCTAAAACTAATCCTAACCCTAAGCCTACACTTCACCCTCAACCTAACCCTAAATCTAACACTAACCCTAACCCTAACCAACAACCTCAGCCTCACCCTAACCCTAACTCTAACCCTAAACTTCACCCTCACCCTCATCACAACCCTAATCCTAACCCTAAACCTCACACTAACCCTAACCCTAACCCTAACCCTCCACCTAACCCTCACCCTAACACTAAACCTAACCTTCACCTCACCCTCACCCTCACCCTAATCTGAACCCTAACCCTCAACCTAAACCTAACCCTCAACCTCACCATAACCCTTACACTAACACTCAACCTAAACCTAAACTTAAACCGAACCCTAACTCTCACCCTTACCCTAACCATAAACCTCACCCTAAACCTAATAATAAACCTCACCCTCACCCTAGCCCTCAACCTCAACCTCACTCTCAGCCTAACCCTAAGCCTAAACCTAAACCTAAACCTAACACACACACTCACCCTCAAACTAACCCTAATCCTAACCCTAGTCCTCATCCTAACCCTCTCCATAACCCTAACCCTCACACTAACCATTACCCACAACCTTCACCATCAGCCTAATCGTAAGCCTAACACTAACCCTAACCTGAAACCTAAACCTCACCCTAACCTTAACCCTCACTCTCAACCTCAGCCTAACACTAAGCCTATACCTAACCCTAACCCTAACCCTCACACTCATCCTAACAAAAACCCTAACCCTACTCCTAACCCTAACTCTAACCCTCACCCTCAAACTAACACTCACCTTAAGCCTAAACGTAATTTTAATCCTAAACCTAACCTTCACCCTCAGCACCACCCTAACCCTAAATCTAACACTAAACCTCACCCTGACCCAAACCCTAACCCTAACCTTATCCCTAAACCTCATCCTAGCCCTAACCATAATCCTCACCCTCACCCTCACCATAACTGTAACACTAACCATAATGCTAACAATAATCCTAAACCTAACCCTAACCCTCACCCTAACCATAACCCTCACCCTAACCGTAACCCTCACCCTAACACTTACCCTCACCCTAACAATAACCCTAACCCTAACACTAAACCTCACACTAACCCTAACCATCACCCTAACCCTAAACATCACCCTAACAATAACGCTAAACCTCACCCTCACTCTAGACCTCGCCCTAAACCTAACCCTCATTCTCACCCTAAACTTCACACTAACACTAACACTAATCCTCAATCTAACCCTCACCCTCACCCTAACCCTAACCCTCACCCTTAACGTAACCCTCACCCTCAGCCTAACTCTCACCTTTAGCATTACCGTCACCCCCACCCTAACCCTAATTCTAACCCTAACCCTAATTCTAACCCTAACCCTAACACTAAAACTCACACTAACCCTAACCCTAACCATCACCTTAACCCTAATCCTCACCCCCAGCCTCACCCTCAGCTGAACCCTAAGCCTAAGCCTAACCCTAAACCTAATGCTCACACTCACCCTCAACTTAACCCTAATCCTAACCATAACCATAACCCTAAACCTCAACCTAACCCTCAACAGAACCTTAACCCTAACACTTACCCTAACCCTAACCCTCGACCTAATCCTCCAACCAAACCTAAATCTAACCTTAAACCTCATCCTAACCCTAACACTCACCCTCACCCTCACACTCACCATAAATCTAAACCTCACCCTAACAATAACAGTAATCCAAACCCTAATCCTAAAACTAACCCAAACCCTAACCCTAATGCTAACACTAAACCTCACCCTAACCCTAATCCTAACCCTAACACTCAACCTAAACCTAACCTTCACCGCAACCTTAAGCCTAACCCTCATCCTAACCCTCACCCTAACCCTCACCCTAACCCTCACCCTCACCATAATCCTAACCCTAACCCTAACCATAACCCTAAACCTCAACCTAACCTTAACCCTAAAACTTACCCTAACCCTAACTCTCGACCTAACCCTCCAAATAACCCTAAATCTTACCCTAATCCTCACCCTCACACTAACCCTAATCCTAACCCTAAAGCTAAACGTCACCCTAACCCTAACCCTAACCCTAACCCTCACCCTCACCCTAACCCTCACCCTCACCCTCACCCTCACCATAACTCTAACCCTAACTCTAACAATAAAATTAATTCTAACAATAAACCTAACCCTAACCCTAACCCTAATCCTAACATTCACCCTCACTCTAACCCTAATCCTAACCCTAAACTTCACCCTAACCCTAATCCTCACCCTCACTGTTAAACCTAACCCTCAACCTTACCCTCACCCAACCCTAACCCTAAACCTAAACCTTAATCTAACACTATCCCTAACCCTCACCCTAACCTTAACCCTCACCACAACCATAAACCTAACTCTCATCATAACCCTCACCCCAAAACTAACCCTAACCCTCACCATAATCCTAACCCTAACCCTAACTCAAACCCTAAACCTCAACCTAACCCCCACCCTAACCTTAACCCTAAAACTTACCCTAAACCTAATTCTCGACCTAACCCTCCAACTAACCATAAATCTTACCCTAATCCTCACCCTCACACTAACCCTAATCCTAATCCTAACCCTAAACCTCACACTAACCCTAACCCTAACCCTCACCATCACCCTTACCATAACTCTAACCCTAACCCTAACAATAACATTAATTCTAACAATAAACCGAACCTGAACCCTAACCCTAATCCTGACACTCACCCTCAAGCTAACCATAATCCTAAATCTATCCTTAGCCCTAACCCTAATCCTCACCCTCACTGTAACCCTAACCCGCAACCTTACCCTCACCCTCACACTAACCCTAACCCTAAAACTTAATCTGACACTAACACTAACCCTCACCCTCACACTAACCCTCACCCTAACCCTAATCCTAACCCTAATCCTCATCCTTACCCTCACCCTAACCCTAAACTTAACCCTCACCCTAACCCTAAACCTAACCCTAACCCTCACCCTAACCCTAAACCTCACACTCACCATAACCTAACACTAACCCTCACCCTAACCCTAAACATAACCGAACCATATCTGTCACCCTAAACCTAACCCTAACCCTCACCCTAACCGTAACCCTAACCCTCACCCTCACCCTCAGCCTAACCCTAATCCTAACCCTAATCCTAACCCTAACTCTCACACTCACCATAACCCTTACCCTAAACCTAACCTTTACCCTAACCCTAACCCTAACCCTAAACCTCACCCTAACAATAACCATAACCCACAACCTCACCCTAACCCTAATCTGAACCCTCACACTCAACCTAACCATAACCCTCACCCTCACACTAACCCTTACACTAATCCACAACCTACCCCTAAACAAAACCAGAACCCTAACTCTTACCCTTACCCTAAACGTTACCCTCAACCTAACCCTAACACTAAACCTCATCCTCACCCTAGCATACCCAACCCTAACCCTAATCCTTACCCCCTTCCTAACTCTCCCCCTAACCCTTACCCTAACCCTCACCAAAACCCTAACCCTCACCCTCAACCTCACCCTCAGCCTAACCCTATGCCTAACCATAAAACTAAACCTAACACACACACTCACCCTCACCCTAAACCTCACCCTAACCCTAACCCTCATCCTAACCCTCCCCATATCCCTAAACCTCACCCTAACCCTAAGCCACACCCTCACCCTCAGCCTAATCCTAAGCCTAAACCTAACCCTAACCACCAAACTCACCTTAACCCTAACCCAAAACATCACCCTAACCTTAACCCTCACCCTCAACCTCAGCCTAACCCTAAGCCTATCCCTTTTCCTAACCCTAACACTAACCCTCACCCTCACCCTAACCCTAATCCTACTCCTAACCCTAATCCTAACCCTCACCTTAAGCCTAAGCCTAACATTAATCCTAAACATAACCCTCAGCCTCAGCCTCACCCTAAACCTAACTCTAACACTAAACCTCACCCTGACCCTAAACCTAAACCTCACCCTCACCCTAGCCCTCACCCTAACCCTAATACTAACCCTATCCCTCATCCAAACCCTCCCCCTGACCCTTACCCTAAGCCTCATCCTAACCCTAAACCTCACCAAAAACCTCATCCTAAGCCTAACCCTAAGCCTAACCCTAAAACTAACTCTAACACACACATTCACCCTCACCATTACCCAAAGACTAACCCTAACCCTCACGCTCACCCTCACCCTCTGTGTAACCTTAAGCCTAACCTAACCTTAACCCTCACACTCACCCTAACCCTTACACTAATCCTAATCCTAACCCTAACCCTACCCCTCAACCTCAGCCTCACCTTAACCCTAACTCTAAACATAAACCTAAACCTCACCCTAACCCTAACAGTAACCATAACCCTAAACCTCACCCTAACCCTAACCCGAAAACTTACCCTCACCCTAGGTCTCACCCTAACTCCAATCCTAACCCTATCCCTCATCTTAACCCTCCCCCTAACCCTAACCCTAACCCTCACCCTCACCCTCACCCTCACCCTAAACCTCACCCTTACCCTAACCTTAAAGCTAATACTAGCTGTAACCCTAACCCTCATCCTCAGCTTTACCCTAACACTAAATCTAACCCTAAACCTCACCCTCACCCTAACCCTAACCCTAAGCCTAACCCTAACCCTCACCCTAAGCCTAACCCTAACCCTCACCCTAACCCTCACCCTAAAACTAACCCTTACCCTAATATTAATCCTAACCCTAACCGTAAGCCTCACCCGCAGCCTCTTATTAAACCTAAATCTAACCCTATACCTCACACTCACCCTAACCCTAACCCTAACCCTAAACCTCACCCTAACCCTAACCCTAAACCTAAATCTCACCCTAGCCCTCATCCTAACCCTAATCCTAACACAAACCCACGTCCTAAACCTCCCTATAACCCTAACCCTAACCCTCACCCTCACCCTCACCCTCAGCCTAACCCTAAGCCTAACCCTAACCCTAAACCTAACCCTCACACTCACACTAACACTAAACCTAAACCTAACCCTAAACCTCACCCTCACCATAACCCTCACCCTAAACCTAACACTAACCCTAACCCTAACCCTCACCCTCAACCAAACCCTAACAATAACTCTAAACCTAAACTTCACAATCACACTAATCCTAACCCTATCCCTAACCTTAAACCTCACCCTAACCCTAAACCTAAACCTCACCCTCGACCTAGCCCTTACCCTGACCCTAATCCTAACCCTAAACCTCATCCTAAACCTCCCCTTAACCCTAACCCGCACCCTCAACATCACCGTCAGCCTAAACCTCAGCCTAACCCTAAAGCTGACCCTAACACACAAACTCACCCTCACTCTAACCCTAATCCTATCCCTAATGCTAACCCTAACCCTCCCCCTAACTCTCACGCTAACCCTAACCCTAACACTAACCCTTACCCTAACCCTAAACCTCACACTCGCCCTAACCCTAACAATAACCCTAACCCTAATCCTAAACCTCACCCTAACCCATACCCTCACCGTAACACTTACCTTCACCCTAACACTAACCCTAACCCTAACACTAACCCTCACACAAACCCTAAACCTAACACTAACCCTATACCTCAACCTAACCCTCACCCTCAACTTAACCCTAACACTACCCCAAATTCTGATCCTCCCCCTAACACTCCCCCAACCCTGTATCTAACCCTAAACATCACCCTCACCCTCACCCTAACCCTAACCCTAACCCTAAACCCCAAACTAATCCTAACCCTAACCCTCACCCTCACCCTCAACGCAAACTTAACCCTAACCATAACATTAACAATAACTGAAACCCTAAGCCTAACCCTAAACCTAACTCTAATCCTCACACTCACCCTCACCCTCAGCTTAACCCTAAGCCTAACCCTAAACCTATCCCACACTGTAATAAACCTAACCCTAACCCTAACCCTAATGCTAAACTTGACCCTAAACCTAACCCTAATCTTCAGCCTCACCCTCACCTTAACCCAAACCCTAACCCAAACCCTCACCCTAACTCTAAGCCTAAACCTAAACCTAACCTTCACACTCACCATCACCCTAACCCTAATCCTAAATTAACCCTATCCTTAACCCTACCACTCACCATAACCCTCATCCTAGCCCTCACCCTAACCCTATTCCTAACCCTAAACCTCATCCTAACCCTCACACTCATGCTTGGCCTAAGCCTAAGCCTAAGCCTAAGCCTAACCCTCACCCTAACCCTAACGCTAACACTAACCCTAACCTTAAACTTAACCCGAAGCCTAAATCTCACCCTAACCCTAAATCTAACCCTAAACCTCACCATCACCCTAGCCTTCACACTAACACTAATCATAACCCTCATCCTAACCCTCACCATAACATTAACCATAACCCTCACCCTACCACTCACCCTAACCCTAAACTGGAACCTAACCCTCAACCTAAACCAAACCCGCACCCTCACCGTAACCGTTACCCTAACACTCACCCTAACCCTAAACTTAACCGAACCCTAACTCTCACCCTAAACCTAACCCTAAACCTCACCCTAATTCTAATCCTAAACCTCACCCTCAACCTAGCCCTTGCCCTAACCCTAATCCTAACCCTAACCCTCTTCCTAAACCTCCTCCTAACCCTTACCCTAAACTCACCCACACCCTAACCCTCACCCTCAACCTCACCCTCAGCCTAAACCTAATTCTAACCCTAAACCTAACCTTAACACACACACACTCACCCTTACCCTAACCCTAATCCTAACCCTAACCTCACCCTCACCCTCACACTCAGTGTAACTCTAAGCCTAAGCCTAACCCTAACCTTAACCCTCCTACTCACCCTAACCCTTACCCTAATCCTAAACTTAACCCTAACCCTAATCCTCACCCTCAGCCTCACCTTAACCCTAACTCTAACCGTAAACCTCACAACTCACCCTCACCCTAACCCTAACCCTAAACCTCACCCTAACCCTAACTCTAAACATCACTCTCAGCCTAGCCCTCACCCTAACCCTAATCGTAAACCTAACCCTCAACCTAAACTTCCCCATAACCCTAAACCTAACCCTCAACCTCACCCAAACCCTAATCCTCACCCTCACCCTCAGCCTAAACCTAAGCCTAACCCTAACTCTAAACCTAACCCTCACACTCACCCTAACCCTAACCCTAATCCTTATCCTAATCCTAACCCTAACCCTCACCCTCACCCTAACCCTCACCCTTACCCCAACCCTAAACCTAACACTAACTGTAACCCTAACACTCACCCTCTTCTTCAACCTTACCCTAAATATAACCTTAAACCTCATCCTCACCCTCACCCTAACCCCAACCCTAAACCTCACCGTAACCCTAACCCTAAACCTAACCCTCACCCTAGCCCTTACCCTAACCCTAATCCTACCCCTATACTTCATTCAAACCCTCCCCCTAAACTGAATCCTCAGCCTAAACCTAAGCCTAACAATAAACCTAACCCTAACACACACACTCACCCTCAACCTAACCCTAATCCTATCACTAAACCTAACCCTAACACTTACCCTCCCCCTAACCCTCACCCTAACCCTAACCCTTACACTAAACCTAAACCGAACCCTCAACCTAACCTAAACCCTAACCCTAACCCTAACCCTCACCCGAACCATCACCCTCACAGTAATTCAAACCCTAACCCTAACAATAACACTAACACTACCCAAGCCATCAAACCTAACCCTAATTCTCAACCCCACCCTCAACCTCAGCCTAACCCTAAGCCTAACCCTAAACCTAACCCTAACCCTCACACTCACCCAAAACCTTACCCTAATCCTAATCCAAACCCTAACCCTCACCCTCACCCTAAACCTCACCCTAAACCTAACACTAACCCTAACCCGAAACTTCACCCTCAGCCTCACCCTAACCCTAACTCTAACACTAAACCTCACCCTCACAATACCCTTAACCCTAACCCTAACGTTAAAGCTCACCTTCACACTCACCCTAGACCTTACTCTTACCCTAATCCTATACCTAACACTCATCCTAACCCTAACCCTAACCCAAACCCTTAACCTCAACCTCACACTCAGCCTAACACTAAGCCTAACCCTAAACCTAAACCTAACACACAAACTCACCCAGACTCTAACCCTAATCCTATCCTTAACCCTAAACCTCCCCCTAACTCTCACCCTAACCCTAACCCTAACACTAACCCTTAAACTAACCCTCAACCTAAACCACACCCTAACCCTAAATCTAACCCTAAACCTCACCCTCACCCTAACCCTAAATCTAACCCTAACCCAAACCCTAACCCAAACCCCAACCCTAAACCTAACCCATACCCTCACCCTCAGCTGAATCGTAAGCCTAACCCTAACGCTCACACTCATCCTAACCCTAAACCTAAACCTCACCCTAACCGTAACCCTAACCCTCAAACACAGCCTAACCCTAAGCCTATCCCTAACCCTAAACCTAACCCTCACACTCACCCTAACACCAACCTAATCCTACTCATAACCCTAACCCTAACCCTCACCCTCAACCTAACCCTCATCTTAAGCTTAACCCTAACATTAATCCTAACCCTAACCCTCACGCTCAGCCTCACCCTAACACTAACTCTAACACTAAACCTCACCCTGAACCTAACCCTAACCTTAACCCTATGCCTAAACCTCATCCTAGCCCTAACCCTAACCCTCACCCTCACCCTCACCATAAACTTAACCCTAACCCTAACGCTAACAATAACCCTAACCCCAACCCGAACCTCACCCTAAACATAACCCTCACCCTAACCCTAACCCTCACCCTAACACTTACCCTTACCCTAACACTAACCCTAACCCTGACACTAAACCTCACACTAACCCTTACCATCACCTTTAGCCTAAACCTCACCCTAACACTAAACCTAAACCTCACCCTATCCCTAGACCGCACCATAACCCTAACCCTCATCCTCACCCGAAACTTCACACTAACCCTAACACTAATCCTCAATATAACCCTCAACCTTACCCTAACCATAACACTAACCCTCACCCTAACACTAATCCTCGCACCCAACCTCACCCTTAGCCTAACCCTAAGCCTAAGCCTAACCCTAACCCTAAACCTCACACTCACCCTCACCCTAACCCTAATCCTAACCCTAACCCTAACCCTAACCCTAAAACTCAACCAAACCCTCAACCTAACAACCCTAACACTTAACCTAAGCCTAACCCTCGACCTAACACTTCAACTGAACCTAAATCTAACCGTATACCTCACCCTCACCCTAACCCTAATGATAACCCTAACCCCAAACCTCACCCTAACCCTAACACTCATCCTCACCCTCACCCTCACCATAACTCTAACTCTAAGACCAACAATAAGAATAATCCTAACCCTAAACTTTACCCTAACCCTAATGCTAAAACTCAACCTCACCCTAACCCTAACCCTAACCCTAACCCTCACCCTAACCCTAACCCTCACCCTCACCATAACCCTCACCCTCATCCTAAACCTCACCCTAACCCTAACCCTAACCCTAAACCTTACCCTAACACTAACACTAAACCTCACCTTCACCCTAGCCCTCACCCTAACACTAATCGAAAACCTAATCCTTATCATAACCCTCACCCTAACTCTGTCTAAACTTAACCCTAACCCCAACCCTCACTGTAACCATAACACTGACCCTAACACTAACACTAACCATAAACCTAACCCTAAACCTAACCCTAAACCTCAGCCTCACCCTCACCCTAAGCCAAACCCTAACCCTAACCCTCACCCTAACTCTAAGCCTGACCCCAACCCTAATCCTAACCCTCATATTCACCCTCAACCTAACCCTAATCCTAAACCTAACCCCATACCTAACCCTAACCCTCACCCTAACCCTCAGCCTAGCCCTCACCCTTGCACTTATCCTAACCCTCACCCTCACCCTAACCATAACCCTCGCCCTAAACCTAACCCTCACACTAAAACTTACCCTCACCCTAACACTAACCCTAATACTAACACTCACACTAACACTAAACATCACCCTAACCCTAAACCTCACCCTAACACTAACCCTAACCCTCACCCTCACCCTAGCCTTCACCCTAACCCTAACCCTCATCCTCACCATAAACCTCACACTAACCCTAACACTAATCCTCAATCTAACCCTCAACCTCACCCTAGCGCTAAAACTAACCCTCACAATAACCCTAACACTCACACTTACCATAATCCTCACCCTCAGCCTAACCCTCACCTTTACCCTTACAATCACCCCCACGCTAACCCGCACACTAACCCTAACCCTCACGATAACCCTAAATGTACCCCGAAACCTCACCCTCTCCCTAACCCTAACTCTAACCCTAACCCTAACACTAAACCTCAACCTAACCCTAACCCTAACCCTCACCCTCACCCTAACCATAAACCTCACACTAACCCTAACCCACAACGTAACGCTTACCCTCACCCCAACACTAACCCTAACCTTAACACTAACACTCACACTAACCCAAACCCTCACCCTAATCCTAAACCTCACCCTAACCCTAACCCTAAACCTAATCCTCACCCTCACCCTAGCCCTCACTCTAACCCTAATTCTAACCCTCACCCTCACCCTATCCCTAACCCTCATCCTCACCCTAAACCTCACACTAACCCTAACTCTAATCCTCAATCTAACCCTCACCCTAACCCTAACCCTATACCTTACCCTAACCCTAAACCTAACCCTAACCCTCACCCTTATCTTAACCCTAACCCTCAGCCTAAACCTTACCTTTACCCTTACCATCATCCTCACCCTAAACCTCACACTCACCCTAGCCCCTAACTAACTCTAATCCTAACCCTAACCCTCATCCTAACCCTCCCCCTTACCCTAACCCTCACCCTCAACCTCACCCTCAGCCGAACCATTAGCCTAAACCTAAACCTAAACCTAACACACACACTCACCCTCACTCTAACCCTAATACTATCCCTAACCCTAACCCTAACACTAAACCTTCCCCTAACTCTCACCCTAACCCTAAAACTAACCCTTACCATAACCCTCAACCTAAAACTCACCCTAACCCTAACCCTAAACCTAAGCTTTACCCTAACACTAACCCTAATCCTTACCCTCACCCTAGCCCTCATCCTAACCCTATTTATAACCCTAAGCCTCATCCTAACCCTCACACTAACCCTAACCCTAACCCTCATCCTTATCCTAACCCTAATCCTCAACCTAACAAGAAACCTAACCCTCACACTAACCCTAAACCTAAACCTCACCCTAACCCTAAACTTAACCGAACCCTAACTCTCACCCTAACCCTAACCCTAACCCTCCCACTAACAATAACCCTCACCCTCAACCTCATTCTCAGCCTAACCATTAGCCTAAACCTAAACCTAAACCTAACACACACACCCTCACTCTATCCCTAACCCTGATCCTAAACCTAAACCTCCCCCTGACTCTCACCCTAACCATAAAACTAACACTTACCATAACCCTCAACCTAAACCTCACCCTAACCCTAACTCTAACCCTAAAACTCACCGTCACCCTAACCTTGACTCTAGACCTAACCCAAACCCTAAAACTCACCCTAACACTAAGTCTAACCCTAAACTCCGAATTTACCCTCCAACTAAACCTAAATCTAACCATGAATATCACTTTTACCCTAACACTAATCATAACCCTAACCCTAAACCTAACCCTAACACTAACCCTGACACCCTAACCCTCACCTTCACCCTAACCCTAACCCTTACTCTAACCCTAACCCACACCCTCACCCTCAACCTAATCCGGACACTAAAAATAAACCTAACCCTCACACTCACCCTAACCTTAGGCCTAAAACTCATCCTAACCCTATCCATTACCCTCAAAGTCAGCCTAATCCTAAGCATATCCCTAACCCTAACCCTAACCCTAACCCACACACTCAAACTAATACTAACCCTAATCCTACTCCTAACCCTAACCTCAACCTGACCCTCTCCTTAAGCCTAACCCTAACATTAATCCGAACCCTAACCCTCACCCTCAGCTTCACCCTAACCCTAACTCTAACACTAAACCTCACCCTGACCCTAACCCTAACCCTAACCCTATTCCTAAACCTCATCCTAGCCCTAACCCTAAAACTCACCCTCACCCTCACAATAACTGTAACACTAACCCTAATACTAACAATAACCCTAAACCTAACCCTAACCCTAACCCTCACCCTCAAACTCAGCCTCACCCTAACCTTAAATCTAACACTTAACCACAAACTCACCCAAACCCTAATCTTAACCCTAACCCTAAACCTCACCCTACCCTAACCCTAACCATCACCCCAAACCTCACCTTCACCATAACTCTAACCCTAACCCTAACAATAACACTAATCCTAACCCTAAACCTAACCTGAACCCTAACCCTAATTCTAAAACTCAACCTCACCATAACCCTAATCCCAACCCTAACCCTCACCCTCACCATAACCCTATTCCTCATCCTAACCCTCACCCTAACCCTAACTCTAAAACTAAACCTTACCCTAACACTAACCCTAATCCTCACCCTCACCCTAGCCCTCACCCTAACCCTAATCATAACCCTAATCCTCATCCTAACCCTCACACTAACAATAACCCTAACCCTCATCCTTACCCTAACCCTAACCCTCAACCTAACCCTAACCCTAAAGCTCACCCTAAACCTAACCTTAACCCTCACCCTAACCCTAAACTTAACCGAACCCTAACTCTCACCCTAACATTAACCATAGCCCTCACCCTAACCCTAACCCCCAATCTCACCCTCATCCTCGGCCTAACCCTAATGCTAAACCTAACCCTAACCCTAACCCTCAAACTCACCCTAACCCTGACTCTAATCCTAATCCTAACCCTAACCCTAATCCTCAACCTCACCCTAGCCCTCACCCTAACACTATATCTAACACTAACCCTAAACCTAACCCTCAACCTCAGCCTCACCCTTACCCTAACTCTAAACCTAAAACTCACCCTCACCCTAAACCTAACCCTAAACCTAACCCTAATCCTAACCCTAAACCTCACCCTCACCTTAGCCCTCACCCAAACACTAAACCTAACCCAAATCCTAACCCTCACCCTAACACTAACCCTAACCCTCACCCTCACTCTCACACTAACCCTAGTCCTAACCATAATCCTCATCCTAACCCTCCCCCTAAACCTTACCCTAAACCTCACACTAACCCTAACCCTCAACTTCAACCTCACCATTAGCCTAACCCTTTGCCTAAACCTAAACCTCACCCTAACACATTAACTCACCCTCACCATAACCCAAAACCTAACCCTAACCCTCATCCTCACCCTCAACTTAACCATAACTGTAACCCTATACCTCACACTCAACCTAACCCTAACCCTAACCCTAACCCTAAACCTCACCCTAACACTAAACCTAAACCTCAACCTCTCCCTTGCCCTCACCCTTACCCTAATCCTAACCCTAACCCTCATCCTAACCCTCCCCATATCCCTAAACCTAACACTCACCCTAACCCTCACACTCACCCTCAGCCTAAACATAAGCTTAACCCTAAACCTAAACCTAACCCTCACACTCACCTCACCCTAACCCTAACCCTAATCCTAATCCTAAACCTAACCCTAACCCTCACCCTAACAATAAACCACACCCTAAACCTAACCCTAAACCTAACACTAACCCTAACCCTAAACTTGACGCTCAGCCTCACCCTAAACCTAACTCTAACCCTAAACCTCACCCTAACCCTAACCCTAACCCTAAACTTAAACCTCACCCTCAAACTCAGCCTAGCCCTTACCCTAACCCTAACCCTAACCCTAACCCTAACCCTCATCCTAACCCCCCTCTAACCCTAACCCTCACCCTCAAACTCACCCTCAGCCTAACCCTAAGCCTAACCCTAAACCTAAACCTAACACACATACTCAGCCTCACTCCAACCCTTCTCCTGTCCCTAACCCTAACCCTAACCCTAACCTTCCCTCTAACTCTCACCCTAACAATAACCCAAACACTAACCATTACCATAACCCTCAACCTAAAGCTCACCATAACCCTAAATCTAACCCTAAACCTCACCCTCACCCTAACCCTAAATCTAACCCTAACCCAAACCCTAAACCTCACCATAAGACTAGCCCTAAACCTAACCCACACACTCACCCTCAGCCTAATCCTAAGCCTAACCCTAAACCTAACCCTCACACTCACCCTCAGCCTAATGCTAAGCCTAACCCTGACCCTACCTCTCACACTCACCCTAAACCTAACCCTAAACCTAACCCTCACCCTCAACCTCAGCCTAACCCTAATCGTATCCCTAACTTTAACTCTAACCCTCACACTTACCCTAATACTAACCCTAATGTACTCCTAACCCAAACCCTAACCCTCACCCTCAACCTAACCCTCAACTTAATTATAACCCTAACATTAATACTAACCCTAACCCTCACGCTCAGCCTCACCCTAACCCTAACTCTAACATTAAACCTCACCCTGAACCTAACCCTAACCCCAACCCTATCCTAAACCTTATCCTAGACCTAACCCTAAACCTCACCCTCACCCTCACCATAAACTTAACCCTAACCCTAATGCTAACAAAAACCCTAACCCTAACCATAACCCTCACACTAAACATAACCCTCACCCTAACCCTAACCTTCACCCTAACACTTACCCTCACCTTAACACTAACCCTAACCCTAACACTAAACCTCACACTAACCCTAAGCATCAATGTAATCCTAAACCTCACCCTAACACTAACCCTAAACCTGACCCTATCCCTAGACCTCGCCCTAAACCTAACCCTCATCCTCACCCTAAACTTCACATGAACAATAAAACTAATCCTCAATTTAACCCTCACCCTCACCCTAAACATAACCCTAACCCTCACCCTAACCCTAACCCTCACCCTTACCTTAACCTTCATGCTCAGCCTAACCCTCACATTTACCCTTAACGTCACCCCCACCCTAATACTAACTCTAACCCTAATCCTAACACTAACCCTTACACTTACCCTAACCCTAACCATCACCCTAACCCTAATCCTCACCCCCAACCTCACCCTCAGCCTAACCCTAAGCCTAACCCTAAACCTAAAACTAACACACACATTCTAACACACACATTCACGTTCATTCTAACCCTAATCCTATCCCTAACCCTAACCCTAACCCTCCCCCTAACTCTATATCTAACCCTAAACCTCACCCTCACCCTCACCCAAACCCTAACCCTAACCCTAAACCCCACCCTAACCATAACCATAACCCTCACCCGCACCCTCACCCTCACCGTAACTCTAACCCTAACCCTAACAAGAACACTAAACCTAACTCGAACCATTAACCTAAGCCTAATCCTCACCACCACCCTCACCCTCAGCCTAACCCTAAGCCTAAGCCTAACCCTCACACTAACCCTCATACTCACCCTCACCCTAACCCTAATCCTAAACCAAACCCTATCCCTAAACCTCAACCTAACAATCACCCTCAACCTAACCCTAACACAAACCTGTCCCTAAACCTCAGCCTAATCCTCCGCCTAACCCTAACCCTAACCCTAAACCTCACCCTCAACCTAACTCTAACCCTAACCCTAAACCTCACCCTAAACCTCAATCTAAACCTGAACCTCACCTTCAACCTCACCATTATTCTAAACCTTACCCTAACAATAACACTAACCCTATCCTTAACCCTAACCATAACGCTCACCCTCAGCCTCAACCTCACAGCAAACTTAATCCTAACCATAACACTAACAACAACCCTAACCCTAAGCCTAACCCTAACCCTAACTCTAATCCTCACCCCCACCCTCACCCTCAGCCTAACCCTAAGCCTAACCCTAACCCTAACCCTCAGCATAACCTTAACCCTAACCATAACACTAACACTAACGATAACTCTAAACCTAATCCTAAACCTCACCCTTCCCTACAAATCACTCTAACCCTATTCCTAACCCTAAACCTCATCCTAACCCTCCCCAGAATCCTAAACCTAAACCTCACCCTAACCCTAACACTAAACATAACCCTAAGCCTCAGCCTCACCCTCACCGCAAACTTAACACTAACCATAACACGAACAATAACTATAACCCTAAGCCTAACCCTAACCCTAACTCTAACCCTCACCCCCACGCTCACCCTCAGCCTAACCCTAACCGTAACCCTAAACCTCACCATAACCCTAACGCTAACCCTAATTCTAACACTATCCCTAAACCTAAACCTAACCCTAAACCTAACCCTAATCCTCAGCCTCAACTTCACACTAACCGAAAACCTAACCCTAAAACTCACCCTAATTCTAACCCTAACCCTAACTCTAACCGTCACCCTAACCCTAACCCTAACCACCACCCGAACCCTAATCCTCACCCCCAACCTCGCCCTTAGCCTAACCCTAAGCCTAAGCCTAACCCTAACCCTAAATCTCACATTCACCATCACCCTAACTCTAACCCTAACCCTAACCCTAACACTAAAACTAAACCTAAATCTAACCCTAAACCTAACCCTAATCTTCAGCCTCACCCTCACCTTAACCCAAATCCTACCCCTAACCGTAACACTAAAACTAAGCCTAACCCTATCCCTAACCTTCACACTCACCCTCACCCTAACCCTAATCCTAAACCTTACCCTATCCCTAACCCTACCCCTCACGATAACCCTCATCCTAGCCCTCACCCTAACACTAATCCTAACCCTAAAGCTCATCCTAACCCTCACCCTAACCCTAACCCTAACCCTCACACGCATGCTCGGCCTAAGCCTAAGCCTAAGCCTAAGCCTAAGCCTAAGCCTAACCCTAACCCTCACCCTAACCCTAACGCTAACACTAACCCTAACTCTAACCATAAATCTCACCCTAACCCTAACCCTAAGGCTAAACCTCACCCTAAACCTAACCCTAAACCTCACCTCACCCTAGCCCTCACCCTAACACTAATCATAACCCTCATCCTAACCCTCAACATAACACTAACCATAACCCTCATCCTCACCCTCACCCTAAACCTAATACGAAACCTAACCCTCAACCTAACCTTAACCCTCACCCTCACCATAACCCTTACATAAAAACTCACCCTAAGCCTAAACTTAACCCACACCCTGACTCTCACACTAACCCTAACCCTAGCCCTCACCCTAATCCTAACCCTAAACCTCACCCTCATACGAGCCCTTTCCCTAACCCTAATCCTAAACCTAACCCTGTTCCTAAACCACCCCCTAACCCTTACCCTAACCCTCACCGTAACCCTAACCCTCACCTTCAACCTCACCCTCAGCATAAACCTAAACCTAACCCTAAACCTATCCCTAACACACACACTCACCCTTACCCTAACCTTAATCCTAACCCTAACCCTCAACTTCACCCTCAAACTCAGTGTAACCCTAAGCCCAACCCTATCCCTAAACCTAACCCTCACACTCACCCTAACCCTTACCCGAATCCTAATCCTAACCCTAACCCTAACCCTCACCCTCAGACTCACCTTAACCCTAACTCTAACTCTAAACCTCACCGTCACCCTAACCCTAACCCTAAACCTCACCCTAACCCTAAGGCTAAACATCACTCTCACCCTAGCCCTCACCCTAACACTAATCGTAACCTAACCGTCAGCTTAACACTCCCCATAACCCTAAGCCTAACCCTAACACTCAACTTCACCGTCAACCTCAGCCTAACCTTAAGCGTAACCCTAACCCTAACCCTCACACTCACACTAACCCTAAAACTAATTCTAATCCTAATCCTAACCAAAACCCTCACCCTCACCCTAACCCTCACCCTTACCCCAACATTAAACCCAACACTAACTGTTACCCTAACACTCACCCTCAGCTTCTCCCTAACCTTTCCTCTAACCCTAAACCTCACCCTCACCCTAACCCTAACCCTAACCCTTAACCTCAGCCTAACCCTAACCCTAAACCTCACCCTCACCCTAGCCCTTACCCGAACCCTAATCCTAACCCTCATTCTAACCCTCCCCCTCAACCGAACCCTCAGCCTATCCCTAAGCCTAACCCTAAACCTAACCCTAACACACACACTCACCCTCAACCTAACCCTAATCCTGTCTTTAAACCTAACCCTAACCCTAACCCTCCGCCTAACTCTCCACCTAACCCTAACCCTTACACTAACCCTAAACCTAATCCTCAACCTAACCCAAAACCTAAACCTAAAACTAACACTCACCTTCACCCTCACCAAAACTGTAACCGTAAACCTAACCCTATCAATAAACCTAACCCTAATCCTAACTCTTACCCTAACCGTAACCCTCACCCTAACCCAAACCCTCACCCTAACACTTACCCTCACCCTAACCCTAACCCTAACCCTAACACAAACCCTCACACTAACACTTACCCTAACCCTAAACCTAAACCTCAACTTAACCCTTACCCTCACCCTAACCCTAACACTAACCCTATCCCTAACCCTCACCCTAACCCTATTTCTAACCCTAAAACTCACTCTCAACCTAACCCTAACCCTAACCCTAAAGCCCACCCTACCTGTAACCTTAACCTTCACCCGCACCCTCATCCTCACCGTAAATCTAACCCTAACCCTAAAAATAACACTAACCCTAAACCGAACCATCATCCTCACCCTAATCCTCACCCCCACAGTCACCCTCAGCCTAACCCTAAGACTAACCCTCACCCTAAATTTCATACTCACCTCACCCTAAACCTAATCCTAAACATAACCCTATCCCTAAACCTCAACCTAACCCTCACCCTCACCCTAACCTTACCACTAACCCTAACCCTCAACCTCTCCCTAACCCTAACTCCAACCCTAAACCTCTCTCTGACACTAAACCTAAATCTAACCCTAAATCTCACAGTAAACCTCACCCTAACCATAAACCTCACCATTACCCTCAACCTCAGCGTAACTCTAAGCCTAACACTAACAATAACACTAACCCTAACCCTAACCCTAATCCTAACCCTAACAATAACCGTCACCCTCAGCCTCACACTCAACGCAAATTTGACCCTAAACCTAACCCCAATCCTCATCCCCACCCTCACCTTCAGCCTAACCCTAAGCCTATACCTAACCCTAACCCTAACCCTAACCCTCACTGTAACCCTAATCATAACCTTAAATCTAACCCTAACATTAACCCTAAAGCTAACACTAATCCTCAGCCTCACCCTCACCCTAAACCAAACCCTAACTCTAACCCTCACCCTAACCCTAAGCCTAACCCCAAATCTAGCCCTCACACTCACCCTCTCCCTAACCCTAATACTAAACCTAACGCTTTCCCTAAACCTAACCCTCACCCTATCCCACACCGTAGTCCTATCCCTAACCCTAGTACTAACCCAAAACCTCATTCTAACCCTCACCCTAACGCTAACCCATACCCTCACCCTAACCATAACCCTAACCCTCACCCTCATGCTCAGCCTAAGCCTAAGCATAAGCCTAAGCCTAACCCTAACCATCACCATAACCCTAACACTAACACGAATCCTAACTCTAAACGAAAACCTCATTCTCACCCTAACATTAAATCTAACCCTAACCCTAAACCTCATCCTAACCCTAATCCTAACCCTCACCCTCACCCTCACCGTAACCGTAACCCTAACCCTAACTCTAACAATAACCCTAAACCTAACCCTAACCCTCAACCTAACCATAACCCTCACCCTAACTCTAACCCTCACCCTAACATTTACCCTCACCCTAACCTAACGCTAACCCTACCACTAACCCTAACCATCACCCTAACCCTAAACCTCACCCAAACCCTAGCCCTCACCCAAACCCTAATCCTAACCCTCATCCTAACCCTCACCCTAACACTAACCCTAACCCTCACCCTCACTCTTACCCGAACCCTAATCCTAACCCTAACCCTCATCCTAGCCCTCACCATAACCCTTACCTTAACCCTCACCCTAAACCAAACTTTCACCTCAACCTCACCTTTAGCCTAACACTTAACCTAAACCTAAACCTAACCCTAACACACACACTCACCCTCACCCTAACCCTAATCCTAACCCTAACCCTCAATCTCACCCTCACCCTCAGTGTAAACCTAAGCCTAACAATAACCCTAACCCTAATCCTCATCCTCAGCCTCACCCTAACCCTAAATCTATCCCTAAACCTCACCCTCACCCTAATCCTAACCCTAACCCCAACATTAAACCTCACCCTAAACCTAAACATAATCCTCATGCTAACACTCCCCCTAATCCTAACCCTCACCCTAACCTCAAACTCAGCCTAACCCTAAGCCTAACCCTAAACCTAAACCTAACACACACACTCACCCTCATTCTAACCCTAATCCTATCCCTAAACCGAACCCTCCCCCAAACTCTCACCCTATCCCTACCCCTAAAAGTAACCCTTACCCTAACCCTCAACCTAACCCTCACCCTAACCCTAACTCTAAACCTAAAACTCACCCTCACCCTAACCCTAACTTTGACACTAACCCAAACCCTAAACCTCACCCTATCCCTAACTCTAAACCTAAAACTCACCCTCACACTCACAGTAACCATAACCCTCACCCTAACACTAACACTAACCCTAACACTGACCCTCACACTAACACTAACCAAAACCCTACCCCTCCCTCTAACTCTATATCTAACCCTAAACCTCACCCTCAACCTCACCCTAACCCTAACCCTAACCCTAAAACCCAACCTAACCATAACCTAACCCTCACCCGCACCCTCACCCTCACCGTAACTCTAACCCTAAGCTTAACAATAACACTAAACCTAACTCGAACAATTACCCTAAGCCTAATCCTCACCCCCACCCTCACCCTCAGCCTAAACTTATAAGCCTAACCCTCACACTAACCCTCATACTCACCCTCACCCTAACCCTAATCCTAAACCTAACCCTATCCCTAAACCTCAACCTGACTCTCACCCTCACCCTAACCCTAACACTAAACCTATATCTAAACCTCAGCCTAATCATCCGCTTAACCCTAAACCTAACACTAAACCTCACCCTCATCCTAACCCTAACCCTTACCCTAAACCTCAACCTAAACCTCACACTAAACCTGACCCTCATATTCAACCTCACCATTACTCTAACCGTAACCCTAACAATAACACTAACCCTAACCCTAACCCTAACCCTCACCCTCAGCCTCACCCTCATCCTCAACCTAAGTCTAACACTAACACTAACCCTAACCCTAACCCTAACCCTATATCTAACCCTAAACCTCACCCTCACCCTCACCCTCACCCTAACCCTAACCCTAAAACCCACCCTAACAATAACCATAACCCTCACCCACACCCTCACCCTCACCGTAACTCTAACCCTAACCCTAACAAGAACACTAAACCTAACTCGAACCATTACCCTAAGCCTAATCCTCACCACCACCCTCACCCTCAGCCTTACCCTAAGCCTAAGCCTAACCCTCACACTAAACCTCATACTCACCCTCACCCTAACCCTAATCCTAAACCTAACCCTATCCCTAAACCTCAACCTAACCCTCACCCTCACCTTAACCCTAACACTAAACCTATCCCTAAATCTCAGCCTAATCCTCCGCCTAACCATAACCCTAACCCTCAACCTCACCCTCACCCTAACCCTAACCCTAACCCTAACACTAACCCTCACCCTAACCCAAACCCAAAACACCACCCGATCCCTAATCCTCACCCCCACCCTCACTTTAGCCTAACCCTAAGCCTAAGCCTAAGCCTAACCCTAAACCTCACACTCACCCTCACCCTCACCCTAAACTTAACCCTAACCCTAACACTAAAACTAACCCTAAACCTAACCCTAAAACTAACCTTAAATCTCAGCCTCAACCTCACTTTAACCCAAACCCTAACCCTAACCCTCACCCTAACTCTAAGCTTAACACTAACCCTAAAATTCACACTCACCCTCACCCTAAACCTAATCCTAAACCTCACCCTATCCCTAACCCTACCCCTCACCATAACCCTCATCCTAGCCCTCACACTAACACTAATCCTAACCCTAAAGCTCATCCTAACCCTCACCCTAACTAACCCTAACACTCACATGCTTGTTCGGCCTAAGCATAAGCCTAAGCCTAAATCTAAGCCTAACGTCACCCTAACCCTATCCCTAACACTCACAGGCATGCTCGGCCTAAGCCTAAGCCTAAGCCTAAGCCTAACCCTAACCCTAACCCTCACCCTAACCCTAACGCTAACACTAACCCTAACTCTAACCCTAAATCTCACCCTAACCCTAACCCTAACCCAAAAGCTAAACCTCACCCTAAACCTAACCGTAAACATCACCTCACCCTAGCCCTCACCCTAACACTAATCATAACCCTCATCCTAACCCTCAATATAACACTAACCCTAACCCACACCCTAACCCTAACCCAATACGAAACCTAACCCTCAACCTAACCCTAACCCTCACCCTCACCGTAACCCTTACCCTAACACACACCCTAACCCTAAACTTAACCCAAACCCTAACTCTCACCCTAAACCTAACCCTAACCCTCACCCTAATCCTAACCCTAAACCTCACCCTCAACCGAGCCCTTGTCCTAACACTAATCCTAAACCTAACCCTCTTCCTAAACCTCCCCCTAACCTTTACCCTAACCCTCACCCTAACCCTAACCCTCACCCTCAACCTCAACCTCTGCATAACCCTAAACCTATCCCTAAACCTATCCCTAACACACACACTCACCCTTACCCTAACCTTAATCCTAACCCTAACCCTCACCTTCACCCTCAAATTCCGTGTAACCCTAAGCCTAACCCTAACCCTAACCCTAACCCTCACACTCACCCTAATACTTACCCTAATCTTAATCTTAACACTAACCCTAAGTCTAACCCTCGGCCTCACCTTAAGCCTAACTCTAACCCTATACCTCACAATCTCCATAACCCTAACACTAACCCTAACCCTAAACCTCACCCGGACCCGAACCCTAAACCTCACCATCACCCTTGCCCTCATCCTAACCCTAATCCTAACCCTAACCCTCATCCTAACCCTCCCCATAACCCTAACCCTAACCCTCACCCTGGCCCTAACCCTCATTCTCACCTTCACCCTCAGCCTAACCCTAAGCCTTAACCCTAACCCTCAAATTCACTGTAACGCTAAACCTAATCCTAATCCTACCACTAACACTAACCTTCAGCCTCACACTAACCCTCACCCTACACCTAACCCTAAACCTAACACTAACCTTAACCCTGACTCTCACCATCAGCCTCACCCTAACCCTAATTCTAACCCTAAACCTCACCCTCACCCTAATCCTAACCCTAACCCTAACCTTAAACCTCACCCTAAACCTAAACCTAATCTTCATTCTAACCCTCCCCCTAACCCTAACTCTCACCCTAACCTCACCCTCAGCCTAACCCTAAACCTAAACATAACACACACACACTCACCCTCATTCTATCCCTAATCCTAATCCTAAACCTAACCCTCCCCCTAACTCTCACCCTACCCCTATCCCTAAAAGTAACCCTTACCCTAACCCTCAACCTAACCCTCACCCTAACCCTAACTCTGACCCAAACCCAAACCCTAAACCTCACCCTATACCTAACCCTAACCCTAACACTCACTCTCACCCTCACAGTAACCATAACCCTCACCCTAACACTAACACTAACCCTAACACTGACCCTCACACTGACCCTAACCCCAACCATAACCCTCCCCCTAACTCTATATCTAACCCTAAACCTCACCCTCACCCTCACCCTAACCCTAACCCTAACCCTAAACCCCACGCTAAGCATAACCATAACATTCACCCGCACCCTCACCCTCAGCGTAACTCTAACCCTAACCATAACAAGAACACTAAACCTAACTCAAACCATTCCCCTAAGCCTAATCCTCACCACCACCCTCACCCTCAGCCTTACCCTAAGCCTAAGCCTAACCCTCACACTAACCCTCATACTCACCGTCACCCTAACCCTAATCCTAAACCTAACCTTATCCCTAAACCTCAACCTATCCCTCACCCTCACCCTAACCCTAACACTAAACCTATCCCTAAAGCTCAGCCTAATCCTCCGCCTAACCCTAACCCTAACCCTAAACCTCACCCTCACACTAACCCTAACAATAAACCTCAACCTAAACCTCACCCTAAACCTGACCCTCACATTCAAACTCACCATTACTCTAACCGTAACTCTAACAATAACACTAACCCTAAACCTAACCCTCACCCTAACCCTCCCCATAACCCTATATCTAACCCTAAACCTCACCCTCACCATCACCCTAACCCAAACCCTAACCCTAAAACCCACCCTAACCATAACCATAACCCTCACCCTAAACCTCACCCTAAACCTGACCCTCACATTCAACCTCACCATTACTGTAACCGTAACCCTAACAATAACACTAAGCCTAACCCTAACCCTAACCCTAACGATAACCCTCATCCTCAGCCTCACTCTCACAGCAAACTTAATCCTAACCATAACACTAACAATAACGCTAACCCTAACCCTAACCCTAACCCTAACTCTAATCCTCACCCCCTACCTCACCTTCAGCCTAGTCCTAAGCCTACCCTAACACTAATCCTCACCATAACCCTAACCCTAATCCTAACCCTAACACTAACCATAACCCTAAACCTAACCCTAAACCTCACCCTCACCCTAGCAATCACCCTAACCCTATTCCTAACCGTAAACCTCATCCTGTCCCTCCGTATAACCCTAACTCTAAACCTCACGCTAACACTAACCCTAAAAATAACCCTAAGCCTCACCCTCACCGCCAACTTAACCCTAACCATAACACTAACAATAACCATAACCCTAAGCCTTACCCTAACTCTAAATCTATTCCTCACCCCCAAGCTCAACCTCAGCCTAACCCTAACCCTAACCCTAAACCTCACCATTACCCTAACCCTAACACTAACCCAAAACCTAAACCTAACCCTAAACCTAACCGTAATCCTCAGCCTCAACCTCACCCTAACCCAAAACCTAACCATAACCCTCACACTAACTCTAACCCTAACCCTAACACTAACCCTCACCCTAACCCTAACCCTAACCATCACCCTAAACCTAATCCTCACGCCTATGCTCACCATTAACCTAACACTAAGCCTAAACCTAACCCTAACCCGAAAACTCACACTCACCCTCACCCTAACCCTAATCTTAAAACTAACCCTAACCGTAACCCTAAACCTCAATCTAACCCTCAACCTAACCTGAACCCTAACACTTAACCTAAACTAACCCTTGACCTAACCCTCCAACTAAACCTAAATCTAACTATAAACCTCACCCTCACCCTAATCCTAACCGTAACCCTAAACCTCACCCTAACCCTAACACTCACCCTCACCCTCAACATAACTCTAACCCTAACCCCAACAATAAGAGTAATCCAAACCCTAAACCTAACCCTAACCCTAACCCTAACTCTAATGCTCACACTCAACCTCACCCTAACCCTAATCCTAACCCTAACCCTCACCCTAACCCTAACCCTCACCCTCACTGTAACCCTCACCCTCATTCTTACCCTCACCCTAACCCTCACCCTAACCCTAAACCTTACCCTAACACTAACCCTAACCATCACCTTCACCCTAGCCCTCACCCTAACCCTAATCGTAAACCTAATCCTCATCCTGAACCTCACCCTAACTCTAAGCCTAAACCTAACCCTAACCCTAACCCCAACCCTGACTGTAACCCTAACACTGACCCTAACACTAACTCTCACCATAAACCTAACCCTAAACCTAAACCTAATCTTCAGCCTCACCCTAACCCTAACACAAACCCTAACCCTAACCCTCATCCTAACTCTAAGCCTAACCCTAACCTTAATCGTAACCCTCATATTCACCCTCACCCTAACCCTAATCCTAAACCTGACCCCATACCTAACCCTAACCCTCACCCTAACCCTCTGCCTAGCCATCACCCTTACACTTATCCTAACCCTAACCCTCACCCTAACCATAACCCTAACCCTAAACCTAAACCTCACCCTAAAATTTACCCTCACCCTAACACTAATCCTGAACCTAATAATTACCCTCACACTAACCCTAAACCTCACCCTAACCCTAAACCTCACCCTAACACTATCCCTAACCCTCACCTCACCCTAGCCTTCACCCTAACCTTAACCCTCATCCTCACCATAAACCTCACACTAACCCTAACCCTAATCCTCAATCTAAAACTCACCCTCACCCTCAGCCTAACCCTAAGCCTAACCCTAAACCTAACCCTAACCCTCACACTCACACTAACCAAAACCCTACTCCTAATCCTAAACCTAACCCTCCCCCTAACCCTCCCCCTAAACTTAACCCTAAACCTAACACTAACCCTAACCCTAACCCTCACCCTCAGCCTCACCCTAACCCTAACTCTAACCCTAAACCTCACCCTAACCCTGAAACTAACCCTAACCTTAAACCTCACCCTCAAACTCACCCTAGCCCTTACCCTAAGCCTAATCCTAACCCTAACTCTCATCCTAACCCTTCCCCTAAACCTAACCCTCACCCTCAACCTCACTCTCATCCTAACCCTAAGCCTAACCCTAAACCTAAACCTAACACACACACTCACCCTCACTCTAACCCTGATGCTGTCCCTACCCTAACCCTAAGGCTAACCCTCCCTCTAACTCTCACCATAACACTAACCCAAACATTAACCCTCAACCTAAACCTCACCCTAACTCTAACTCTATCCCTAAACCTCACCCTCACCCTAAACCTAACTCTAACACTAACCCAAACCCTAAACCTCACCCTAACACTAACCCTAACCCTAAACCACACCCTCACCCTCAGCCTAATCCTAAGCCTAACCCTAACCCTAACACTCACACTCAACCTAACCCTAACCCTAAACCGCATCCTAACCCAACCCTCACCCTTAACCTCAGCCCAATCCTAAGCCTATCCCTAACCTTAACCCTAACCCTCACACTCACCCTAACACTAAACCTAATGTACAACTAACCCAAACCCTAACCCACACCCTCAACCTAACCCTCACCTTAAGCCTAACCCTAACATTAATACTAACCCTAACCCTCACCCTCAGCCTCACCCTAACCCTAACTCTAACACTAAACCTCACCCTGAACCAAACCCTAACCATAATCCTATCTCTAAACCTCATCCAAGACCTAATGCTAACCCTCACCCTCACCATAACCTTAACCCTAACCCTAACGCTAACAATAACCCTAACCCTAACCCTAACCCTCACTATAAACATAACCCTCACCCTACCCCTAAACCTCACCCTATCACTTACCCTCACCTTAACACTAAACCTAACACTAAACCTCACACTAACCCTAACCATCAACGTAAACCTTAACCTCACCCTAACACTAACACTAAACCTCACCCTCTCCCTAGACCTCGCCCTAACCCTAACCATCATCCTCACCCTAAACTTCACACTAACCATAACACTAATCCAAAATCTAACCCTCAACCTCACCCTAAACCTAACCCTAACCCTCACCCTAACCGTAACCCTTACCCTTACCTTAACCCTCACCATCAGCCTAACAATCACATTTACACTTACTGTCACCCCCACCCTAACCCTCACTCTAATCCTAACCCTCACCCTAACCAAAAATCTACCCCTAAACCTCACCCTCACCTTAACCCTCACTCTAACCCTAACCCTAACACAATCCCTTACCCTAACCCTAACCCTAACCATCACTCTAAACCTAATCCTCACCCCCAAACTCACCCTCAGCCTAACCCTAAGCCTAAGCCTAACTCTAACCCTAAACCTCACACTCACAATCACCCTATCCCTAATCCTAACCCTAACCCTAACCCTAACCCTAACCCTAAATCTCAACCTAACCCTCAACCTAACCTTAACCCTAACACTTAGCCTAACTCTAACCCTCGACCTAACACTCCAAGTAAAACTAAATCTAACCATAAAACACACCCTCCCACTAACCCTAATCCTAACCCTAACCATAAACCTCACCCTAACCCTAACACTCACCCTCACCCTCACCCTCACCATAACTCTAAGCCTAACCTAACAATAACAGTAATCCTAACGGTAAACCTAACCCTAACACCAACCCTAATGCTAACACTCAAACTCAACCTAACCCTAATCCTAACCCTAATCCTCACCCTAACCCTCAGCCGAACCCTAAGTCTAACCCTAAACCTAACCTTCACACTCACACTAACCCAAACCCTAATCCTAATCCTAAACCTAACCCTAACCCTCACCCTCACACTAACCCTCACCCTAAACTCTAACCCTAAACCTTACCCTCACCCTAACCATAACCCTAACCTTAAACCTCACCCTCACACTCACCCTAGCCCTTACCCTAACCCTAATCCTAAATCTAACCCTCATCGAAACCCTCCCCGTAACCCAAACCCTCAACCTCAACCTCACCATCAGCCTAACCCTAAGACTAACACTAAACCTAAACCTAACAAACACACTCACCCTCACGCTAACCCTAATCCTATCCCTAACCCTAACCCTAAGCCTAACCCTCCCCCTAACTCTCACCCTAACCATAACCCTAACACTGACCCTTACCCTAACCCTCAACCTAAAACTCACCCTAAACCTAACTAACCCTAACCTTCACCATCACCCTAACGCTAAATCTAAACCTAAATCAAACCCTAAGCCTAACCCTAACCCTAACCCTCACACTCACCCTAACACTAACCCTAATTCCATTCCTAACCCTAACTCTAACCCTCTCCCTCAACCTAACCATCATCTTAAGCCTACCCCTAACATTAATCCTAACCATAACCCTCACACTCAGCTTCAACCTAACCCTAACTCTAACACTAAACCTCAACCTGACCCTAAACCTAAACATAACCCTATCCCTAACCCTCATACTAGCCCTAACCCTATCCCTCACACTCACCCTCACCATAACCTTAACCCTAACCCTAACACTAACAATAACCCTATCCCTAACCCTCATCCTCACCCTAAACATAACCCTCAACCTAACCCTAACCCTCACCCTAACACTTCCCCTTCCCCTAACACTAACCGTAACCCCAACACTAAACCTCACACTAACCCTAACCATCAACTTAACCCTACACCGCACCCTAACACTAACCCTAAACCTCACCCTCTCCCTAGACGTCGCCCTAACCCTAACCGTCATCCTCACCCTAAACTTCACACTAAACCTAACACTAATCCTCAATCTAACCCTCATCCTCATCCTAAACCTTACCCTAACCCTCACCCTAACCCTAACCCTCAACCTTACCTTAACCCTCACCCTTACCGTAACCCTCACGCTGAGCCTAACCCTAAAATTTACCCTTAACCTCAACCCCACCCTAACCTTCACTCTAAACCTAACACTCACCCTAACCCTAACTCTACCCTAAACGTCACCCTCACCCTAACCCTAACTCTAACCCTAACCCTAACACTAACCCTCACCCTAACACTAAACCTAACCATAACCCTAACCCTAATCTTCAACACCACCCTCACCCTTAGCCTAACCGTAAGCCTAAGCCTAATTCTAACCCTAAACCTCACACTCACCCTCACCCTAACTCTAATCCTAACCCTAACCCTATCCCTAAACCTCAACCTAACCCTCAACCTAAACTTAACCCTAACACTTACCCTAAACCTAACCCTCTACCTAATCTTCCAACTAAATCTAAATCTCATCATAAACCTCACTATCACCCTAACCCTAATCCTAACCCTAAACCTAAACCTCACCCTAAATCTAACACTCACCCTCACCCTCACCATAACTCTAAACCTAACCCTAACAATAAAAGTAATCCTAATCCTAAACCTAAGCCTAACACTAACCCTAACCCTAATGCTAAAACTCAAACTCAGCCTAACCCTAATCCTAACCCTAAACCTCACCCTAAACCTAACCCTCATCCTAACCCTAAACCTAACCCTATCCCTAAACCTAAACCTTACCCTAACACTAACGCTAATCCTCACCTTCACCCTAGCCCTCACCCTAACCCTAATAGTAAACCTAATTCTCATCCTAACCCTCACCATAACTCTAAGCCTAAACCTAACCCTAAGCCTAACCCCAACCCTCATTGTAACCCTAACATTGACCCTAACACTAACACTCACCATAAACCTAACCCTAAACCTAACCCTAAACCTAACCCTAATCCTCAGCCTCACCCTCACCCTAACCCAAACCCTAACACTAGCCCTCATCCTAACTCTAAGCCTAACCCTAACCCTCACCCTAACCCTCAGCCTAGCCCTCACCCTTACATTATCCTAACCCTAAACCTCACCTAAACCATAACCCTCATCATAAACCTAACCCTAACCCTAAAATTTACCCTCACCCTAACACTAAACCTAACCCTAATACTAACACTCACACTAACCCTAAACATCACCCTAACCCTAAACCTCAACCTAACCCTAACCCTCACCCTCAAACTCACCCTTAGCCTAACTCTTAGCCTAAACATAAACCTAACCCTAACACACACACTCACTGTCACCCTAAACCTAAACCTAAACCTAATCCTCACCCTTACCCTGAGTGTAACCATGAGACTAACCCTAACACTAACCCTCACACTCACCCTAAACCTTACCCTAATCCTAATCCTAACCCTAACCCTAAGCCTCACCCTCAGCCTCATGTTAACTCTAACTCAAACCCTATACCTCACACTCACCCCAAACAAAACCCTAACCCTAAACCTCACCCTAACACTAACCCTAAACCTCAACCTCACCCTAACCATCAGCCTAACCGTAATCCTAACCCTAACCCTCATTCTAACCCTCCACATACCCTAAACCTAACCCTCAAACTAACACTAACACTCACCCTCACCCTCACCCTCAGCCTAAACCTAAGCCTAACCATAAACCTAAACCTAACCCTCACTCTCACCCTAACCCTAAACCTAATCCTAATTCTAACCCTAACCCCAATCCTCAGCCTCACCCTAACCCTCACCCTAAACCTAACCCTAAACCTAACGCTAACACTAACCCTAACCCTCACCCTCAGCCTCACCTAACCCTAACACTAACCCTTAACCTCAACCTCACATGAACCCTAATCCTAACCCTAACCCTCACTCCAACCCTAACCCTCACCCTCACCGTAACACTAACCCTCATCCTAACCCTCACCCTAAACCTAACCCTAACCCTAAACCTTACCCTAACAATAACCCTAATCCTCACCCTCATCCTAGCCCTCACCCTAACGCTAATCATAACCCTAATCCGCATCCTAACCCTCACAGTAACCCTAACCCTAACCCTCATCTTTACCCTAACCCTAAACCTCAACCTAACCCTAACCCTAAATCTCACCCTAACCCTAACCCTAACCCTCACACTAACCCTAAACTTAACCGAACCCTAACTCTCACCCTAACCCTAACCCTAACCCTCACCCTAACCCTAACCCTCACACTCACCCTAATCCTCATCCTATCCCTAATCCTAAACCTAACCCTATCCCTAACCCTCACACTCACCCTAACCCTGACTCTAATCCTAATCCTAACACTAATGCTAATGCTCATGCTCATCCTAACCCTCACCGAAACACTAACTGTAACACTAACCCTAAACCTATCCCTCAATCTCAGCCTCACCCGTACCCTAACTCTAACCCTAAAACTCATCCTCAACCTAAACCTAAACCTAAAACGAACACTAACCCTAACCCTAAACCTCACCCTCACCCCAGCCCTCACCCTAACACTAATCCTAACCCACATCCTAACCCTCACCCTAACACCATCCCTAACCCTCACCCTCACTCTCATCCTAACCCTAATCCTAACCCTAACCTTCATCCTAACCCTCCCCCTAAACCTTACCCTAAACCTCACACTAACACTAACCCTCAACTTCAACCTCACCATTAGCCTAAACCTTAGCCTAAACCTAAACCTAACCCTAACACACCCACTCACCCTCACCCTAACCCAAATCCTAACCCTAACCCACACCCTCACCCTCACCCTCAGTGTAAACCTAAGCAAACCCTAACCCTAAACCACACACTCACACTAACATTTTCCATAATCGTAATCCTAAACCTAACCCAAAGCCTCACACTCAGCCTCACCTTAACCCTAACTCAAACCCTAAACCTCACACTCACCCTAAACCTAACCCTAACCCTAACCCTAAACATCACCCTAACACTAACCCTAAACCTCAACCTCTCCCTCGGCCTCACCCTAACCCTAATCATAACCCTAATCCTCATCCTAACCCTCCCCATGTCCCTAACCCTAACACTCACCCTAACCCTCACACTCACCCTCAGCCTAAACCTAAACCTAACCCTAACCCTCACACTCATCCTAACCCTAACCGTAATCCTAATACTAAACCTAACCCTAACCCTCACCCTCACCCTAACCCTCACCGTAAACCTAACCCTCAACCTCACCCTCACCCTCACCCTCAACCTCAGCCTAAACCTCACCCTACCCCTAACCATAACCCTAACCCTCACCCTCACCCTCATCCTCACCCCAACCCTAAACCTAACCCTAACCCTCACCCCATCCCTAACCCTCACCCTATCACTAACTCTCACCCTCACCCTCACCCTAATCCTATCCTTAACTCTAATACTAACCCTCAAGCTCACCATAACCCTCACCAAAAAACTTACCCTCAACCTCACCCTAAGCGTAACCCGAAACCTCACAGTAACCCTAACATCCACCCTAACACTAAACCTCAACTTAACCCTCAATCTCACCCTAATTCTCAACCTAACCTTACCTTAAGCCTTACCTAAACTAAACCCTCAACCTCACTCTCACCCTAAACCTCACCCTCACCCTAGCTCACACCCTAACCCTAACCCTAAACCTAACCCTCACACTAAACCTCACACTACCCCTAAACCTTACCCTAAGCCTAACGCTCATCCTAACCCTAACCCTAACCCTAACTGTCACCCTAAACCTACCCCTAAACCTAACCCTCACTCTAACCCTAAACCTCAACCTCAACCTCAAGCTCACCCTCACCCTCAGCCTAAAGCTAGTGCTACCCTAATCCTAACCCTCACTCTAAAACTAAATCTAACCCTAAACCAAACTCTCCCCCTCCCCCTCACCCTCACTCTAATTCTCACTCTAACCCTAACCCTCACCCCCAACCTCACTCTCACCCTCAGCCTAACCCTAGTCCTTACCTTAATCCTAAAACTCAACCTACCCCTGACCCTAACCCTAACCCTCACCCTAACCCTCACCCTCACCATAGTCCACACCCTAACCCTAACCCTAAACCTAACCCTCACACTAACCCTAACCCTAACCCTCACCCTAAACCTTATCCTAACCGTAAACCTAAAACTAACCTTCACCCTAACTGAACCCTAACCCTAACCATAACCTAACCCTAACCCTCACACTAACCCTAACCCTAACCCTCAGCCTAACGCTCATCCTAACCCTAACCCTAACCCTAACCATAAATCTCAACCTAACCCTCATGCTAACCCTAACTCTAACACTAACCCTAAACCTGACCTTCAATTTCACCCCCCCATAACCCTAACTCTAACCCTAAACCTCACCCTCACATTAACCCTAATCCTAACACAAACCGTAAACCTCACCCTAACTCTCACCCTAACCCTCACCCTAAACATCACCTTAACCTTAACCCACACCCTAACCCTAACCATAACCCTCACCCTAACGATAATCTCAGCTTAACCCTAACCCTGAAGTAAACGACACCCTCAACCTCACCCTCACCCTAGCCCTCACCCTCACCCTAGCCCTCACACTCACCCTAACCCTAACACTAAACATCAACCTCATCCTCACCCTCACCCTCAGCCTAAGCCTAACCCTAACCTAATCCTACCCCTCAACCTCACCCTCATCCTCAACCGAACCCTAACCCTAACAATAAATTTAACCCTCACCCTAACACTAAACCTCAACCTCACCCTAAACCTAATCCTAACCCTAACTCTAATCCTAACCCTCACCCTCACCCTAACTCTAACCCTAACCCTCACACTAACCCGAACCCTCACCCTAACTTTAACACTAACCCTAACCCTTACCCTCACAATCACCCTAAATCTAACCCTTACCCTCACCCTAACCCTAACCCTAACAGTACCCCTAAACCTAAACCTAGTCCTCACACTAACCCTATCTGTCACCCACACCTTATCCCGAACCCTCACCCGAACCCTCACACTAACCCTAACCCTAAACCTAACCTTAACACTCCCACTAAACCTAATCCTCACCCTAACTATAACCCTACACATCAGCCTAAACCTCACCCTAACCCAAACCCTAACCCTAATCCTCACCCTATCCCTAAACCTATCCTTAACCCTCACACTCACCCTAGCCCTCACCCTAACCCTACCCCAAACCCTAACCCTAATTCTAAACCTAATTCTCACCCTATCCCTAACCCTTATCCTAACCCTCACACTCACCCTAGCCCTCACCCGAACCTCACCCTAACCCTATCCCTAACCCTAAACCTCACCCTCACCCTAACCAAAACCCTAACCTTCACCCTAACCCCAATCCTAACCCTGACCCTAAACTTAACCCTAAAAGTCACACTAACCCTAACCCTCACCCTAACGCTAACCCTACCCCACAGCCTAACCCTCATCCTAAATCTAACACTAACCCTATCCCTCATGCTAACCCTACCCTAACATTAAACCTAACCCTCACCCTAACGCTAACCCTCACCCTCACCCTCACACTCACACTCACCCTCAGTCTAACCCTAACCCTAATCCTAAACCTAACCCTCATCCACACTCTCACCATAACTCCAACCAGAACCATAACCATAACGCTCCCACTACCCCTCCACCTCACCGAACCCTCACTCTCACCCTAACGCTCACCCTCACCCTAACCCTAACCCTAACACTAACCCTCACCCTAACCCTAAGCCTCACCCTCACCCTCAACCTCACACTCACCCTAACCCTAACCCTCACCATCACCCTAACCCTAACCCTAACTATAACACTCACACTAACCCTAAACCTAACCCTCCCCCTCACCCGAACCTTCACCCTCATCCTCACCCTAAACATCACCCTAACAATAACCCTCACCCTAATCCTAACCCTAACGCTCACCCTAACCCTAACGCTCACCTTAACCCTCAACCTCATCCAAATTCTCACCGTAATCTTACCCTAACCCTTACCTAAACTAAACCCTCACCCTCACCCTAAACCTAAACCTCACCCTCACCCTAAAGCTAACCCTAACCCTAACCCTCACACTCACCCTCACCCTCACCTCACCACAACCCTATCCCAGACCCTCAACCTAAAGCTAATCCTAACACTTGCCCTCACCCTAATCCTCACCCTAACCTTAACCTTAAACCTAATCCTCACCCACATGCTCACCCTAACACTAACACTAAAACTATCCCTCACCCTCAGTCTAACCCTCACCCTAACGCTTACTCTCACCCTAAACCTAATCCTCACACTAACTCTAAACCTAAATATAACCCTAACCCTAACCCTCACCTTAATCCTGACCCTGATCTTAACCCTCAGCCTATGTCTAACACTAAACCTAAATCTCACCCTCACCTAATGCTCACCATCACCCTAAACCTCACCCTAAACCTAACCCTCAACCACACCCTAAATCTCACCCTCATCCTTACTCTCACCCTAAGCCGAAACCTAACCCTAACCCTAATCCTAAACCTAAACGTCACCCTCGCCCGAAAACTAACACTAACTGTAAACTTCACCCTCACCATCATACTAACACTAATCCTAAACCTAACCCTCACACTCACCCTAAACCTAGCCCTCATCCTCACTGTCACCCTCACCCTTACCCTAAACGCAAACTTAACCATCATCCTAACCCTAACCCTAACCCTAACCTACACCCTAAATCTAACCCTAACCCTAAACCTCACCCTCACCCTAACCTTCACCCTCACATGAAACCTCAATCTCACCCTAACCCTCACCCTCACCCTAAACATCACCCTAACCCTAACCCTCACCCTAACCCTAAACATAACCCTCACCTTCACCCTAACCTTAACAATAACCCTAACCCTCACCCTTAAACTCACGCTAACCCTAACCCTCACTCTTACCCTAAACCTCATCCTAAAACTTAATCTTACCCTAAACCTAACACAAACCCTAACCTTCACACTAAAACTAACCCTCACCCTCACACTAACCCTAACCCTATCCCTCACCGTAACCCTAACCATCACCCTAAACCTAACCCTAACCCTCATCCTCACCATAGCCCTCACACTTACCATAATCCTAACCATTACCCTAACCCGAACCATAAACGCTAACCCTCACCTTCACCCTCACCCTAACCCTAAACATAACCCTCACCTTCACCCTAACCCTAACAATAACCCTAACCCTCACCCTTAAACTCACGCTAACCCTAACCCTCACTCTTACCCTAAACCTCATCCTAAAACTTAATCTTACCCTAAACCTAACACAAACCCTAACCCTCACACTAAAACTAACCCTCACCCTCACACTAACCCTAACCCTATCCCTCACCGTAACCCTAACCATCACCCTAAACCTAACCCTAACCCTCATCCTCACCATAGCCCTCACACTTACCATAATCCTAACCCTTACCCTAACCCGAACCATAAACGCTAACCCTCACCCTCACCCTCACCCTAACCCTAAACATAACCCTCACCTTCACCCTAACCCTAACAATAACCCTAACCCTCACCCTTAAACTCACGCTAACCCTAACCCTCACTCTTACCCTAAACCTCATCCTAAAACTTAATCTTACCCTAAACCTAACACAAACCCTAACCCTCACACTAAAACTAACCCTCACCCTCACACTAACCCTAACCCTATCCCTCACCGTAACCCTAACCATCACCCTAAACCTAACCCTAACCCTCATCCTCACCATAGCCCTCACACTTACCATAATCCTAACCCTTACCCTAACCCGAACCATAAACCCTAACCCTCACCCTCACCCTCACCCTAAACCTAAACCTAAACCTACTCCTCACGCTCACCCTAACCCTAACCCTAACCCTCACCTTAACACTCACTCTAATCCTATCCTGATCCTAACCCTCACTCTAAAGCTAACACTAAACCTAAACCTCACCCTCACCCTGACCCTCACCATCACCCTAACCTTCACCCAAACCCGAACCCTCACCTCAACCTAATCTTCACTCTCACCCTAACCCTAAACCTAAAACTAAACCTCTCCCTAACCCTCACCCTCACCCTCACCCTCACCTTAAGCCTAACCCTAAACCTAATCATAAACCGAACCCTCAACTTCACCCTAAACCTAACCGTAACCATCACCCTCACACTCACCATTACCCTAACACCAACCCTAACCCTTACCCTAACCCTCATCCTAACCCTAACCCTAACCCTAACAATAACCCTCACCTAACCCTAACCCTAACAATAACCCTATCCCTCACCATAACACTTATCCTCACACTTACTCTAAACCTAACCCTAAACCTCACCCTAACCCTGACCCTATCCCTCACCCTAATCCTAACCCTAACCCACAGCCTAAACCTAACCCTAACCCTCACCCTCACACTAACCCTCATCCACACCCTAATCCTCAACCTCACCCGAACCATCACCCTCACCCTTACACTCACCCTCACCCTAAACATCACCCTAAACCTAACCCTCACCCTAACGCTAAACATAACCCTCACCTTCACCCCAACTGTAATCCTAACTCTAATACGAACCCTCACTCTGACCCTCACCCTCACACTCACGCTAAACCTAAACCTCACTCTCACTCTAACCCTCACTGTAACCCTTAACCTTACCCTAACACTAACCGTAACCCTAACCCACTCCCTCACACTAAACCTAAACCTCACCCTCACCCTAACCCTAACCCTCACACTACCCCTCACACTAACAATTACCCTCACCCTAACCAAACCCTAACCCTCACACTCACCCTAGCACTCACCCTTACACTAATCCTATCCCTAACCCTAACCCTATCCTTAAAACTAACCCTCACCCTCACCCTCATCCTGACCCTCATCCAAACCCTAACCCTAACCCTAACCCTAACCCTCACCTTCACCCTCACCCTAACCCTAACACTAACTCTAATTCAAACCCTAACCCTCACTCACACCCTAAACCTCACCCTAATCCTTAGCCTCCCCCTCACCCTAACCAGAACCCACACCTTAACCTTAACCTCACCCTACCCCTAAACCTAACCCTCACCCTCACAATCACCCTAAAACTAGCCCTCTCCCTCATCCTCACCCTAACCCTAAACCTAATGCTAACCCTAACCCTCATCCTCACCTGAACCCTAACCCTACCCCTCACTCTAACACAAACCCTAACCCTAATGCTAACCCTGAGCCTCACCCTCACCCTAACCCTCACCCTAATCCTTACCCTCACCCTCTCCCTCACCCTTACCTTAAACCTACCCATCAGCCTAACACTCACCTTAAACCTTAATCTCAGTATAAACCTAACACTAACCCTAATCCTGACACTAACCCTAAACCTAAACCTAACACTAATCCTCACTTTAACTGTCAACCAAATCCAAACATTGACCCTAACCCTCGCCCTAACGCTAACACTAAACCTAAACCTCACCCTCTCTAACCCTCACTGTCACCCTAACCCTCAACGTCACCCTAACCCTCACCGTAATCCTAACCCTCACCCTAAACCTCACCCTAACCCTTACACTCACCATAAAATTAACCCTAATCCATACCCTAACCCGAACCCGAACCCGAAACCTCACCCTCACACTCACCCTAACTGTAACCCTAACACTCACCCCAACCATAAACCTCATCCTAACCCTAACCGGAACTCTAACCCTATACCTCTCCCTAACCCTAAGGCTAAACCTTACACTAACTCTTACACTCATCCTAATCCTCACCCTAACCCTTTTCCTCACACTAATCCTAATCCTAACCCTCACACTAATCCTAACCCTCAACCTAACCCACACCGTCACCCTAACCCTCACCCTAACCCTAACCCTCACCTACAACCTAACCCTCACCCTCACCCTCACTCTCACCCTCAGCCTAACCCTAACCCTAATCCTAACCCTAACCCTCAGCCTAACTCTAACCCTAACCCTCACCTTAACCCTAACCCTCACCTTCAACCTCACCCTCAGCCTAATCCTCACCCTAAACCTAACCGTAACCCTTTCCTAACTTAAAACCCCACCCTCACCCTAACCCTCACCCTAACCCTCGCCCTCAGCCTAGCCCTCACTCTAAGCCTAACCCTAACCCAACCCTCAGCATCAACCTCATCCTCAACCTCAGCCTCACCTTAACACTAAACCTAATCCTATACTTAACCATCACCCTCACCCTCACTCTAACCCTAACCATAAACCTAATGCTAACACTAAACATCACCCTCACCTTAACCCTAATCCTAACCCTCAACCTAATCCTAACACTAACCCTAATGCTACACCTAACCCTAACCATCACACTAAGACTAATGCTAACCCTAATACTCAACCTCACCCTAAACCTCACCCTAAATCTTACCCTCATCCTAACCCTCACCCTAACCCTAAACCTTAACCAAACCCTCACCCAAACTCTCACCCTAACCCTTACACTAACCCTATCCCTCACCCTAACCCTAAGCCTCACCCTAACCCTCACCCTCAACCTAACCCTAATGCTAACCCGAACCCAAACCCTTACCCTAACCCTCACCCTAACCCTAACCCTCACCCTCAAAATAACTCTCACTATAACCCTTACCCTCACCCTAACCCTAAGCCTAACATTAACACTAAAACTCACCCTAAACCTCACCCTAACATCAACCCTCAAACTCACCCTAACCCTCACCCTAACCCTTGCCCTCACCCTAACCGTAACCCTAACCCTAAGCCTCACACTAACCCTAACTCTAACCCTCAGCCTAACCCTCATCCTAACCCTAACCCTAACCCTAAACCTAACCCTCATCCTCAGCCTCACCCTAACCATAACCCTAACTCTAATCTTCATACTAACCCTCACCCTCATTCTCACCCTAATCCAAACCCTAACCATAACCCTGACAATAACACTAACCCTAAACCTAAACCTAAACCTCACCCTCACCCTCACCCTCACCCTCACCCTAACCGGAACCCTAATCCTAACTCTCACCCTCAACCTCACCCTCAACCTCACCCTGACCCTCAAACTCACCCTCACCCTAACCCTCTGTCTAACACTAACACTCACCCTAACCCTCACCCTCACCCTCAACCTCACCCTCTCGCTCAGCCTAACCCTTACACTAACCCTAATCCTAACCCTAAGCCTTACCCTCACCCTAAACCTAATCCTAACCGTCACACTCACACTCACCCTCACCCTAACCCTAACCCTCACGCTGAACCTCACTCTCACCCTAACCCTCACTGACACCCTAAAAATCAACCTAACCCTAACCCTCACCCTAACCCTATCCCTAAGCCTCACACTCACCCTAACCTTAACCCTAACCCTAACCCTAACCCTAACCCTAACCCTGCCCCTTACCCTAACCCTCATCCTAACCCTAACCCTAACCCTAACCTTCACCCTAACACTAACCCTAACGGTATCCCTAACCCTCAAAAACTCACTAACCCTGAACCTCAACCTCATCCTATGGCTAACGCTAACCCTAATCCTAACCTTCACCCTCACCCTCACTCTCACTGTAACTCTAACCCCCACCCTAACCAAAAACCTCACCCTCACCCTCACCCTAACCCACACCCTCACCCTCACCCTAACCCTAACACTAAACCCTCACCCTAAGTCTCACCCTAACCCTAATGCTAACCCTAACCTTAACCTTCACCCTAACCCTAACCCTCACCCGCCTCACTCTCACATTCACCCTCACCCTAAACATCACCCTAACCATAAGCCTCACCCTAAACCTAACCCTAAGAGTCACCCTAACCCTAACCCTCAACCTCACCTTCACACTCACCCTAACCCTCACCCTCACCGTAGCCCTCACCCTAAACATAAACCTAACCTTAACCCAGACACTAAGCCTCACCCTCACCCTCAAACTAACCCTAACCATAACCCTAACCCTCACCCTAACCTTAACCCGAATCCTAAATCTAACCCTCACTGTCACCATCACCTTCAACCTAACCCTCAACCTCAAACTCACCTTCACCCTAACACTCAAACTAACCCAAACCCTCACTGTAACCCTAAACTTCTCCCTAAACATAACCCTACCCCTCATCCTAACCCGAACCCTAAACCTAACCCTCACCCTAACCCTAATCCTAAATCTCACCCTCTCGCTAACCCTCAATGTCACCCTATCCCTCACCCTAAACCTAACCCTAACCCACACAAGAACCCTCAACCTCACCCAAACCCTCCCCCTCACCCGAACCCGAATAATCACCTTTACCCTTAGCCTCACCCTAACCCTCACCCTAACCTTAACACTCAACCTAAGCCTCACTCTCACCCTAATCCTCACCCTAACCCTAACCCTAACCCTTACCTAACCAAAACCCTCACCCTCACCGTCACACTCACTCTAACCCTCACACTCACCATAGCCTTCACCCTAAACCTAAACCTCACCCTAACCATAACCCTAAGCCTCACCCTCACCCTCACCCTAACCCTAACCATAACCCTAACGCTAATCCTAAATCTAACCCTCAACATCACCCTCATCCTAAATCTAACCATAAACCTAACCCTAACCCAGAACCTCACCCTCACACTAAACCTAATCCTCACCCTATCCCTAACCCTAACCCTAACCTACACCCTAACCCTCACCCTCAACCTAACCCTAATGTTAACCCGAACCCAAACCCTCACCCTAACGCTCACCCTAAACCTTACCCTAACCCTAACCCTAACGCTCACCCTCACAATAACTCTCACTATAACTCTTACCCTCACCCTAACCCTAACCCTTACATTAATCCTAAAACTCACCCTAAACCTCACCTTAACCCTAACCCTCAAACTCAATCTAACCCTCACCCTAAACCTTACTCTCACCATAACCGTAACCGTAACCCTCACACTAACCCTAACTCTAACCCTCATCCTATCCCTCATCCTAAACCTAACCCCAAACCTAATCCTAACCCTAACCCTCACCCTCACCCTCACCCTAACCCTAACCCTAACCCTAACCCTAACCTCACCTTCACCCTAAACTTAACCCTAACCATCACCCTCACACTCACCCTTATGCTAACCCCAACCCTAAGCCTTACCCTAACCCTAACCCTCACCCTAAACCTAACCCTAACCATAACCCTCACCGTCACCCTCATCCTAACCCTAATCCTAACCCTAATCCTACCCGTCACCCTAACTATAAACCTTACACTAACCCTAACTCTAACCCTAAACCTCACGCTAACCCTAACCCTAACCCTCACCATCACCCTAACCCTCACCCTCACCGTAACCCTAACACTTGCCCTATACATAAACCTCAGCCATAACCTAACCCTCACCCTAACCCTAACCCTAAAGCTCACCCTAACCCTCACCCTCCTTCTCACCCTCACCCTAACCCTCACCCTCACCCTGATCCTCACACTAAAACTAACCCTAATCCTAACCCTAAGCCTCACCCTAACCCTCACCCTATCCTTAACCATAATTATAATCCTAATCCTAACTCTAACCCTCCTGCCACCCTCACTATAATTCTAACCCAAACCCTAACCCTCACCCTCACTCTCACCTAACTCTAACCCTAACCCTAATCTTAATTCTAACCGTCACCATCACCCTAACCCTAAATGTAACCCTAACCCTAATCCTAACTCAGACCCTCATCCTCACACTAACCCTAACCCTCACCCTCACCCTAACACTAAACCTAACACTCAACCCTCACCCTAAGCCTCACCCTAACCCTAATGCTAATCCTAACCCTCACCCTCATCCTAGTGCTCAACCTAACCGTAACTCTAACCCTAAAACTAAAACTTCACCTTCACCCTCAACCTCACCCTCAACCTCAGCCTAAACCTAACCCTAACTCTAATACTAACCCTAAACCTAACCCTAACCCTTTCTCTAACCCTAAACCTAGCCCTCACTCTCACTCATACCCTCAACCTCAGCTAACTGTAACCCTAACCCTAATCCTAAACCTAACCCTCACACTCACATTCACCCTAACCCTAACCCAAACCCTCACCCTCGCCCTAAGGCTAACCCTAACCCTCACCTCACCCACACCGTAAACCTTAACCTCACCCTAACCCTAACCCTAACCCTAACCCTAAAACTACCCCTCAGGCTAACCCTAACCTTCATGCTCAACCCAACCCTGTGCTAACACAAATGCTCATTCTCAACCTAAGCCTTAGCCTAAACCTTACCCTCACAATAACCTATCCCTCACCCTCTCCCTAACCCTCACCCTACCCCTTCTCACCCTAAGCCAAACCCTAACCCTAGCCCTAAACTTCACCCTAATCCTCACCCTAACCATCACCCTAACCCTAACCCTAACCCTCAACCTAACCCTCACCCTAAGCCTAAACCTAACCCTAACACTCACCCTCAACCTGAATGTCAATAAAACCCTTACCCTCACGCTAATCCTAACCATAACCCTAACCCTAACCCTCACCGTAACCCTAACCCTCACCCGCACCCTCACTCTCACCTTCACCGTCACACTAAACATCACCCTAACCCTAACCCTAACCCTAACCCTAACCCTAACACTCACCCTAACCATAACACTCAACTTAAACCTCACCCCCACCCTAATCCTCACCCTAAATCTAACCTCAACCTTTCCTAAACAAAAACATCACCCTCACCCTAAACCTAACCCTAACCTAAAACTTCACACTCACACTCACCCTCAGCCTCAGCCTCACCCTAACACTAAACCTAATCCTAACCCTAAACCTGACCCTTACCCTCACTCTAACCCTAACACTAACCTGCACCCTAACCCCAACCCTAACAATCATCCTAACCCTAACCCCAATGCTAATCCTAACGCTCACCCTTAACCTAACCCTGACCCTAACCCTTACACTTAACCTAACCCTCACTCTCACCCTAACCCTAACCCTTACCCTCACCATTACCCTATCCCTCACCATCAAACTAACCCTCACCCTAATCCTTACGCTCAACCTAACCCTCACCCAACCCTAACAAGAACCCTAACCCCCATCCTAACCCTCACCCTAACACTAACGCTAACCCTAACCCTCAGTCTCAACCTAACACTCACCCTAAACCTTATCCTCACACTAACCCAAACCCTAATCATAACCCTCACAGTAAGCCTAACCCTCATCCTAACCCTAAACCTAACTCTCACCCTAACCTTCACCCTAACCCTAAACATAACCCTAACCCTCAACCTAACCCTAACCCTCACCCTCACCCTAATCCTCACCCTAAACCTAACCCTAACCCTAACCCTCACTGTCACCCTGCCACTCACCCTCACCCTCACACTAAACCTCATGCTCAACCTCACCCTCACCCTAACCCTCACCGTCTACCTAAACACCACCCTAACCCTAACCCTCACACTAACCCTAAACTTAACCTAACCTTAAACTTAAACCTAACCCTTACCCTAACCCTAACCCTAAGCCTAACCCTCACCCTAACACTAACCCTAACCCTAAGCCTCACCCTAACCCTTACCCTAACCCTAACCCTTACCATAACCGTAACCCTAATCCTAACCCTTACCCTAAACCTTATTCTAACCTAAACCCTCACCCTAATCCTCACCCTAACCCTTATCCTCAAAATAACCCTAACCTTAATCCTCAGCATCACCCTCACCCTAACCCTAAACCTAAAACTAACGCTCAACCTAAACCTAACCCTTACCCTAACCCTAAAACTAACACTCACACTAACCCTCACCCTAACCCTAACACTAACCCTCACCCTCACCCTCACCCTCACCCTAACCCAAACCCTAACCCTAACTCTCACCCTAAACCTAACCCGAATCCTAACCCTAACCCTCACCATCACCATCACCCTCACCCTAACCATCAACCTCAAACTCACCTTCACCCTAACCCTCAAACTAACACTAACCTTCACCCTAACCCTAACCCTCTCCCTAACCCTAAACCTACACCTCATCCTAAGCCTCACCCTAAACCTAACCCTCACCCTAACCTTAATCCTCACCCTCACCGTCAACCTAATCCTCACCCTAAACTTAACCCTAGCCGACACCCGAACCCTGAACCTCACCTGAACCCTCACGCTCACCCTCACCCTAAACCTCAACCTAAACCTCAGCCTCATGCTAACCCTCACCCTAACCATAACCCTCAACCTAAACCTCACCCTCACCCTAATCCTCACCCTAACCCTAACCCTAACCCTTACCTAACCAAAACCCTCAACCTCACCCTCACACTCATCCTAACCCTCATCCTCATCGTAGACCTCACCCTAAACCTAAACCTCACCCTAAACCTAACCCTAACCCTCATCCTAAACCTAAACCTAAGCCTCACCCTAACCCTAATCCTAACTCTAACCCTAACCTTCACCCTAAATCAATCCCTTACACTAACCCTAACCCTAACCCTAAAACTCACCCTAACCCTAAACCCTAACCCTAACCCTCACTCTCACCCTAACCCTAACCCTAAACCTAACCCTCAACATAACCCTAACCCTTACCCTTGCCTTAACCGTCACCCTAATCCTAACATTCACCCTAACCCTAACCCTACCCCTTACACTAACCCTCATCCTAACCCTAACCCTAACCCTAACCCTCACCCTAACACTAAACCTAACCATACCCATAACCCTCAAAAACACCCTAACCCTAATGCAAACCCAAACCCTAAACCTCACCCTAACCCTAACCCTAAACCTCACACTAACCCTAACCATCTCTCTAACCCTAAACTTCATCCTATCCCTGACCCTCACCCTAATCCTCACCCTAACCCTAATCTTGACCGTTACCTAACCGAAACGTTCACCCTCACTCTCACCCTCACCCAAACCCTCAACCTCACATTAGACCTCACCATAAACCTTACCCTAAACCTAACAATAACCCTCACACTAACCCTCACCGTCACCCTAAACGTAACCCTAAGCCTTACCCTTACCCTAACCCTAACCCTAACTCTAACCCTCATACTAACCCTAACCCTCATCCTAGTCCTAAATCTCACCCTCACCCTAAACCTCACCCTAATCCTTACCCTCACCCTAACACTAACACTAACTCTAACTCTCAAACTAACCCTAACCCACATCCTAAACCTCACTCTAAAACTTACCCACAACCTAGCCCTAACCCTAACCCTAACCTTAACCCTAATATTAACCCTAACCCTCACCCTAACCCTCAACCTAATCCTAACCCGAACTCTAACCCTAACTATCACATTAAAGCTCACCCTTACCCTAAACCTCAACCTCAACCTAACCCTCACCTTAACCCTTACCCTCAACCTCACCCTAACTCTCACACTAACCCTAACACTCACCCTAAACCTAAAGCTAAACCTAACCCTGACCCTAACCCTAATGCTCACCCTAACCCTCACCCTCACCCTAACCCTCACCCTAACACTTACCCTCACCTTAATTCAAACCCTAAACCTAACCCTACCCCTCACACTAAACCTACAGCTCACCCTAACACTAAACCTAACATTCTCCCTACCCTAACCCTAACCCTCACCCTAATCCTCACCTTAACACTTACATTAACCCTAAACCTAACCCTAACCCTAATCATCACCATATCACTAACACTAAAGCTAACCCTCACCCTCACCCAAACCCTCACCATAACCCTCAACCTAACCCCAACACTCAACCTAACCCTAACACTTACCCTAACCCAAACCCTCACGCTCAACCTAACCCTAACCCTAAACCTAACCATACAACTAACCAAAACCCTCAGCCTAAACCTCACCCTAACCCTAACCCTAAACCTACCCCTCACCCTACCCCTCACCCTAACCCAAACCCTAAACATCACCCTAACCCTAACCCTCACCCTCACCCTCACCATCAACGTAACCATAAACATAACCCTACACCAAAAAATAACCCTAATCCTAACCCTTATCCTAACCCTCACCTTCACCCACACCCTAACCCTAGCCCTCAACCTTAACCTAACCCTCACCCTCAACTTAACCCTAATCCTAACCGTAAAATTTATGCTCACCCTAACACTAACCCTAATACTAAAACTAAGCGTTACACTAACCCTAATCCTCAGCCTAACCCTAACCCTCACCCTAACCCTATCCCTAACCCTAACCCTCACCCTCACCCTAGCCCTCACCCTAACCCTAATCCTAATCCTAACCCTCACCCTAAACCTAACCCTCACCCAGATTCCAAACCTCAATCTCACCGTCACTCTAACCCTAACCCCAAACCTAACACTCACCCTAACCCTCACCCTTAATGTAAACCTAAACCTAACCCTCACCCTAACCCACACCCTTACCATAATCCTTACACTCACCCTAACCCTCACACTTACCCTTACCCTCACACTCTACCTAACCCTCACCCTAACCCTAATTCTCACCCTAACCTTACCCTAACCCTCACAATAACCCTCACACTAATGATAATGCTAACCCTAACACTCACCCTGACCCTAACCCTCACTCTAACCCTTAACATCAACCTAAACCTAAACCTATCCCTAACCCTCAACTTAATCTTTATCCTCAACCTAACACTAAGGCTAACCCTAACACTAAACCTCACACTAAACCTAAACCTCACCCTAGCCCTCATCCTAACCCTAATCCTAACCCTAACCCTCACCCTAAATCTAACCCTCAACCTAACCCTAACCCTCATCCTCACCTAACCCTCACCCTAAACCTAAACCTAACCCTCACCCTAACCTTCACCTTAACCCTAACCCTTACAATAAAACTAAGCCTAATCCTAAACCTAATCCTTACCCTAACCCACACCCTCACCCTCAGCCTCACCCTAACCCTAACTCTAAACCTAAACCTCACACTCAACCTAACCCTAATTCAAACCCTAACCCTAACCCTAAACCTCACCCTAACCATAACCCTCACCCTCACCCTCACTGTAACCCTAACCCGAAACCTAACAATAACCCTAAAACTAAACCTAACCCTCACCCTAACCATGACTCTCACCCTAAACCTAACACTCACCCTAACACTTACCCTCAAGCTTACCCTAAACCTAACTCTAACACTAACCCAAACAGTAACCCTAACTCTCACCCTAACCCTAAACCTCACCCGACCCCTAACCCTCACCCTTACCCTAGCCCTCACCCTAACCCTAATTCAAACCCTAACCCTCACCCTAACCCTAACCCTCATCCTCACCCTAAACCTCACACTAAACATAACCATAATCCTCAATATAACCCTCACCCTCACCCTAACCCTCACCATAACCCTTATCCTAACCCTCACACTAATGGTAACCCTCACCCTGAGGGGAACACTCACACTCAGCCTAACCCTCACTTTAACTCTTACCATCTCGCTCACCCTAACCCTCACCCTAACCCTAACCCTCATCCTAACACTCACCCTAACTCTAATCCTATCCATCAACCTAACACTAACCCTCACCCTCACCCTCACCCTCAGCCTAACCCTAAGCCTAAGCCTGAGCCTAACCCTAATCCTCACCCTCACCCTAGCCCTCACCCTAAAACTAATCCTAACCCTAATCCTCATCCTAACCCTCATCCTAACCCAAACACTAACCATAACCCAAAACCTATTCCTCACCCCCAAACTAACCCTCAGCCTAACCCTACCCCTAACCCTCAACCTAACCCTAACCCTCACCCATACAGTAACCCTAACCCTAACCCTCACCCTAACCCTAAAACTAACCCAAACCCTAAACCTCACACTAAACCTAACCCTAAACCTGACCCTCAACCTCAGCCTCACCCTCACCACAAACTTAACCCAAACCAAAACACTAACAATAACCCGAATTTTAACACTATCCCTAAAAGTAATCCTCACCCCCACCCTCAGCCTCAGCCTAACCCTAAGCCTAACCTAGGCCTAACCCTAACCCTCACCGTAAACCTAACCCTAACCCTAACCCTAATCCTAAACCTAACCCTAATAATCAGCCACACCCTCACCCTAACCCACACCCTAGCCCTAACCGTCACCCTAACCAAAAGTCTAAACCTAACCCTAAACCTAATGCTCACACTCACACTCACCCTAACCCTAATCCTAAACATAACCCTATCCTTAACCCTAACCCTCACCCTAACACTCACCATAGCCCTCACCCTAACACTAATCCTAACCCTCACCCTAAGCCTAAACCTAACCCTCACCCTAAACCTAACCCTAACACTAATCCTAACTCTAACCCTAAAGCTCACCCTCACCCAAACCCTAACCGTAACTCTAAACCAAACCCTAAACCTAAACCTCATCCTAACCCCAACCCTAAACCTCAACCTCACCCTAGCCCTAACCCTAACTCTAACCCAAAACCTAAACCTAAACCTCATCCTAACCCCAACCCTAAACCTCACACTTACCTTCACCGAACTGTAACCCTAACCCTAACAATAACCCTAACCCTAACACTCACCCTAACCCTAACACTAACACTCACACTAACCCTAACCATCACCCTAACCCTAAACCTCACCCTAACACTAACCTTAACCCTCACCTTCTTCCTAGCCCTCACCCTAAGCCTAACCCTTATCCTCACCCTAAACCTCACACTAACCCTAACACTAATCCTCAATCTAACCCTGACCCTCACCCTAACACTTACCCTAACCCTCACCCTAACACTAACCCTCACCCTTACCGTAACCCTCACCCTTGGCCTAACACTCACCTTTACCCTGACCGTCACCCCCACCCTAAACTTCAACCTGACCCTAAACCTCACCCTAAACCTCACGCTAAACATAATTTTACCCCTAAACCTCACCCTCACACTAACCCTAATTCTAACCATAACCCTAACACTTAAGCTCACCCTAACCTTAACCATCCCCCTCACCCTCACAGTAACCGAAACCCTAACACTAACCCTAACAATAACCCTCACCCTAAACCTAACCCTCAACCTAAAACTTATCCTCACCCTAACACTAAACCTAACCCTAACACTAACCCTCACACTAACCCTAGCCCTCACCATAATCCTAAACCTCACTCTAACCCTAACCCAACCCTAACCCTGACCCTCACCCTGACGCTAATTCTAACCCTCACACTCACCCTAAACCTAATCCTCATCCTCACCCTAAACCTCACACTAACCATAACCCTAATCCTCAATCTAACCCTCACCCTAACCATAACCCAAAACCTTACCCTAACCCTCACCCTAACCTGAACCCTCACCCTTATCTTAACACTCACCCTCAGCCTAACCCTAATACTAATCCTCACCCTAAACCTCACACTAAACCTAACATTAATCCTCAATATAAGCCTCACCCTAACCATAAACCGAACCTTTACCCTAAACCTCACCCTAACCCTAACCCTAACACTAACCCTAACTCTAACCCTAACCCTAACCCTAAATCTCATCCTAAACCTAAACCTAACACTCACCCTCACCGAAACTGTAACCGTAACCCTAACAATAAACATATCCCTAACCCTCAGCCTAACCATAACCCTCACCGTAACCCAAAGCTTCACCATAACAATTACCCTCACACTAACACTAACCCTAAACCTAACACTAACCCTCAAACTAACCCTAACCCTAACCCTAACCCTAAACCTCAACCTAACCCTCACTCTCACCCTTACCCTAACAATAACACTAACCCTAATCCTAACCATCAACCTAAACCCAATCCTAAACCTAACCCTCACCCTCAGCCTAACCCTAAGTCTCAGCGTAACCCTAAGTCTAAACCTAACCCTGACCCTATCCCTCACACTCACCCTCACCCAAACCCTAAACCTAAACCTAACTCTATCCCTAAACCTCAACCTAACCCTCACCCTCACCCTGACATTAACACTAACCCTAACCCTAAACCTCACCTTAACCCTCCCCCTAACCCTAACTCTAACCCTAAACTTCACCCATACCCTAACCCTAATCCTAACCCAAACCCTAAACCTAACCCTAAACCTCAACCTACCCTAACCCTCACCCTCACCCTCAACCTAACCGTAACTCTAACCCTAACCCTAACAATAACACTAACCCTAACCCTAAACCTAACCATAACCCTCATCCTCAGCCTCACCTTCTCGGCAAACTTAACCCTAACCATAGCACTAACGATAAACCTAAAACTAAACCTAACCCTAATCCTCACCCCCACCCTCACCCTCAGCCTAACCCTAAGCCTAACCCTAACCCTAAACTTCACTGTAACCCTAACCCTAACCCTAACCCTAAACCTAACCCTAACCCTAACCCTAAACCTAACCCTATTCCTCAGCCTCACCCTCACCCTAACCCAAACTATAAACCTAATCCTCACGCTAACCGTAAGCCTAAACCTAAACCTAACCCTAACCCTCACCCTCACCCTCACCCTAACCCTAATCCTAAACCTATCCCTATCACTAACCCTAAACCTCAACCTAACCCTCACCCTAGCCCTCATCCTAAACCTAACCCTAACCCTCACCCTCACCCTAGCCCTCAGCCCTCACCCTAACCCTAATTCTAACCCTCATCGTCACCCTAACACTAACCCTCATCCTCACCCTAAACCTCACACTAACCCTAAACTGAATCCTCAATCTAACCCAAACCCTAACCCTAACCCTAACCCTAAACCTTAACCTAACCCTAAACTTAACCAAACACTCACACTTATCTTAACCCTCACCCTCAGCCTAAATCTCACCTTTACCCTTACAATCATAATCACCTTAACCCTCACCCTAACACTAAATCTCATGCTAACCCTCACCCTAACCGTAAACCTACCCAGGACCATAACCCTAACGCTCACCCTCAAACTCATGCGCAGCCTAAACCTAAGCCTAAGCCTTAGCCTAACCCTCACCCTCACCCTAGCCCTCACCCTAATCCTAATCCGAACCATAAACCATATTCGATTCCTCACCATAACCCAAACCCTAACCATCACCCTAACCCTAATCATCACCCAAACTCACCCTCAGCCTAACCCTAAGCCTAAGCCTAACCCTAACCCTAACCCTCACACTCACCCTCACCCTAAGCTTTATCCCAACCCTAACACTAACCCTATACCTAAGCCTCAACCTAACCCTCACCCTAACCTTAACCCTAACACTAACCCTAATCCTAACCCTCGAAATAACCCTGCCCCTAAACTTAAATCTAAACCTAAACCTCACCCTCACCCTAACCCTATTCCTAACCCTATCCATAACCCTAACACTCTCCCTAACTCTCAACCTAAACCTAACCCTAAAACTAATCCTAACCCTAATCCTCAATCTAAACCTCTCGCTAACCCTAAGTCTAACCCTAAACCTCACCCTCACCCAAAACCTAACTCTGACCCTCACCCAAACCCTAAACCTCACACTAACCGTAACCCTGACCTTCACCCTCACCCTCACCGCAACCCAAACGCTAAACCTAAACCTAACAGTAACCCTAACACTAATCCTAACCCTCACCCTAACCATAAACCTCACCCTAACCCAAACCATCACCCTAACACTTACCCTCACCCTAAAACTAACCCTAACCCTAACACTAACCATCACACTAATCCTAACCCTAACCTAACCCTAAACCTCAACCTAACCCTCACCCTCACTCTAATCCTAACACTGACCCTCACCCTAACCCTCACCCTAGCCCTCCCCCTAAACCTATATCTAATCCTAAAACTCACCCTCACACTAACATTAACCTTAACCCTAACCCTAAACCCCAAACTAACCCTAATCCTAACACTCAACCTCACCCTCACCCTCACGTTAACTCTAACCCTAACCCTAACAATAACAATAACCCTAACCCTAACCCTAAACCTAACCCTAATCCTCAGCCTTACCCTCACCCTAAAACTAACCCTAACTCTAACGCTCACCCTAACCTTAAGCCTAACCTAACCCTCAACCTAACCCTCACACTCACCCTCACCCTAACCCTAATCCTAAACCTAACACTATCCCTATCCCTAACCCTCACCCTAGCCTTTAGCCTAACCCTAATCCTATCCCTAAACCTCATGGTAACCCTCACCCTCACCCTAACCCTAACCGTCACCCTAACCCTAACCCTAACCCTCACCGTCATGCTCATCCTAAGCCTAAGCCTAAGCCTAACCCGAACCCTAACCCTCACCTTAACCCTAACCCTAACACTAACCCTAACATTATCCGTAAACCTCACTCTCACCCTAATCCTAACTTTAACCCTAACCCTAAACCGAAACTTCTTCCTAACCCTAACACTCACCCTCACCGTAACCGTAACCCTAAACCTAACCCTAAGAATAAGCCTAACCCTAATCCTCACCCTTACCATAACCCTCACCATAACACTAACCCTCACCCTAACACTTACCCTCACCCTAACACTAAACCTACACATAACACAAACACTCACACTAACCCTAACCAACACGCTAAACCTTAACCTCACCCTAATCCTAACCCTAACCCTCATCCTAACACTAACCCTCATCCTCACCATAAACCTCACACTAACCGAACACTAATCCTCAATCTAACCATTACTCTCATCCTAACCCTAACCCTAACCCTCACTCTAAACCTAACCCTCACCCTAAAACTTACCCTAACCCTAACTCTAACCCAAAGCCTCACACTCACCTTAACCTAACCCTCACACTAATCCTCACACTACCTTAACTCTACTCCTAAACCTCACCCTAACCCTAACCCTCATGCTCACCCTCTCCCTCAGCGAAACCCTAAACCTAACCCTAACCCTAAACCTAAACTTGACCCTAACCCTAACCCTCATTCTCACCCTCTCCCTCAGCGAAACCCTAAGCCTAACCAGAACCCTAACTCTAACCCTCACACTAACACTAAACCTTACCCTACTCCTAATCCAAACCCTAAGCCTAACCCTCACCCTCACAATAACACTCACCCTATCCCTAACTCTAACACTAACCCTCACCTAAAACTCACCCTAACCGTCGCCCTAACCCTAACTCTAACCCTAAACCTCACCCTCACCCTAACCCTAACGCTAAACCTCACCCGAACCCTAACCCTCACCCTCACCCACAACCTCACCGCAACTCTAACACTAAACCTAACAATAACACTAACCCTCGACCAAACCCTAACCCTAAAAATAACCCTAACCCTAACCCTCATGCTCATCCTCTCCCTCAGCGAAACCCTAAGCCTAATCCTAACCCTAAACCTAGACCTCATACTATCCCTAACCCTAATAATAACCCTAACCCTAACCTTAAACATACCCCAACCCTACCCCTAACACTAACACTAAACCTAACCCTAACCCTAACCATAACCATAACCCTCACCCTAATCCTAACATTACCCTAACACTAACCCTAATCCTCAACCTCAACCTAGCCCTCACCCTAACCCTAACCCTCATCTTCACCCTAAACCTCACACTAACCCTAACACTAATCCACAATCTAACCCTCACCCTCACCCTAACACTAACCCTTATCTTTACCATAACCCTCACCCTAGGCCTAACACTCATCTTTAAACTTGCGGTCACCTACAACTTAACCCTCACCCTAACCCTAACCCTCACCCTAACCCTCACCCTAACCCTAACTCAACCCCTAAACCTCACCCTAACCCTAACCCTAACTCTAACCTTAACCTTAACACTAAAAACCTCTCCCTAAACTTAACCCTAAACCTCATCATCACCATAACCATAACCCTAACCCTAACCCTAACAATAACCCTAACCCTAACCCTAATCCTAACCCTCACAATCACCCTCACCTTAATCCTAACCCTAACCCTCACCCTAACCCTAACCCTCACCCTTCTGTAAACCTAAGCCTCACCCTAACCATAATCCTGACCCTAACCCTCATCATAACCCTCCCAATAAACCTAACCCTAACCCTCAACCTAAACCTTAACCCTCTCCCTCACCATCACCCTCAGCCTAACCCTTAGCCTAACACTAAACCTAAACCTAACCCTCACCCTCATCCTAACTCTAAATCTAACCCTAACCCTAACCATCACCCTTACCCTCCCCCTAAACATATATCTAACACTAAACCTCACCCTCACCCTAACCCTAACCCTAACCTTAAACCCCACCCTAACACTAACGCTAACCCTCAGCCCCACCCTTATCTTCACTGTAACAATAACCCTAACCCTAACAATAACACTAACCCTAACCGTAATCATCACCCTAACCTTAATCCTTACACCCACACTCAAGCTCAGCCAAAACCTAAGCCTAAGCCTAACCCTCATCCTAACCCTCACACTCACATTCACCCTAACCCTAATCCTAAACCTAACCCTATCCCTAAACCTCAACCTAACTCTCACCCTCACCCTAAACCTAACACTAACCCTAGCCCTCAACCTCACCCTAATCCTCCCCCCTAAGCCTAACTCTATCCCTAAACCTCACCCTCGCCCTAACCCTAACCCTAACCCTAAACTTAAACCTCACCTTAACCTTAATCCTCACCTTCACACTCAACCTCACCGTAACGCTTACCCTAACCCTAACAATAAGACTAACCCTAACACTAACCCTAAACCAAACCCGAACCATAACCCTCACCCTCCACCTCACCCTCACTGCAAATTTAACCATAACCATAACACTAACAATAACCCTAAACCTAACCCTCACCCTAACCCTAACGCTAACCCTAACCCTCAAACTAACCCTCACCCTAACCCTAATCCTAACTCTAACCTTAACCCTAACCCTAAACCTCAACCTAACCCTCACCTTAAACTATACCCTAACACTAAACCTAACCCTAACCCTAACCCTGGACCTAACCTCCCACTAACCCTAAATATAACCCTGAAACTAACCCTCACTCTAACCCAAATCCTAACCCTAACCCTCAACCTAACCCTAACCCTCAACCTCACCGTAACTCTAACCATCATCATAACCCTCACCCAAATTCTAACCCTAACCCTAAACCTCACCCAAACTCTAACCCTAAAACTCACCCTCACCCTAGTCCTCACCCTAACCCTAATCCTAATCCTAATCCTCATCCTAACCCTCACCCTAACCCTAACCATAACCCTCACCCTAATCCTAAGCCTAACCCTAATCCTCAACCTAACCCTAACCCTCACACTCACCATAACCCTAACCCTAACATTCACCCTAACCATAAATTTAACCCGAACACTATCACCCAAACCCTAACCCTAACCCTCACCCTCACCCTCATCCTCACCATCAGCCTAACCCTAAGCCTAAACCTAACCCTAACCCTCAAACTCACCCTAACCCTTACCCTAATCCTAATCCTAACACTAAGCCTAACCCTCAACCTCACTCTAACCCTCACTGTAACCCTAACTCTAACACCAACCCTAACCCTAACGCTCCTCCTCAGCCTCACCCTAACCCTAACCCTAACACTAAACCTCACACTAACCCTAACCCTAACCTCACCCTAACCCTAAGTCTAACCCTAACCCTAAAACTAAAAACCTCACCTTACCCCTAACCCTAACCCTCACCTACACCCTCTCAGTAACCGTAACCCTAACGCTAAACCTAACAATAACCCTAACCCTAACCCTAATCCTAACCCTCACCCTGAACCTTAACCTAATCTTAACCCTAACCCTCACCCTAACCCTAACCCTCACCCTTACCGTAACCCTAACCCTCATCCTAACCCTCACCCTAACCCTAAAACTCACCCTAACACTAACCCTAAAACACAACCTCACACTATCCCTCAACCTAGCCCTCACCCTAACCCTAATCCTCACCCTAATCCTCACCCTAACCCTCATCCTAACCCTAACCCTCAACCTAAACCTCACCCTCACCCTAAACTTAACCTGAACACTAACTCTCACCCTAACCTTAGCCCTAACACTAACCCTAACCCAAACCCTTAACCTCAACTTAACCCTCCCCCTAACCCTAAATTTAACCCTAAAACTAACCCTCACCCTAACGAAAATCCTAAACCTAACCCTCACCCTAACCCTAACCCTCACCCTTACCGTAACCCTAACCCTCATCCTAATCCTCACCCTAAACCTAAACCTCACCCTAACACTAACCCTAACCCTCACCCTCACCCTAGCCCTCACCCTAACCCTAATCCTAACGCTAATCCTCATGCTAAACCTCACCCTAACACTAACCCTAACCCAAACCCTAACCCTCAACCTAACCCTAAACCTCACGCTCAACGTAACCCTAACCCTCACCCTCACCCGCACCCTAAACTTAACATGAACACTAACTCTCACCCTAACTCTCACCCTCACCCTCAGTGTAACCCTAAGACTAACACTAAACCTAACCCTAACACTCACACTCACCCTAAACCTTAAACTAATAATATGCCTAACCCTAACACTAACCCTCACCCTCAGCCTCAACTTAACCCTAACCTTAACCGAAACCTCACCCACACCCCAACCCTAACCCTAATCCTAACACTAAACCTCAGCCAAACCCTAACCCTAAACCACACCCTCACCATAGCCCTCACCCTAACCCTAATCCTAAACATCACCCTCACCCTAGACCTCACCCTAACCCTAATCCTATCCCTACCCTCAATCTAACCCTCACCATAATCCTAACACTAACACTCACCCTAACCCTAAACCTCACCCTCAACCTAAACCTAAGCCTAACCCTAAGCCTAACCCTAACTTATCCCTAACCCTCACACTCACCCGCACACTCACCCTCACCAAAAGTCTAAACTTAAACATAACCCTAACCCTAAACCTCACCCTAACCCTAACTCTCACCCTAACCCTAACCCTCACCTTAAACTTCCCCATAAACCTATATCTACCCCTAAAACTCACCCTCACCCTACCCTAACCCTAACCCTAACCCAAACCCCACCCTAACCCTAACCCTAACCCTCACCCTCAACTTCAAGGTAACTCTAACCCTAACCCAAACAATAACACTAATCTTAACCCTAATCCTCATCCCCACCATCACCCTCAGCCTAACCCTAACACTAACCCTAACCCTCACCGTAACCCTAACCCTAACCCAAACCCTAACACTAACCCTAACCCTAAACCAAACCCTAAACCTAACCCTAATCCTCACCCTCACCCTCACTCTAACCCAAACCCTAAACCTAACCTTCCCCTATCCCTAAGCTTAACCCTAACACTAACGCTAATGCTCACACTCACTCACCCTAACCCAAATCCTAAACCTAACCCTATCCCTAAGCTTAAAACTCAACCTAACCCTCAACCTAGCCCTCACACTAAACCTAATCCTAACTCTCACCCTTATCTTAACCCTCACCCTCAGCCTAAACCTCACCTTTACTCTTACCATCATCCTCAACCTAACCCTCACCCTAAAACTAAACCTCATCTTAACACTCACCCTAACCATAAACCTAACCATCACCCTAATCCTAACCCTCACCCTCACCCTAACCCTCACCCTAACCTTAACCCTAACCCTAAACCTCACCCTAACACTAACCCTAACCATCACCCTAACCCTAAAACTCACCCTAAAACTAACCCTAAACCTCAACCTCACCCTATCCCTATCCCTAACCCTAAACCTCATACTCACCCTAAACCTCACAATAACCCTAACACTAATCCTCAATCTAAACCTCACCCTCACCCTAACCCTAACCCTAACCATCACCCTAACACTAACACTAACCCTTACCTTAATCCTTACCTTCAGCCTTAACCTCAACTTTACCATTACCATCACCCCCACCCTAACCCTCAGCCTGACCCAAACCCTGATTCTAACCCTAACTCTACCCCTAAACCTCACCCTCAACCTAACCCTAACCCTAACCCTCACCCTAACCCTAACCCTAACCATAACCCTAACCCTAATCCTCACCCCCACCCTCACCCTGAGCCTAACCGTAAGCCTAATCCTAACCCTAACCCTAACCCTCACACTCACCCTCACCCTAACCTTAACCCTAACACTAACCATAACCCTAAGCCTAAACCTCAAATTAACCCTCCCCCTAACCCTAAATCTAACACTAAAACTATGCCTCACCCTAACCCAAATCCTAACACTAACCCTCAACCTAATCCAAACCCTCACCCTCACCGTAACTCTAACCCACATCCTAACCCTCACCCAAACCCTAACCCTAAACCTAAACCTCATCCAAACACTAACCCTAACCCTCACCCTCACCCTAGCCCTCAACCTAACCCTAATCCTAACCCTAATCATCATCCAAAACCTCACTCTAACCCTAACCTTAACCTTCAGGCTGACTGTAAACCTAACCCTAAACCTCACCCTAACCCGAAACGTAACACATACCCTAACACTAACCCTAACCCTAACCCTAAACCTCACCCTAACCCTAATCCTAAACCTCAACCTCACCCTAGCCCTCACACTAATCCTAATCCTAACCCTAACCCTCATCCTAACCCTCACCCTAACACTAACCCTAACACTCACCATCACCCTCACCCTAACTCTAAACCTAACCCTAACCCTCAACCTAACCCTAAATCACACCCTCACTGTAACCCTTACCCTAACCCTCACGCTAACCCTAAACTTAAACCGAACCCTAGCTCTAACGCTAACCCTAACCCTAACCCTCAACCTAAACCTAACCCTCACCCTCACCCTCATGCTCAGCCTAAACCTAAGCCTAAGCCTAACCCTAACCCTCACACTAACCCTAACAATAACCATAATCCTAACCCTCACCCAAACCCTAACCCTAACCCTAAACCTCACCCAAACACTAACCCTAAACCTCCCCCTCACCCTAGCCCTCAACCTAACCCTAAGCCTAACCCTAACCCTAACCCTCACACTCACCCTAACACTAACCCTAATGCTAACCCTAACCCTAACTTAACCCTCACCCTCACCATAACACTCACCTTAAGCCCAAACTTAAAATTAATCCTAACCCTAACCCTAAACCTAAACCTCACCCTACCCCTTAACCTAACCCTAATCCTAACCCTAACCCTCATCCTAACTCTCCCCCTAAACCTAACCATAAACATAACACTAACCCTAATCCTCACCCCCACCCTCACCCTGAGCCTATCCTTAAGCCTAAGCCTAACCCTAACCCTCACCATCACCCTCACCTTAAACTTAATCCTAACCCTAACCCTGACCCTAAACCTCAACCTAACCCTCACCCTAACCTTAAAATGAACACTAACCCAAACATTAACCCTCCACCTAACCCTAAATCTAACCCTAAACCTCATCGTCGTCCTAACCCTAATCCTAGCCCTAACCCTAATCCTCACCCTAAACCTAACCCTATACCTCACCCTCACACTCACCCTCACCATAACTCTAACGCTAATGGTAACAATAACACTAATCCTAAACCTAAACCTAACCTCACCCTCACTGTAAACCTAACCCTCATCCTAACCTTCACCCTAACCCTAACCCTAATCCTAAACCTTACCCTAACACTAACCCTAACCCTCACCCTCACCCAAGCCCTCACCCTAACCCTAATCCTAACCCTAATACTAACCCTAACCCTGACCCTAACCCTCACCCTCAGCTTCACCCTCAGCCTAACCCTAAGACTAAGCCTAACCCTAACGCTAACCCTCACACTCACCCTAACCCTCACCCTAACCCTAACTCTGACACTAACCCTAACCCTAAACCTCAACCTCAGCCTCAACCTAACCATAACCCTAACACTAACCCTAACCCTAAACGTCACCCTAACAGTCCCCCTAACCCTACCTCTAACCCCAAACCTCATCCTCACCCTAAACCTAACCCTAACCCTAACCCTAAACCTCACCCTAAACCTAACCTTCAACGAAACCCTAACCGTCACACTCTCCAGAACCCTCATCCTCACTCTAACGCCCACCCTCACCCTAAACATAAGCCTAACCCTAACCCTCACCGTAACCGTCAACATAACCCTCACACTAAGAGTAACCCTAACCCTCACCCTCACCCCAACCCTCACCCTTACCTTATCCTCACCCTAACCCTAACACTCACACTAACTCTAAACTTAACTCTAACCCTACCCCTCACCCTACACCTCACCCTAACTATAACCCTAACCCTAACACTCACCCTCACCCTAAACCTAACCCTTAACCTCACCCTCACCCTAACCCTCAGCATTAACTTAACCCTCACCCTAAACTTAACCCTAACCCATACCCTAATCCTAACTGTCACCCTAACCCTAACCCTCACCTCATTCTACACATCACCCTAAACCTAACCCTCACACTAACCCTAGTACTATCACTCAGCCTAACCCTAACACTCACCCTAACACTCACCCTAACCCTAACCTCCAACCTAACACTAACCCTCAACCTAAACCTAACGCTAACCCTCACCCTAACCCTAACCCTCACCCTAAGCCTTACTGTCAATCTAACCCAAACCCTCACACTATCCCTAATCCTCACCCTAACCCTAACACTACCCCTCACCCTAACCCTCACCCTAACCCTAACCCCAAACCTAACCCTCCCCCTTACCGTCACCCTCACCGTCACCCTAACTCTCACCCTTACCCTCACCCTAAAATTAACTCTAACCCTAACCCTTACCCTCAGCCTAACCCTCAAACTGAACCTTCACCTCACCCTCACGCTAACCCTAAACCTCACCCTAACCCTAACCCTAACCCTAAACCTCACCCTAGCCCTCACCTTAACCATAATTCTAACCCTAACCCTTAACCTAACCCTAACCTTCATCCTCACCCTAAACCTCACATTAACCCTAACCCCAATCCTCAATCTAACCCTCACCCTAACACTAACCCGAATCCTTACCCTAACCCTCACTCTAACCCTAACACTCACCCTTATCTTAACCCTCACCCTCAGCCTAACCCTGACCTTTACCCTTACCATCACCCTCACCCTAACCCTAACCCTAACCCTCACCCTCACCCTCATGCTCAGCGTAACACTAACCCTATCACTATTCCTAACCCTAAAATTCACCCTCACCCTAACCATCACCCTAATTCTTACCCTCACATTAATCCTAAACCTAACCCCAACCCTAACTCTCACACTAACCCTAACCCTAACCCTAACCCTCAACCCTTAACCTAAACCTCACCCGAAGCCTTAACCTCATCCTCACCCTAAAACTCACACTAAACCTAAACCTCACCCTATCTCTAACCCTAACCATCACCCTCACCATTACCGTCACGCTAACATTAACCCTAACCCTCACCCTAACCCTAAAACTCACCCTAACCCTAAACCTCACCCTCAAGCTCACCTTAACCCTAAACCTAACCCTCACCCTAACCTTCACTCCAACCCTAATGCTAATTCTAACACTCACCCTAACCCTAATGCTATCACTTACCCACACGATAAACCTAAACCTAACCCTAACCCTCACCCTCACCGTAACCCTCAACCTAACCCTAACCCTAACCCTAACACTAACCCTAACTCTAACACTAACACTAACCCCAACCCTAACACTAACCCTTACCCTAACACTAACCCTAACCCTCACCTAACCCTCAGCCTAACGCTAACCCTAACCCTGACCCTCACCCTAACCTTAACCCTCACCCTAACCCTAACCTTCACCTTAACCCTTACGCTCACCCTAACACTAAGCCTAACCCTAACACCAACCCTCCCACTAACCCTAACCCTCAGCCTAAGCCTAACCCTCACCCTAAACCTAACCCTAACCCTAACCCTCACCCTCACCTTTGCCCTCACACTAACCCTATTGCTAACCCTAACCCTCACCCTAACACTAACCGTCACCCTTACCGTAACCCTCACCCTCATCAAAAACCTCACCCTTACCTTTACATTACCCTCACCCTAACCCTCACCTTAGCCCTAACCCTAACCCTAACCTTCACAATAACCGTAACCCTCACTCAAACTTTAACCCTAACACTCACCTTAAACCTTCATCCTAACCCTCACCCTATTCCCAACCCTAACGCTCAAACTAACCCTAACCTTCACCCTCAACCTCACCCTCAGCCTAACCCTAACCCTAAGCCTAACCCTAACGCTAAACCTACCCCTCATCCTAACTCTCAACCTAACCCTAAACCTAACCCTGATACTAACCATAACCCTAACTCTAACCCTCACCTGCACCCTAACACTCACTTTCACCCTTAAACTTACATTAAACCTAACCCTCACCCACACCCTAACCCTCAGTCTCACCCTCACCCTCACCCTCAGCCTAACCCTAAGCCTAACTTTAACCCTATCCCTAACCCTCACACTCACCATCACCCTAACCCTAACCCTAAGCCTTACCGTCACCCTCAACCTCACCCTAACCCTCAACCTAACCCTAACTCTCACCCTAACCCTGACCCTCACATTAACCCTAACCCTCACCCTAACCCTAACCCTCAACCAAACCCTTACCTTCACCCTAACTCTAAGCCTAACCCTAAATTGAACCCTCACAGTAACCCAAAACCTCACCTTAACCCTAACCCTCACAGTAACCCTAAACCTCACCCTAAGCATAACCCTACCCCTCACCTTACCCCTCACTCTAACCCTAACCCCAACCCTAAACCTCGCACTCACCATCACCCTAACACTCACCTTAACCCTAACCCTCACTGAAACCCTAACCCTCACACTCTCCAGAACCCTCATCCTCAAATACTCACCCTCACCCAAAACATAACTCTAACACTAACCCTCACCATAACCGTAACCCTAACCCTCACATTGAGTAACCCTAACCCTCACCCTCACCCCAAACCTCACCCTTACCTTATCCTCACCCTAACCCTAACCCTCACACTAACTCTAACCTTAACTCTAAACCTACCCCTCATCCTACCTCTCACACTAACTAGAACCCAAAAACTACCCCTAACCCTCACCCTTATCCTAACCCTTAATTTCACCCTCACCCTAACCCTCAGCATTACCTTAACCCTAACCCTAAGTTTAACCCTCTCCCATACACTAACCCTTACTCTCACCCTCACCCTAGGCCTTACCCTCATTCTACACATCACCCTAAGCCTAACCCTCACCCTAACCCTAATCCTATCACTCACCCTAACCCTAACATTCACCCTAACCTTCACCCTAACCCTAACCTCCAACCTAACACTAACCCTCAACCTAACCCTAATGCTAACCCTCACCCTAACCCTAACCCTCACCCTAAGCCTTACTGTCACTCTAACCCTAACCCTCACACTATCCCTAATCCTCACCCTAACCCTAACACTACTCCTCACCCTAACCCTCACACTAACCCTAACCCCAAACCTAAACCTCACCCTTACCGTCACCCTCACCGTCACCCTAACCCTCACCCTTACCCTCACCCTAAACCTAACTCTAACCCTAACCCTTACCCTCAGCCTAACCCTCAACCTGAACCTTAACCATACCCTCACCCTAACCCTAAACCTCACCTTAACCCTAACTCTAAACCTAAACCTCACCCTAGCCCTCACCCTAACCATAATTCTAACCCTAACCCTCAACCTAACCCTAACCCTCATCCTCACCCTAAACCTCACATTAAACCTAACCCTAATCCTCAATCTAACCCTCACCCTAACCCTAACCCGAACCCTTACCCTTAGAGTGACTCTAAGCCTACCACTCACCCTTATCTTAACCCTCAGCCTCAGCCTATCCTAACCCTCACCTTTACACTTACCATCATCCTCACCCTCACCCTAACCCTCACACTAACCCTAACCCTCACCGTAGCCCTCACACTAACCCTAACCCTAACCCTCACCCTCACCCTAACCCTCACCTTAACCCTTAACCTAACCCTCACCCTAATCCTAACCCTCAACCTTAGGGGAACACTCACCCTCAGCATAACCTTCACCGTTACTCTTACCATCACTCTCACTCTAACCCTCACCCTAAACCTAACTGTCATCCTAACACTCACCCTAACCCTAACCCTATCCATCCACCTAACACTAACCCTCACACTCACCCTCACCCTCAGCCTAAACCTAAGCCTAAGCCTCACCCTAACCCTAATCCTCACCCTCACCCTAAACCTAATCCTAACCCTAACCCTCATCCTAATCCTCACCCTAACCCAAACGCTAAACATCACCCAAAACCTATTCCTCACCCCAACCTAACCCTCAGCTTAACTCTAACCCTAACCCTCAACCTAACCCTAACCCTCACCCATACAGTAACCCTAACCCTAAACCTCACCTTAACCCTAAACCTAACCCAAACCCTAAACCTCACACTAAACCTAATCCTAACTTTAACCCTCACCCTAGCCATCAACCTAACCCGAATCCTAACCCTATACCTCATCCTAACCCTCACCCTAACCCTAAACCTAACCCTCACCCTAACCCTAACCCTCACCCTTACCCTCAGCCTAACCCTAAGCCTAAGCCTAACCCTAACCCTCACCCTCACGCACACCCTAACCATAATCCAAAATGTAACCCTATCCATAACCCTAACCCTCACCGTAACCCTCACCCCAACCCTAACTCTAAACCTAAACCTCATCCACACCCTAATCCTAAACCTCACCCTCACCCTCAGCTGAACCCTAACTCTAACCCTAACCATAACACTCACCCTAACCATAACCCTCACCCTTACAGTAACCCTGACCCTCAGACTAACTCTAACCTTTAACCTTACCGACACCCTCAACCTAACACTCACCCTAACCCTAAACTTAACCCGAAACCTAACTCTCAAACTAACCCTAACACTAACACTCACCCTAACCCTAACCCTCACACTCACCCTCTCCCTAACACTATTCCTAAACCTCACCCTCACACCAGCCCTCACCCTAAACCTAATCCAAAACCTAACCCTCACCCTAACCGTAAACCTAACACACACCCTCTCCCTAACCCTATTCCTAAACTTCACCCTCACCAAAGCCCTCACCCTATCCCTAATCCAAAACATAACCCTCAACCTAACCCTAAACCTAACACACACTCTCATCCTAACCTTCACCCTAACCCTAACCCTAACCCTAACCCTCACTGTAAACCTCAACCTAACCCTATCTCTAACCCTAAACCTCAAACTCACACTGATCCTAACCCTAACCCTAACCCTAAACCTCACCCTAACACTAACTATAAACCTTACCCTCACCCTAGCCCTCACCCTAACCCTAATCCTAAACCTAACCATCATCCTAACCCTCACCCTAACCCTAACCCTAACCCTAACACTAATACTCAAACTCAACATAACCCTCAGCCAAACCCTAAGCCTAACCCTAAACCTAACCCTAACCCACACACTCACCATCACCCTAACCCTAATCCTAATCATAAACCTAACCCTAAAACTCAACCTATCCCTAAACCTAAAACGAATCCTAACCCTAACCCTCATCCTAAACCTCAACTGAACCCTAAATTTAACACTAAACCTCACCCTCACCCTAACCCTAACTCTAACCCTAAACCTAACCCTAAACCTCACCCTAACCCTAACCCTCACCCTCACCCTTACCATAACCCTAAACCTCACCCTAAACATAACCCTCACACTAACCCTAACCCTTACCCTAACACTTACCCTCACACTAAACCTCCCACTAACTCTAACCCTCACCATGACCGTAAACCTCACCCGAAACCTAGCCCTAAACCTAATGCTCACCATAACCCTAATTCTAATCCTAACCCTCAACCTAACCCTAACCCTCATCCTCACCCTACACCTCACACTAACCCTAACCCTAACCCTAACCGTAACCCTCACCCTCACCCTAAATCTAACCATAACACTTATCCTAACCCTCACCCTAACCCTAACCCTCACCCTAACCCTAACACTCACCCTCATCCTAAACCTCAGCCTAACCCTAAGCCTAACCCTAAACCTAACCCTAAACCTAACCCTCAAACTCACCTTCTCCCTAACCCTAATCCTAAACCTAACTCTAACCCTAACACACACCCTAACACTAACCCTCACCCTAAACCTAACCCTAACACTAACACTAATCCGAACTCTCACCCTAACCCTATCTCTAAACCTAAACCTCAAACTCACCCTGACCCTATCCCTAACCCTAACTGTAAACGTCTCCTTAACCCGAACCCTAAATTTCAACCTCACCCTAGCCCTCACCCTAACCCTAATCCTAAACCTAACCCTCATCCTAACCCTCAAACTAAACCTAACGCTAATCCTCATTCTAACAATAACCCTCACCCTCAACCTAACCCTCAGCCTAACCCTAAGCCTAACCCTAAACCTAACCCTAACCCACACACTCACCCTCATCCTAACCCTAATACTAATCATAAACCTAACCCTACCCTTCACCCTAACCTTCACCCTAACCACAAAACTAAAATTAACCCTAACCCTAACCCTCATCCTAACCCTCACCCTAACCCTAACACTAACCCTAAACCTCACCTTCAACCTAAACATAATTTAAACCCTAACCCTAAACCTAAACCTCAAACTAACCCTAACCCTAAACCTAACAAAAACCCTAACCATAAACCTCACCTTAAACCTAAACCTCACCCTAAAAATTACCCTCACCCTTACCCTAACCCTAACTCAAACCCTAACCCTAACAGTAACCCTAACTCTCACCCTAACCCTAAACCTCACCCTAACCCTAAACCTCACCCTCACCGTAGCCCTCAACCTAACCCTAATTCTAACCCTAACCCTCACCCTAATCCTAACCCTCATCCTCACCCTAAACCTCACACTTACCCTAAACCTAATCTTCAATCTAACCCTCACACTCACCCTAACCCTCACCCTAAACCTTATCCTAACCCTCATCCTAATCCTAACCCTCAACGTTAGAGGAACACTCACCCTCAGCCTAACCCTCACCTTTACTCTTACCATCACGCTCACCCTAACCCTCACCCAAACCATAACCCTCATCCTAACACTCGCCCTAAACCTAAACCTATCCATCAACCTAACACTAACCCTCAACCTCACCCTCACCCTCAGCATAACCCTAAGCCTAAACCTCACCCTAACCCTAATCCTCACCCTCACCCTAGCCCTCACCCTAAACCTAATCCTAACCCTAACTCTCATCCTAACCCTCACCCTAACCCAAATGCTAACCATCACCCAAAACCTATTCCTCACCCCCAACCTAACCCTCAGCCTAACCCTAACCCTAAACCTCAACCTAACCCTAACCCTCACCCATACAGTAACCCTAACCAGAACCCTCACCATAACCCTAAACCTAACCCAAACCCTAAACCTCACACTAAACCTAACCCTAAATTTAACCCTCACCCTAGCCCTCAACCTAACCCGAATCCTAACCCTATACCTTATCCTAACTCTCACCCTAAGCCTAACCCTAACCCTCACCCTAAACCTAACCCTCACCCTAACCCTCAGCCAAACTCTAAGCCTAAGCCTAACCCTAACCCTAAACCTCACCCTCACCCACACCCTAACCATAATCCTAAATGTAACCCTATCCCTAACTCTAACCTTCACCCTAACCTTAACCCTAACCCAACCCTAAAACTAATCCTAACTCTAAACCGCACACTAAACCTCACCCTAACCATAACTCTAACCTTAACCCTCACCCTAACCCTAAGCCTAATCCTCACCCTCACCCTCAGGTGAAACCTAACACTAACCCTAACCATAACCCTCACCCTAACCCTAACCCTCACCCTTACCATAACCCTCACCCTCAGACTTAGCCTCACCGTTAACCTTACCAACACCTTCAACCTAACACAGAGCCTAACCCTAAACTTAACCCAAAACCTAACTCTCACCCTAACCCTAACCCTAACACTCACCCTAACCCTAACCCTCATCCTCATCCTCAACCTCACCCTAACCCTAAACCTAAGCCTCACACTCACCCTCTCCCAAAACCGAATCCTAAACCTCACCCTCACCCCAGCACTCACCCTAACGCTAATCCTAAACTAAACCCTCACCCCAACCCTAACCCTAACACACACCCTCACCCTAACCTTCACCCAAAACCTAACCCTAAACCTAACCCTAACCCTAACCCTCACCGTAACCCTCACCCTAACCCTATCTCTAACCCTAAACCTCAAACTCACACTGATCCTAACCCTAACCCTAACCCTAAACCTCAACCTAACACTAAACCTAAACATCACCCTAACCCTAGCCCTCACCCTAAACCTAACCTTAAACCTCACCCTCATCCTAACTCTCACCCTAACCCTATCCCTAACCCTCACCCTAATCCTAACCCTCACCGTTTGGGGAACACTCACCCTCAGCCTAACCCTCACGTTTACTCTTACCGTCACGCTCACCCTAATCCTCATCCTAACCGTAACCCTCATCCTAACACTCACCCTAACCCTAACCCAGTCCATCACCCTAACCCTAAACCTCACCCTCACCCTCACCCTCAGCCTAACCCGAAGCCTAAGCCTAAGCCTAACCCTAACCCTCACCCTCACCGTAGCCCTCACCCTAAACCTAATCCTAACCCTAACCCTCATCCTAACCCTCACCCTAACCCTAAAACTAACCATCACCCAAAACCTATTCCTCACTCCCAACCTCACCCTCAGCCTAACCCTAAGCCTAATCCTAACCTTAACAGTAACCCTCACTGTCAGCCTCACCCTCAACTCAAACTTAACCCAAACCAAAACACTAACAATAACCAGAATTTTAACCCTAGGCCTAACCCTAATCCTCACGCCCACCCTCACCCTCAGCCTAACCCTAAGCCTAACCTAGGCCTAACCCTAACCCTCACCGTAACCCTAAACCTAACCCTAACCCTAATCCTCAAACTAACCCTAATAAACAACCACATCCTCACCCTAACCCAAACCCTAGCCCTAACCCTCACCCTCACCCTAAGTCTAAGCCTAAGCCTAACCCTAACCCTAACTCTCACACTCACACTCACCCTAACCCTCATCCTAAACCTAAACCTATCACTATTCCTAGCCCTGACACTAACCCTCACCCTAGCCCTCACCCGTACCCTAATCCTAACCCTAAACCTCATCCTAACCCTAACCCTAACTCTAACCCAAACCCTAAACCTAAACCTCATCTTAGGCCCAACCCTAACCCTCACCCTTACCTTCACTGTAACCATAACCCTAACCCTAACCCGAACACTCATACTAACCCTAACACTCACCCTAACCCTCACATTAGCCCTAACCATCACCCTAAACTTAAACCTCACCCTAACACTAACCCTAACCCTCACCCTCACCCTAGCCCTCACCCTAACCCTCAGCCTCATCCTCAGCCTAAACCTCACACTAACCCTAACACTAATCCTCAATCTAACCCACACCCTCACTGTAACCCTTACCCTAATCCTCACCCTAAACCTAACCCTCTCCCTTACCGTAACCCTTACACATGGCCGAACCCTCACCTTTACCCTTACCGTCAACCCCACCCTAAACTTCACCCTAACCCTCATCCTCACCCTAAGCCCGACCCTAAACATATCTCTACCCCTAAACCTCACCCTCACACTAACCCTAATTCTAACCATAACCCTAACACTAAAGCTCACCCTAACCCTAACCCTCACACTCACCCTCACAGTAACCGTAACCCTAACCCTAACCCTAAAAATAACCCTCACCCTAACCCTGACTCTCAACCTACTACTTACCCTCACCTTAACACTAATCCTAACCCTAACACTAACCCTCACACTAACCCTAACACTCACCCTAATTCTAAACCTCACCCTAACCCTAACCCTCAACCTAGCCCTCACACTAACCCTAATTGTAACCCTCACCATCACCCTATCCCTAATCCTCATCCACACCCTAAACCTCACACTAACACTAACCCTAATCCTCAATCTAACCCTCACACTAACCATAAACCGAACCCTTACCCTAACCCTCACCGTAACCCTAACCCTCACCCTTATCTTCACCCTCACCCTCAGCATAACCCTAATCCTCATCCACACCCTAAACCTCACACTAACCCTAACCCTAATCCTCAATCTAACGCTCACCCTAACCATTACCCGAACCCTTACCCTAAAGCTCACCCTAACCGTAACCCAAACCCTAACCCTAAATCTAACCTAACCCTAAACCTAAACCTCGTCCCAAACCTAACCCTAACTTCACCCTCACCCTCACCGTAACTGTATCCCTAACCCTAACAATAACCATAACCCTAACCCTCACCCTAACCATAACCCTCACCGTAAACCAAAATCTCACCCTAACACTTACCCTCACCCCAAGACTAACCCTAACCCTAACACTAACCCTCACACTAATCCTAACCTTAACCCTAAACCTAAACCTCAACCTAATGCTCACCCTCACCCTACACCTAACAATAACACTAATCCTAACCCTAATCATCAACCTAACCCCAATCCTCACCACAACCCTCACCCTCAGCCTAACTCGAAATATAAGCCTAACCCTCACCCTAACCCTCACACTCACACTCACCCAAAACCAAACCCTAAACCTAACACTATCCCTAAACCTCAACCTAACCCTCACCCTCACCCTGACCTTAACACTAACCCTAACCCTAAACCTCACCCTCACCCTCACCGTAACCATATCCCTAACGCTAACAATAACCATAACCCTAACCCTCACCCTAACGATAACCCTCACCGTAACCCAAAACCTCACCCTAACACTTACCCTCACCCTAACACTAACCCTAACCCTAACACTAACAATCACACTAAAAGTAACCCTAACTCTAACCCTAAACCTCCCCCATACCCTAACCCTAACCCTATCCCTAACTCTAAACCTCACCCTAAACCTAACCCTCACTCTCACGCTCAACCTAACCGTAACTCTAACCCTAACCCTAACAATAACACTAACCCTAAACCTAACCCTAACCATAACCCTCACCCTCTCGGCAAACTTAAACCTAACCATAGCACTAACGATAACCCTAAAACTAACCCTAACCCTAATCCTCACCCCCACAATCACCCTCAGCCTAACCCTAAGCGTAACCCTAACCCTAAACCTAACCCTCATTGTAACCCTAACCCTAACCTTAACCCTAACCCTAAACCTAACCCTAAACCTAACCCTAACTCTAACCCTAAACCTCACCCTAATCCTCAGCCTCACCCTCACCCTAACCCAAATCCTAACCCTAATCCTCACCCTAACCATAAGCCTAATCCTAACGCTAACCCTAACCCTCACACTCACCCTCACCCTAAACCTAATCCTAAACCTATCCCTATCACTAATCTTAAACCTAACCCTAACCCTCACCCTACACTCACCCTAAACCGAACCCTAACCCTCAACCTCATCCTAGCCCTCACCATAACCCTAATTCTAACCCTCACCCTCACCCTAACACTAACCCTCATCCTCACCCTAAACCTCACGCTAACCCTAAACCGAATCCTCAATCTAACCCTCACCCTAACCCTAACCCCAAACCTTACCCTAACTCTAAACTTAACACTAACCCTCACCCTTATCTTAACCCTCACCCTCAGCCTAAACCTCACCTTTACCCTTACCATCATAATCAAACTAACCCTCAACCTAACACTAAATCTCATGCTAACCCTCACCCAAACCGTAAAACTACCGAGGACCCTAACACTAATCCTCACCCTCAACCTCATGCTCAGCCTAACTCTAAGCCTAAGCCTTACCCTAACCCTCACCCTCACCCTAGCCATGAGCTGAACCCTAATTCGAAATCTAACACTAATCCTAACCCTAAACCGTAACCTAACCCTCACCCGAACATTAACCCTAACACTAACCCTAACCCTAAACCTCGACCTAACCTACACCTAACTCTAAATCTAAACCAAAACCTCACCCTCACCCTAACCCTAATCCTAACCCTAACCATAAACCCACCCTAACCCTCACCATCACCCTCACCCTCACCATAAATCTAACCCTAACCATAACAATAACACTAATCCTAAACCTAAACCTAACCCTTACCCTAAGCCTAACCCTAATCTTAACACTCACTCTCACCCTAACCCTAATGCTAACAATAATCCTCATCGTAACCCTCACCCTAACCCTATCCTTCACATTAACCCTAACCCTAACACTAACCCTAACCCTAACCCTCACCCTTAGCCTCACCCTAACCCTAAACCTCGCCCTCACCCTCACCCTAAACCTGACCCTAATCCTAACTCTAAATCTAACTCTAAACCTCACCCACAACCTAGCCCTCACCCTAACCCTTATCCTAACCATAACCCTCATCCTAACCCTCCCACTAACTCTAACCCTCATGCTCAACCTAACCCTAACCCTCTCCCTCAACCTCACCCTCAGCCTAACCCTAAGCCTAAACCTAAACCTCATCCTAACCCTATTCCTCACCCTATCCCTAACCCTAACCCTCTACCTAACACTCAACCTAAACCTAACCCTAAAACTATCCCTAACCCTAAACCTCACCCTAACCCCAAGTCTAACCCTAAACATCACACTCAACCTAAACCTAACTCTAACCCTAACCCAAACCCTAAACCTTACACTAAACCTAAACCTAACCCTCACCCTCACCCTCACAGCAACCCAAAAACTAAACATAAACCTAACAGAAAACCTAAACCTAATCCTCACCCTCACCCTAACCATAAACCTCACCCTAACACAAACCCTCACCCTAACACTTACCCTCACCCTAACACTAACCCTAACCCTAACACTAACCATCACACTAATCCTAACCCTAACCATAACCATAAACCTCAACCTAACCCTCACCCTCACTCTAACCCTAACACTGACCCTCACCCTAACCCTCCCCCTAACCCTCCCTCTAAACCTATATCTAAACCTAAAACTCACCCTAAAACTAACCCTAACCCTAACCCTAACCCTAAACCCCAATCTAACCCTAATCTTAACCCTCACCCTCACCCTCACCCTCAGCTTAACTCTAACCCTAACCCTAACAATAACAATAACCCTAACCCAAACCCTAAACCTAACCCTAATCCTCAGCCTTACCTTCACCCTAACCCTAACCCTAACTTAAACGGTCCCCCTAACCCTAAGCCTAACGTAACCCTAACCCTAACCCTCACACTCACCCTCACCCTAACACTAATCGTAAACCTAACACTATCCTTAACCCTAACCCTCACCCTAAGTCTCACCCTAGCCTTCACCCTAACCCTAATCCTAACCCTAAACCTCATGGTAACCCTCACCCTAACCGTAACCCTAACCCTCACCCTAACCCTAACCCTAACCTTCATGCTCATCCTAAGCCTAAGCCTAAGCCTAAGCCTAACCCGAACCCTAACCCTCACCCTAACCCTAACCCTAACACTAACCCTAACACTAACTGTAAACCTCACTCTCACCCTAACCCTAACTTTAACCCTAACCCTAAACCAAAATCTCATCCTAACCCTACCCTAGCCCTCTCCTTCACCCTCACCGTAACTGTAACCCTAAACCTAACCCTAACAATAACCCTAACCCTAACTCTCACCTTTTCCATAAGCCTCACCATAACACTAACCCCCGCCCTAACACTAATCCTCACCCTAACACTAAACCTAAACCTAACACAAACACTCACACTAAACCTAACCATCACCCTAACCCTAAACCTCACCCTAAACCTAACCCTAACCCTCACCCTAACCCTAACCCTCATCCTCACCCTAAACATCACACTAACTGAACACTAATCCTCAATCTAACCATTACACTCACCCTAAACCTAACCGTAACCCTCACTATAAACCTAACCCTCACTCTCAACCTCACCCTAAAACTAACTCTACCCCTAAACCTCACCCTCACCCTAACCCTAACCCTCACCCTACCCTAACTCTACTCCTAAACCTCACCCTAACTCTGACCCTCATGTTCACCCTCTCCCTCAGCGAAACCCTAAGCCTAACCCTAAATCTAACACTAAACCTGACCCTAACCCTAACCCTCATGCTCACCCTCTCCCTCAGCGAAACCCTAATCCTAACCCGAACCCTAACCCTAACCCTCACACTAACTCTAACCCTTACCCTATTTCTAATCCTAACCCTAAGCCTACCCTCACCCTCACCCTAACACTCACCTTATCACTAACTCTAACACTAACCCTCACCCTAACCCTCACCCTAACCGTCGCCCTAACCCTAACTCTAACCCTAAACCTCAACAACAACCTAACCCTAACCCTAAACCTCACCCTAAACCTCACGCTAACCCTAAACCTCACCCTCAACCTCAACCTCACCTCAACTCTAACACTAAACGTAACAATAACACTAACCATCGACCTACCCCTAATCCTAACCCTAAACCTAACACTAACCCTAACGCTAATCCTCGACCCAAACCTCCCTCTAATCCTAAACCTAACTCTAAACCTCACCCTCAACCTAACCCTAACCCTAACCCTCACCCTAACCCTAACCCTAATCCCAACCCTAACGCTAAATCTCACCCTAACACTAACCCTAACCCTCACCATCACCCTCACCCTCACCGTAACTCTAACCCTAACCCTAACAGTAACACTAATCCTAACCCTAACAATAACACTAATCCTAACCCTAAACTTAAACTTAATCCGAAACATAACAGTAAAACTAACCCTAAACCTAAACCTAAACCTAAAGCTCAACCTAACCCTACTCCTCAGCCTCACCCTCACCCTAACCAAACCCTAACCCTAACCTTCACCCTAACCCTAAGCGTAACCCTAACGCTAACCCTAACCCTCATATTCACCCTCACCCTAACCCTAATCCTAAACCTAACAATATCCCTAACCCGAACCTTCACCTTAACCCTCACCCTTGCCCTCACCCTAACTCTAATCCTAAACCTAAACTTCATCCCAACCCTCACCCTAACCCTAACCTTAACCCTCACCCTAACACTAACCCGAACACTCACCCATATACTGGGCCTAAGCCTAAACCAAAGCCTAAGCCTAACCCTAACCCAAAACCTCACCATAACCCTTACCCTAATACTAACCCTAACTCTAACCCTAAACCTCACCCTTACCCTAAGCCTAATTTTAATCCTAACCCTAAATCTAAACCTCATCCTAACCCTAACCCTAACAATAACCCTAACCCTAACCTTAACCCTACCCTCACCCTACCCCTAATCCTAACACTAAACCTAACCCTAATCCTAACCCTAACCCTAAACCTAACCAGAACTCTCACCCTAACCCTAACCTCAACCTAACACTAACCCTAAACCTCACCCTCAACCTAGCCCTCACCCTAACCCTAACCTTCATCCTCACCCTAAACCTCACACTACCCCTAACACTAATCCTCAATCTAAACCTCACCCTCACCCTAACCCTAACCCTCACTCTTAACATAACCCTCACCCTAGGCCTAACACTCATCTTTACCCTCATCGTCACCCCCAACTTAACCCTCACCCTAACCCTAACCCTCAACCTAACCCTCACCCTAACCCTAACTCTACCCCTAAACCTCACCCTCAACCTAACCCTAACTCTAAAACTAACCCTAACACTAAAAACCGCACCCTAACCTTAACCCTAAGCCTCACCCTCACCATAACCATAACCCTAACCCTAAACCTAATAATAACCCTAACCCCAACCCTAATCCTAAAACTCACCCTCACCCTAACCCTAATCCTAACCCTAACCCTCAACCTAAGCTAACTCTCACCCTTCTGTAACCCTAACCCTCACCCTAACCCTAAACCTAAGCCTAACCCTCATCATAATCCTCCCCATAAACCTAACCCTAAAACTCACCCTAACCCTAACACTCAGCCTCACCATCACCCTCAGCCTAACCCTAAGCATAACCCTAAACCTAAACCTAACCCTCACCCTCACCCTAACCCTAACACTAACCCAAACCCTAACCATCATACTTACCCTACCCCTAACCCTATATCTAACCCTAAACATCACACTCACCCTAACCCTAACCCTAACCTTAAACCGCACCCTAACCCTAACGCTAACCCTCACCTCCACCCTCACCCTCTCTGTAATTCTAACCCTAACCCTAACAATAACACTAACCCTATCCCTAATCATCACCCTAACCTTAATCTTTACCCCCACCCTCACCCTCAGCCTAAACCTAAGCCTAATCCTAACCCTCAACCTAACCCTCACACTCACCCTCACTCTAACCATAACCCTAAACCTAACCCTATCCCTAAACCTCAACCCAAACCTCACCCTCACCCTAAACCTAACACTAACCCTAGCCTTCAACCTCACCCTAACCCTCCCCTCTAACCCTAACTCTAACACTAAACCTCACCCTCACTCTAACCCTAACCCTAACCCTAACCCTAACCCTAAACCTCACCCTAACCCTAATTCTCACCCTCACCCTCAACCTCACCGTAACTCTAACCCTAACCCTAACAATAACACTAGCCCTAACACTAACCCTAACCCTAACCAGAACCATAACCCTCACCCTAAGCCTCAACCTCACCACAAACTTAACCGTAAACATAACACTAAATCTAACCCTAACCCTAACCATCACCCTAACACTAAACCTAACCCTAACCCTCAACTAACCCTCACCCTAACTCAAATCCTAAACCTAACCCTATCCCTAACACTAAGCCTCACCCTAACCCTCACCCTAGACCTCACCCTAAACCTAATCCTAACCCTAAACCTCATCCTAACCCTCAACCTAACCCTAACCCGAACCCAAACCCTAACCCGAACCCTAACCATTACCCTCATGCTCGGCCTAAGCCTAAGCCTAAGCCTAAGCCTAAGCCTAAGCCTATGCCTAACCCTATCTCTCACCCTAACCCAAACCCTAACACTACCCTAACTCTAACATTAAACCTCACCCACACCATAACCCTAACTCTAACCCTAACAATAAACTTAACCTCATCCTAAAGATAACCCTAACACTCAAAGTCACCCTAAACATAAACCTCACCCTAACCCTAACTCTCATCCTAACACTTACCCTCACCCTAACACTAACGGTAAAGCTAACACTAACGCTCACACTAACCCAAACATCACCCTAACCCTAAACCTGACTCTAACACCAACTCTAACCCTCACCAGAACTATAGCCCTCACCCGAACCCTAACCCTCAACCTCACCATAAACCTCACACTAACCCTAACACTAATACTCAAACTCTCAACCTCAGCCTAACCCTAATCCTAACCCTAACCCTTACCGTAACCCTCACCCTCAGCCTAACCCTTACCTTTACCCTTAACGTCACCCCCACCCTAACACTCACCCTAACCTTAAACCTCACCCTAACCCTAACTCTACCAATAAACTTCACCCTCACCCTAACCCTAACTCTAACCCTAACCCTAACACTAAACCTCACCCTAACCCTAAACCTAACCCTCACCCTCATCCTAACCATAACCCTCACCTAAACCTAAACCTCACCCTAACCCTTATCCTCACTCTAACACTAACCCTAACCCTAACCCACACACTAATCCTAACCCTCACCCTAATCCTAAACCAAACCCTAACCCTAACCCTAACTCTAACCCTAACCCTCACAATAAACCTCACCCTAACCCTAAATCTAAATTCTAACCCTCAACACCACCGTAACCCTAACCCTCATCCTCACCCTAAACCTCACACAAACCCTAACCCTAACCCTAATGCTCAATCTAACCCTCAACCTAAATCTAACACTAAACTTTACCTTACCCCTAAACCTAATTCTAACACTCACCCTTATCTTAACCCTCACCCTCAGTATAAATTTCACCTTTACCCTTAACATCATCCTCACCCTAACCCTCACCCTAAACCTAAACCTCATGCTAACACTCACCCTAACTATAAACCTAAACATTACCCTAACCCTAACCCTCACCCTCAACCTCACGCTCAGCCTAACCCTAAGCCTAAGCTTAAACCTTATCCTAACCCTCATCCTCACCTTAGCTCTCACCCTAACCCTAATCCTAACCCTAACCCTCATCCTAACCCTCACCCTAACCCTAACCATAACCATTAACCTAACCCTAATTCTCAACCCCACCCTCACCCTCAGCCTAACCCTAAGCCTAACCCTAACCCTAACCCTAACACTCAGACTCACCCTCACCCTAACCCTAATCGTAACTCTAACCCTAACCCTAACCCTAAACCTCAACCTAACCCTCACCCTAAACTTAACCCTAACACTAACCCTAACAGTAACCCTAACCCTGGAGTTAACACTCCCCCTAACCCTAAATCTAACCCTTAAACTAACCATCACTCTAACCCAAATCCTAACCCTAACCCTCAACCTAACCCTAACCCTCACCCTCACCGTAACTCTAACCCTCATAATAACCCTCACCCAAACCCTAAACCTAACCCTAAACCTCACCCAAACACTAACCCTAAACCTCACCTCACCCTAGCCCTCACCCTAACCCTAATCCTAACCCTAATCCTCATCCTAACACTCACCCTAACCCTAACCCTAACCCTAACCCTCACCCTAATCCTAAACCTAACCCTAAACCTCAACATAACCCTAACCCTCACTCTAACACTAAATTTAACCTGAACCCTAACTCTAACCCAAACCCTAACCCTAACCCTCACTCTAACACTAACCCTCCCCCTCCTCCTCACCCTCAGCGTAAACCTAACCCTAACCCTCAAACTCCCACTAACCCTTACCCTAATCCTAATCCTAACACTAAGCTTAACCCTCACCCTCACTCTAACCCTCACTGTAACCCTAACTCTAACACCAACCCTAACCCTAACTCTCATCCTCAGCCTCACCCTAACCCTAACACTAACACTAAACCTCACACTAACCCTAACCCTAACCTCACCCTAACCCTAAGTCTAACCCTAACCCTAACACTAAAAACCTCAGCCTAACCCTAACCCTAACCCTCACCCTCACCCTCTCAGTAACCATAACCCTAACCCTAACTGTAACAATAACCCTAACCCTAACCCTAATCCTAACCCTCACTCTCACCCTAAACCTAATCCTAACCGTAACCCTCACCCTAACCCTAACCCTCACCCTTATCGTAACACTAACCCTCATCCTAACCCTCATCCTAACCCTAAAATTCACCCTAACACTAACTCTAACCCTCACCCTCACCATAGCCATCACCCTAACCCTAATCCTAATCCTAATCCTCATCCTAAACCTCACCCAAACCCTAACCCTAAACCTCACCCTAACCCTAACACTAACCCTAACCCTCAACCTAACCCTAAGCCTCACACAAAACTTAACCGTAACCCTAACCCTCACCCTAACCCTAAACATAACCTGAACACTAACACTCAACCTAACCCTAACCCTAAACGTCACCCTAACCCTAACGCTCACCCTCACCCTATCCCTCAGTGTAACCCTAAGCCTAACACTAAGCTTAACCCTAAACCTCACACTCACCCAAACCTTATCATAATCATATTCCTAACCCTAACCCTAACCCTCACCTTCAGCCTCACCTTAACCCTAACTCTTACCCTAAACCTCATCCACACCCTAACCCTAACACTAAACCTCACCCTTACCCTAAAACTAAACCTCACCCTCACCCTAGCCCTCACCCTAACCCTAAACCTAACCCTACCCTCAATCTAACCCTCACCATAACCCTCACACTAACCCGCACCCTAACCCTAAACCTAACCCTAATCCTCACACTCACCTGCACACTCACCCTCACCGTAACTCTAAACTTAACCCTAACCCTAACCCTAAACCTCACCCAAACCCTAACACTAACCCTAACCCTAACCCTCACACTAACCCTCCCCCTAAACCTATATCTAACCCTAAACCTCACCCTCAACCTTTCCCTAACCCTAACCCTAAAACTAATCCCCACCCTAACCCTAACCCAAACCCTCACCCTCAACCTCAAGGTAACTCTAACCCTAACCCTACCAATAACACTATCCCTAACCCTAATCCTCATCCCCACCCTCATCCTCAGCCTAACCCTAAGCCTAAGCCTAACTCTCACCCTAACCCTCACATTGACCCTATTCCTAACCCTAATCCTAAACGTAAACCTATCCCTAAACCTCACCCTAAATCTATCCTTAACACTAACCCTAACCCTCACCCTCACCCTCAACCTCACAGTAACTCTAACCCTAACCCTTAAAATAAGACTAACACTAACCATAACCATAACGATAACCCTCACAGTTAGCCTCACGCTCACCACAAACTTAACACTAACCATAACAATAACAATAACCCTAACCCTAACCCTAACCCTAATCTCACCCCGACCATCACCCTCAGCCTAACCCTAACACTAACCCTAACCCTAACCCTAACCCTCACTATAAACCTAACCCTAACCCTAACACTAACACTAACCCTAACCCTAAACCTAACCCTAAACCTAACTGTCATCCTCACCCTCACCCTCACTCTAACCCAAACCCTAAACCTAAACCTCACCTAACCCTAAGCCTAACCCTAACCTTCAGCCTAACACTCACACTCACTCACCCTAACCCAAATCCTAAACCTTACTCTATCCCTAACCCTAAACCTCACCCTAGCCCTCACCCTAAACCTAATCCTAACCTTCATCCTTATCTTAACCCTCAACCTCAGCCTAAACCTCACCTTTACACTTACCATCATCCTCACCCTAAACCTAAACCTCATCCTAACACTCAACCTAACCGTAAACTTAACCATCACCCTAACCCTAACACTCACCCTCACGCTCAGCCTAACCCTAAGCCTAAGCTTAAACCTTATCCGAACCCTCACCCTCACCCTAGCCCTCACCCTAACCCTAATCCTAACCCTAACCCTCACCCTAACCCTAACCCTAACCATAACCCTAACCCTAATCCTCACCCTCAGCCTAACCGTAAGCCTAAGCCTAACCCTAAACCTAACCCTCACACTCACCCTCACCCTAACCTTAACCCTAACACTAACCATAACCCTAACCCTAAACCTCAACCTCACCCTCCCCCTAACCCTATATCTAACCCTAAAACTAACCCTCACCCTAACCCAAATTCTAACCCTAAACCTCAACCTGACCCTATGCCTCACCCTCACCGTAACTCTATCCCTCATCCTAACCCTCACTCAAACCTTAAAACTAAACCTAAACCTCACCCAAATACTAACCCTAACCCTCACCCTCACCCAAGCCCTCACCCTAATCATAATCCCAACCCTAATCCTCATCCTAACCCTCACCCTAACCCTAACCTTAACCCTCAGGCTGACCGTAACACTAACCCTAACCCAAACCCTAACCCCAAACGTAACCCGAACCGTAACACTAACCCTAACACTAACCCTAAACCTCAACCTAACCCTAACCCTAACCCTCACCCTCACACTAGCCCTCACCCTAATCCGAATCCTAACCCTAACACTCATCCTAACCCCCACCGTAACACTAACCCTAACCCTCACCCTCACCCTAACTCTAAACCTAACCCTAACCCTCAACCTAACCCTAACCCTCACCCTCACAGTATCCCTTACCATAAACCTCACCCTAACCCTAAACTTAACCGGAAACCTACTTCTCACCCTAACCCTAACCCTAACCCTCACCCTAACCCTAACCCTCGCCCTCATCCTCACCCTCAGCCTAACCCTAAGCCTAAGCCTAACCCTAACCCTCACACTCACCCTAAAACTAACCCTAATCCAAACCCTCACCCAATCCCTAACACTAACCCTAAACCTCACCCAAACACTAACCCTAACCCTCACCCTCACCTTTGCCCTCAACATAACCCTAAGCCTAACCCTAAACCTAACACTCACACTCACCCTAACACTAACCCTAATCCTAATCCTAACCCTAACCCTAACCCTCACCCTCACCCTAACACTCACCTTAAGCCTAACCGTAAAATTAATCCTAACCCTAACCCTAACACTAAACCTCACCATAACACTAAATCTAACCATCCCCCTAAGCCTAAACCTCACCCTAATACTAATCCTAAACCTCAACCTCACCCTAGCCCTCACCCTAACCCTAACCCTCAACCTTACCCAAGACCTCACACTAACCCTAACACTAATCCTCAATCTAACCCTCACCCTAACCCTAACCCTAACCCTATCAATCACCCTAACCCTAACCCTCACCCTTACCGTAAACCTCACACTCAGCCTAACCATCATCTTTACCCTTACCATCATGCCCACCCTAACACTCACCCTAACCCTAACCCTGACCCTAACCCTAACTCTACCCCTAAACTTCACCCTCAACCTAACCCTAACTCTAACACTAACCCTAACACTAAACCTCACCCTAACCCTAACCCTAAACCTCTGCCTCAACCTCATGCTCAGCCTAACCCTAAGCCTAAGCCTAACCCTTACCCTAAACCTCACCCTCACCCTAGCCCTCACCCAAACCCTTATCCTAACCCTAACCCTCATCCTAACTCTCACTCTAACCCTAAACCTAACCATAACCCTAACCCTAATCCTCACCCACACCCTCACCCTCAGCCTAACCCTAAGCCTAAGCCTAACCCTAACCCTAACCCTAACACTCACCCTCACCTTAAAACTAATCCTAACCCTAACCCTAAACCTAAACCTCAACCTAACCCTCACCCTAACCTTAAACCTAACACCAACCCTAACATTAACCCTCCAAGTAACCCTAAATCTAACCCTAAACCTCACCGTCATCCTAAACCTAATCCTACCCTCACCCTAAACCACACCCTAAACCTAACCGTATCCCTCAACCTCACCCTCACCCTCACCCTCACCATAACTCTAATCCTAACCCTAACTATAATACTAATCCTAAATTTAAACCTAACCCTAACCCTAATCCTACAATTCACCCTCACTCTATTCCTAATCCTAACCCTAACCCTCAACCTAACCCTAACCCTCGAACTCACTGAAACCCTAACCCTCATCCTAACCCTCACCCTAACCCTAACCCTAACTCTAAACCTAACACTCACCCTCACCCAAGCCCTCACCCCAACCCTAATCCTAATCCTAACCCTCACCCTCACACTCACCTGCACACTCACCCTCACCATAACTCTAAATTTAACCCTAATGCTAACCTTAAACCTAACCCTAATCCTAACATAACCATAACCCTCACACTAACCCTCCCCCTAAACCTATATCTAACCCTAAACCTCACCCTCACCCTCACCCTAACCCTAAACTAACCCTAATCCCCACCCTAAACGTAACCCTAACCCTCACCCTCAACCTCAAGGGAATTCTAACCCTAAAACTAACAATAACACTAACCTTATCCCTAATCCTCACCCCCACCCTCATCCTCAGCCTAACCCTAAGTCTAAGCCTAACCCTCACCCTAACCTTCACACTCACCCTAATCCTAAACCTAATCCCAATCCTAAGCCTATCCCTAAATCTCACCCTAAATCTTACCCTAACACTAACCCTAACCCTCACCCTCACCCTCAACCTCACAGTAACTATAACCATAACCCTAACAATAAGACTAACCCTCTACCATGACCATAACCATAACCATAACCCTCACCGTTAGCCTCACCCTCACCACAAACTTAACACTAACCATAACACTAACAATAACCCTAACCCTAACCCTAACCATAATCCTCACCCCCACCATCACCCTCAGCCTTACCCTATCACTAACCCGAAACCTAACCCTAACCCTCACTGTAACCCTAACTCTAAACCTAACCCTAACCCTAACCCTAAACCAAACCCTAAACCTAACACTAAACATAACCCTAATCCTCACCCTCACACTCACTCTAACCCAATCCCTAACCCTAACCCTCACCTAACCCTAAACTAACCCTAACCCTAACCCTAACACTCACACTCACTCACCCTAACCCAAATCCTAAACCTTACCCTATCCTTAACCTAACCCTCACGCTAACCCTCACCCTAGCCCTCACCCTAAACCTAATCCTAACCCTCACCCTTATCTTAACCCTCACCCTCAGCCTAAACCTCACCTTTACCCTTACCATCATCCTCACCCTAACCCTCACCCTAAACCTAAACCTCATCCTAACACTTACCCTAACAATAAACCTAACCATCACCCTAAACCTAAAACTCACCCTCAACCTCATGCTCATCCTATCCCTAAGCAAGCTTAAACCTTAACCTAACCCTCACCCTCACCCTAGCACTCAGCCTAACCCTAATCCGAAAACTAGCCCTCACCCTAAACCTAACCATAACCATAAGCCTAACCCTAATCCTCACCCCTACACTCACCTTCAGTCTAACCCTAAGCCTAAGCCTAACCCTAACCCTAACCCTCAAACTCACCCTCAACCTAACCTTAACTCTAACACTAACCCTAACCCTAAACCTCAACCTAACCCTCCCCCTAAACCTAAATCTAACCCTAAAACTAGCCCAAAACTTAACCCAAATACTGACCCTAACCCTAAGCCTAAACCTCACCCAAACACTAACCCTAACTCTCACCCTCACCATAGCCCTCACCCTAATCCTAATCCTAACCCTAATCCTCATCCTAACCCTCACCCTCACCCTAACCTTAACCCTCAGGCTGACCGTAACCCTAATCCTTCCCCTCACCCTAACCTTTAACTTATCCCGAACCGTAACACTAATCCTAACCCTAACGCTAAACCTCACCCTAACCCTAAACCTAAACCTCACCCTCACACTAGCCCTCACCCTAATCTTAATCATAACCCTAACCATCATCCTAACCCTCACCCTAACACTAACCCTAACCCTCACCCTCACCCTCAGCCTAAGTCTAAACCTAACCCTAACCATAATACTAATCCTAAACCTAAACCTAACCCTAACCCTAACCCTAATCCTACCACTCACCCTCATTCTAATCCTAATCCTAAACCTAACCCTCAACCTTACCCTAACCCTCAAACTCACTGTAACCCTAACCATCATCCTGACCCTCACCCTAACCCTAACCCTAACTCTAAAACTTACCCTAACTCTAACCCTAACCCTCACTCTCACCCTAACGCTAATCCTAACCCTAACCCTCATCCTAACTCTCACCCTAACCCTAACCCTAACCATAACCCTAACCCTAATCATCACAACCACCCTCAACCTCAGCCTAACCCTAAGCCTAAGCCTAACCCTAACCCTAACCCTCACACTCACCCTCACCTTAAAACTAATCCTAACCCTAACCCTAACCCTAAACGTAAACCTCAACCTAACCCTCAACTTAACCTTAAACCTAACTCTAACCCTAACATTAACCCTCCAACTAACCCTAAATCTAACCCTAAACCTCACCGTCGTCTTAACCCTAATCCTAGCCGTAACCCTAAACCTAAACGTATCCCTCACCCTCACCCTCACCCTCCCCATAACTCTAACCCTAACCCTAACCATAATACTAATCCTAAACCTAAACATAACCCTAACCCTAACCCTAAACCTATCACTCACCCTCATTCTAATCCTAATCCTAACCCTAACCCTCAACCTAACCCTAACCCTCAACCTCACTGTAACCCTAACCCTCATCCTAACCTTCACCCTAAACCTCACCCTAATTCTAAACCTTACCCTAACACTAACCCTAACCCTCACCCTCACCCTAGACCTCACCCTAACCCTAATCCTAACCCTACCACTCACCCTAACCCTAAAATCACCCTCACCTTTAACCTCAGCCTAACCCTAAGACTAAGCCTAACCCTAACCCTAACCCTAAACCTATCATTCACCCTCATTCTAATCCTAATCCTAACCCTAACCCTCAACCTAACCCTAACCCTCAACCTCACTGTAAACCTAACCCTCATCCTAACCCTCACCCTAAACCTCAACCTAATTCTAAAACTTACCCTAACACTAACCCTAACCCTCACCCTCACCCTAGCCCTCACCCTAACCCTAATCCTAACCCTACCACTCACCCTAACCCTAAAATCACCCTCACCTTTACCCTCAGCCTAACCTTAAGACTAAGCCTAACCCTAACCCTAACCCTCACACTCAACCTAACCCTTACACTAATCCTAATCCTAACCCTCAGCCTAACCCTCACCCTCACCCTAACCCTAACCCTAACACTAACCCTAATCCTAAACCTCATCCTAACCCTCCCCTTAACCCTAACTCTAACCCCAAACCTCACCCTCACCTAACCCTAACCCTAACCCTAACCCTAACACTAAACCTCTCCCTAACCCTAACCCTCACCCTCAACCTCAACCTCACCATAACTCTAACCCTAACCCTAACAATAAGAATAATCTTAACCCTAACCATGACCAGAACCCTCACTGTCAGCCTCAACCTCATCACAAACTTAACACTAACCATAACAGTAACAATAATCCTAACCCTAACCCTAACCATAATCCTCACCCCCACACTCACCCTCAGCCTAACCCTAACGCTAATCTTAATCCTAGCCCTAACCCTCACCTTAACACTCACACTAACACTAACCCTAAACCAAACCCTAAACCTAAACCTAAACCTAACCCTAATCCTCAGCCTCAACCTCACATTAACCCTAAACCTAACCCTATCCTTAACCCTAAACCTCACCCGAACCCTCACCCTAACCCTAACCTCACCCTCACCTTCAACCTCAGCCTAACCCAAAGACTAAGCCTTACCCTAAACCTAACCCCCACACTCAACCTAACCCTTAGACTAATCCTAATCCTAACCCTCAGCCTAACCCTCACCCTCACCCTCAACCTAACCCTAACACTAACCCTAACCCTAAACCTCACCCTAACCCTCCCCCTAACCCTAACTCTAACCCCAAACCTCACCCTCACCTAACCCTAACCCTAACCTTAATCCTAAACCTCACCCTAACCCTAACCCTCACCCTCAATCTCAACCTCAACCTCACCATAATTCTAACCCTAACCCTAACAATAAGAATAATCTTAACCCTAATCATAACCAGAACCCTCACTGTCAGCCTCACCCTCATCACAAACTTAACACTAACCATAACAGTAACAATAATCCTAACCCTTACCCTAACCCTAATCCTCACCCCCACACTCACCCTCAGCCTAACCCTAACACTAACCTTAATCCTAACCCTAACCCTCACCTTAACACTAACCCTAACCCTAACACTAACACTAACCCTAAACCAAACCCTAAACCTAAACCTCACCCTAACCCTTATCCTCAGCCTCACCCTCACATTAACCCTAACCCTAACCCTATCCTTAACCCTAAACCTCACCCGAACCCTCACCCTAGCCATCACCCTAAACCTAATCCTAACCCTAAACTTCATTCTAACCCTCACCCTAACCCTAACCCGAACCCGAACCCTAACCCTAACCCTCACCCTCACCCTGTCTCTAACCATAACACTAAACCTAAACCTCACCCTCAACGTAATCCTAAATCTAACCCTAACCCTAAACCTAAACCTCCTCAACATCACCCTCACCATAACCGTAACCCTAACTCTAACAATAACCCTAACCCTAACCCTAAACCTAATCCTCACCCTAATCATAACCCTCACCCTAAACCTAATCCTCACCCTAATATTTACCCTCACCCTTACAATAACCCTAATCCTAACACTAATCCTCACACTAACCCTAACCCTCACCCTAATCCTAAACCTCACCCGAACTCTAATCATAACCCTCACCCTTACCGAAACTCTCACCCTCAGCCTAACCCTCACCTTTACCCTCACCCTAATCCTAACCTTCACCCTAACCCTCACGCTAACGCTAACTCTACCCCTAAACCTCACCCTCACCCTAACCCTAACTCTCACCCTCACACTAAGATTTAAGCTCCCTGTCACCTTAACAATAACCAAAAACCTAACCCTAACCCTCACCCTAAACATAACCGTGACCCTAACCCTACACTAACACTTACCCTCACCCTAACAGTAACCCTAACCCTAACTATAATCCTCACACTAACCCTAACCCTCACCCTAATCCTAAACCTAACCCTAACCCTAACCCTAACTCTAACCCTCACCCTCACCTTAGCCCTCACCCTAACCTAATTCTAACCCTCACCCTCATCCTAACCCTAAACCTCATCCTCACCCTAAACCTCACACTAACCCAAACCCTAAACCTAATCCTCAATCTAACCCTCACCGTAACCCTAACCTTCACCCTTATCTTAACCCTCACCCTCAGCCTCAACCTCACCTTTACCATTACCATCATCCTAACCCTAACACTAAACCTCATCCTAACCCTCACACTAACCATAAACCTAACCATCACCGTAACCCTAAACCTAACACTCACCCGCAACCTCATGCTTAGCCTAACCATAAGCCTATGCCTAACCATTACCCTAACCCTCACCCTCACCCTAGACCTCACCCTATCCCTAATCCGAATCCTAACCCTCATCCTAACCCTCACCTTAACCCTAACCCTAACCATCACCCTAACCCTAACCATCACCCTAACCCTAATCCTCACCCCCAACCTCACCCTCAGCCGAACCCTAAGCCTAAGCCTAACCTTAACCTTAACACTCACATAACCTCACCCTCACCCTAACCCTAATCCTACTCATACCCCTTACCCTAACCCTCACCCTCACCCTAACCATCACCCTAACCCTAACCCTAACGCTAACCCTAACCCTAAACCTCACCCACAGCCTCACCTTACCCCAAACTCTAACCCTAAAACTCAACCTCACCCTAACTTTAACCCTAACCCTAAACCTCAGCCTAAACCTAAACCTAAACCTCACCCTCACCCTAGCCCTCACCTTAACCCTAATCCTAACACTAACCTTCATCCAAACCCTCCCCCTAACCCTTACCCTAACCCTCATCCTAACCCTAAACCACACCCTGAACCTCACCCTCACCCTAACCCTAAGCCTAAACCTAAACCTAACACTAACACACACAGTCACCCTCACCCTAACCCTCACCCTAATCCTAACCCTTACCCTCACCCTATCCCTCACCCTCAGTGTAACCCTAAGCATAATCCTCACCCTAACCCTAACCCTCACACTCACCCTAACATTTACCCTAATCCTAATGATAATCCTAACACTCACCCTCAGCCTCACCTTAAGCCTAACTCTAACCCTAAACCTCACCCTCAACCGAACCATAACCTTAAGCCTAAACCTAACAATAATCCTAACCCTAAAACTCACCCTCAGCCTCACCCTAACCCATAATCTAATTGTAAACCTCACCCTGACACTACCTCTAACCCTAACCCTATCCCTAAACCTCATCTTAACCCTAACCCTAATGCTCACCCTCACCCTCACTGTAACTGTAACCCTAACCCTAACTCTAAAAATAACACAAACCCTAACCCTCACCCACCTCACCCTAACCCTAACACAAACCCTCACCTTAAAACTTACCCTCACCCTAACTCTAACCCTAAACCTAACACTAACCATCACACTATCCCTAACCATCACCCTAACCCTAAACCTAACCTTTACACTAACCCTAAACCTCACCCTCACCCTAGTCCTCACCCTAACCCTAACCCTCATCCTCAACCTAAACCTCAAACTAACCCTAACACTAATACTCAATCTATCCCCCACCCTCACACTAAACCTAACCCTAACCCTCACCCTAACGCTAACCTTCACCCTTACCATAACCCTCAACCTCAGGCTAACCCTCACCTTTCCATTTACAGTCACCCCCACCCGAACCCTCACCCTAACCCTAACCCTCACCCTAACCCTAACTCTACCCCTAAACCTCAACCTCAATCTACCCCTAACTCTAACCCTAAACCTAACACTAAACCTCACACTAACCCTAACCCTAACCCTCACCCTCAACCTCATTCAAATCCTATCCCTAAGCCTAAGACTAAACCTTACCGCAAACCTCACCCTTACCCTAGCCCTCACCCTAACCCGAATCCTAACCATATACCTCATCCTAAACCTCATCCTAACCCTAACCCTAACCCTCACCCTAACCCTAACCCTCACCCTCACCCTCAGCCTAACCCTAAGCCTAAGCCTAACCCTAACCCTAACACTCACACTCACCTTCACCCTAACCCTAGTCCTAAATCTAACCTTATCCCTAACCCTAAACCTCAACCTAACCCTAACACTAATCCTTCCACTAACCCTCACACTAACCCTCACCCTAACCCTAACACTAACCCTAAACCTCACCCTCACCCTAACCCTAACCCTCAGCCTAAACCTAAGCCTAACCCTAACCCTAACACTAACCCTCACACTCACCCTCACCCTAACCCTAATCCTAAACCCAGCCCTAACCCTAACCCTCACCCTAACAATAACCCTCACCCTAACCCTAAACCTAACACTAAACTTAACCCTAACCCTCACCCTAACCCTAAATCTATACCTAAACCTCAACCTCACCCTAACCCTAACCCTAACCCTAACCCTAAAAATCACCCTAAACATAACCCTAAACCTCACCTTCATCCTAACCCTCATCCTAACCCTCTCCCTAACCCTAACCCTAACTATCACCCTAACCCTAACCCTCAAGCTCAACCACACGCTCAGCCTAACCCTAAGCCTAAACCTAAACCTAACCCTAACCCAGACACTCACCCTCATCCTAACCCTAATCCTAATCCTAACCCTAACAATAACCCTAACACTAACCCTCACCCCAAACATAACCCTAACACTTACCCTCACCCTAACACTAACCCTAACTCTAACACTAACACTCACACTAACCCGAAACCTCACCCTAACCCTAACCCTAAACTTCACCCTCACCGTAGCCCTCACTCTAACACTAATTCTAACCCTAACCCTCAACCTAACCATAACCCTCATCCTCACCCCAAACCTCACACTAACCCTAACCCTTATCCTCAATCTAATCCTCACCCTAACCCTACCCCGAACCCTTAACCAAACACTCTCCCTAACCCTAACACTCACCCTTATCGTAACCCTCACTCTCAGCCTAACCCACACCTTTACCCTTACAATCACCCTAACCCTAACCCTCATCCTTACCCTAACACTTACCCTAACCCTAATTCTGACCCTAATCCTCATCCTAACCCTAACCCTCATCCTCACCCTAAACCTCACATGAACCCTAAACCTAATCCTCAATCTAACCCTAACCCTAAACCTAACCCTAAACCTAACCCTACCCCTCACCCTAAGCCTCACTCTAACCCTAACCCTCACCCTAACCCTCACCCTCAACGTCACCCTAATCCTCATCCTAACCCTAATGCTAACTCTAACACTCACCCTAACCCTCATGCTATCACTTACCCACACCACAAACCTAACCCTAACCTTAAAAGTCACCCTCACCCTAAACCTCACCCTAACCCTAACCCTAATCCTAACCCTCATCCTCACCCTCACCATATCCATAACCCTCACCTAACCCTAACCCTAACCTTCAACGTCACCCTAAACCTCATATCACCCGAACCCTCACCCTAACCCTAACGCTCACACACACCCTAACGCTCAAGCTAACCCTCACCTTAAACCTCACCTGATCCTCATCCTAACCCTAACCAATACCTAACCAAGACCCTCAGCCTAACCCTCAACTTCACCCTAACACTCACCCTCACTCTAGCCCTCACACTAACAATAACCCCCACCCTAACCCTAACACTCAACCTAACCATAACCCTCAACCTAACCCTAACCCTCACCCTAAAACTAACCCTAACCCTAACACTAACGCTCACACTAACCCTAACCCTCATCCTAACCCTAAACCTCACCCTAACACTAACCCTAACCCTCACCCTCAACCTAGCCCTTACACTAACCATAACACTCATCCTAACCCTAAACCTCACCCTAACACTAACCCTAAACCTTACCCTTAAGCTAGCCCTTACACTAACCCTAACCCTCATCCTCAACCTAAAGCTCACACTAACCCTAAAACTAATGCTCAATCTAACCCTAACCCTAACCCTTACCCTAACCCTCACCCAAACCCTAAACCTCACCCTTACCGTAAACCTCACCCTCAGCCTAACCCTAACCCTAACCCTAACCCTAACACTAACCCTAACCCTCTCCCTCAGCCTAACCCTAAGCCTAACCCTAACAATAACCTTAAGGCTCTCACTCACCCTCACCCTCACCCTAATCCTAAACCTAACCCCATCCCTAAACCTAACCCTCACTGTAACACTCACCCTAGCCCTCACCCTAAACCTAATCCTAACCTTAAACCTCATGCTAACCCTCACGCTCACCCTAACCCTCACCCTAACCTTTACCCTAACCTTCACCCTAATCCTATCACCCTTAGGAGAACACTCTCCCTCAGCCTAACCCTAACCTTTAATCTTACCGTCACGCTCACCCTAACCCTTACCCTAACCCTAACCCTCATCCTAACACTCACCCTAACCGTAAACCTATCCATCACCCTAACATTAACCCTCACCCTAACCCTGAACCTCAGCCTAACACTAAGCCTAAGCCTAAGCCTAACCCTACCTCTCACAGTCACCCTAACCCTAACCCTAAACCTAATCCTAACCCTAACCCTCATCCTAACCCTCACCCTCACCCTAACCCTAACCATCACCCAAGACCTATTTCTCACCCCCACCCTCACCATCAGCCTAACCCTAAGCCTAAACCTAACCCTAACCCTAACCCTTACGCTCACCCTCGCCCCCACCCTAACCCTAATCCAAACCATAACCCTCATCCTAACCCTCACCCTAAACCTAACCCTAAACCTCACCCTATCCCTAACCCTAACCCTCAACCTAACCCTAAAACTCACCTTCACGGTAATCCTAACCCTAATCCTCACCCTAACCCTAAACCTAACCCTAACCTTAACCCTCACCCTAGCCCTCACCCTAACGCGAATCCTAACCCTATACCTCATCCTAAACCTCACCCTAACCCTAACCCTAACCCTCAACCTCACCCTAACACTCATCCTCAGCCTAACCCTAAGCCTAAGCCTAACCTGAAACCTGAACCTCACCCTCACCCTGACCCTAGCCTTAATCCTCAATCTAACCCTATCCCTAACCCTAACCCTCACCCTCACCCTAGCCCTAACCTTAACCTAATCCTATCCCTAACCCTCATCCTAAACCTCACCCTAACCTTAACCCTAACCATCACAAAAAACCTATTTCTAATCCCCTCCCTCACCCTCAGCCTAACCCTAAGCCTAAGCCTAAACCTAACGCTAACACACACACTCACCCTCAGCCTAACTCTCAGCCTAAACCTAAACATAACCCTAACCCACACACTTACCCTCACCCTAACACTAATCGTAACCCTAACCCTTACCCTATCCCTCCCCCTAACTCTCACCCTAAACCTAACCTTAATACTAACCCTAACCCTAACCCTCAACCTAACCCTCACCCTAATCCTGACTCTAACCCTAAACCTCACCCTCACCCTAACCCTAACTCTAACCCTAACCCTAAACCTAACCCTAACCCTAACCCTCACCCTAACTCTAACACTAACCCTAACCCTAACCCTAACCCTAACCCTAAACCCTTAAACTCACCATCACCCTAACCCTCACACTAAACCTAACCCTCACCCTAACCCTAACCTAAACGTCACCCTCACCCTAACCCTCACCCTCAGCCTAACTCTAACCCTCACCCTATCCCTAACCCTAATCCTCACACGAACCCTAACCTTAACCCTCACCCTTACCCTAACCATAACCCTAACACTCATTCTCACCCTAACCCTCACCCTAAACCTATTCCTCACACTAAACCTAACCCTCAAGCTAACCCTAACCCTACCCCTCACCATTACCCTCATCCTAACCGTAACTCTAACCCTTATCACAATAACTCTAAACCTAACTCTCACCCTCAACATAGCCCTCACTGTAACACTAATCCTAACCCTCACCCACACCCTAACCCTCACCTAACCCTCACCGTCACAATAGGCCTCACCCTAACCCTAACCCTAACTCTAACCCTCACCCTAATCCTCTCCCTCACCCTCACTTTAACCATTACCATCACCCTCACCAACACAATTATCCCCACACTAACCCTAATCTTTACCTAACCAATACCCTAACCCTCACCCTCATCCTAACCTAACCCTATCTCTAACACTAACCCTCATACTAAACCTAACCCTCACCCTCAGCCTAACGTTCACCCTCACCATAACCCTCACCCTAACCCTTATACTCACCCTAACCCTAACCCTCACACTAACCCTAACCCTCCCCCTAACCCTAAACCTCACCTGAACCTTAACCCTCACTTTAACCATTACCCTCACCTAACTCAGAACCGAACCCTAAACCTACCCCTCACCTTAACCCTCACATTATCCTAACACTAACCCTCACCCTAACCCTATCCCTAACCCTCACCCACACCCTAGCCCTCACCATAACCCAAATCTAACCCTAACCCTCACATAAAACTAACCCGCACCATAACCCTTACCCTCACCCTCAACTTCAACATCACCCTAACCCTAACCCTCACCCTAACGCACACCCTAATCCTATCCCTAAAACTAACCCTAAACCTAAACCTAAACATCAACCTAACACTCACCCTCGCCCTAAACCTACACCTAACCCTCACCCTCACCCTAACTCTTAATCTCACCCTCACCCTAAACCTCACACTAACCCTAAACCTCAGCCTAACCCTAACCCTAAAACTCAACATCACCCTAACCCTCACCCACAGCCCAAATCTAAACTTAACCCTAATACTGGCCCTCACCCTAACCTTAAACATCAACCTCACCCTCACCGTCAACCTCAGACTAACTCTAACCCTAACCCTAATCCTAGCCCTCACCCTCACCCTCACCCTAATCCTAACGTTAGCCCTCACCCTCACCATGTCCCTAACACTAAACCTCACCATAACCCTAAACCTCACCCTAATCCTAAGCCTAATCCTCACACTCACCCTCACACTAACCCTAACCCTAACTTAACCCTCACACTCACCCTCATGCTAAATCTAACAATAACCCTATCCCTAACCCTAATTCTAACCCTAACTCAAACCCTAACCCTAACCTAACCCTAAACCCTAACAGTAACCATAACACTAACTCTAACCCTAACCTTAACCCTCACACTAAACCTAGCCCTCTTCCTAACCCTAACCCTACCCCTCACCTTAACCCTAGATCTAAACCTAACCCTAAGCCTAAGCCTTTACCAGAGCCGTAACCATGACCCTAATCCTAATTTTAACCCTCACCCTAACACTAACACTCACCCCAACCCTCAGCCTCAACCTCACCCTAAACCTCACCCTAACCATAACCCTAACACTCACCATAACCCTCACCCAAACACTACTCCTAACCCTACCCCTAACCCTCAACCTAACCCTCACCCTAAACCTCACCCTAAGCCTAACCCTAACACTAACCCTCAACCTTAACCTTACCCTAACCCTTAATCTCACCATCACCCTAACCTTCACACAAAACCTAACCCTCACCCTAAACCTAACCCTAAATATCACCCTCACCCTAAACCTCACCCTCAGCCTAACAATAACCCTCACCCTATCCCTACCCTAATCCTCACACTAACCCTAACCCTCACCCTCACCCTAACCCTAAAGCTAACCCTAAACTTAACCCTCACCCTAACCGTAATGCTAACCCTAACCCTCACACACACCCTAAACCTGAACCTTAGCCTTACCCTCACCGTAAACCTAAACCCAACCATAACCCTCACCCTCAACCTATCCGTCACCCTAACCCTAACGCTAACCCTCACCCTAAAACTAACCGTAACCCTCAACCTAACCCTCAACCTAAACCTAACCCTAACCCTCACCATCACCCTGACCCTAAACCTCACACTTACCCTAACCCTAATCCTTTCCCTCACCCTAACCCTAACAGTATCCCTAACCCTAACACTAACCCTAACCCTCACACTCACCTTAAACCTCACACTCACCCTAACCCTTACCCTCTTCCTAACCCTAATCCTATCCCTAAACCTAACCCTACCCCTAAAACTCACAAAACCTAGCCCTCACCCTCACCATAACCCTACCTTTACCTTAACCCTCAACTTAACCCTAATCCTCACCCTAACCCTAACCCTTACCCTCAACCTAACCCTAACACTATCCCTAAACCTCTCCGTCACCCTAAACCTCACCCTCAACTTAACCCTAACCCTTACCCTCACCCTAACCCTAACACTAGACCTAACACTAACTCTCACACTAACCCTCACCCCCACACTAAACCTCAACCTAAACCTCAAGGTAACTCTCGCCCTAACAATCACCCTAATAAACACCCTCATCCTAACTGTCACCCTCACCCTAACCCTAACCCTATCCCTAACCCTCACCCTAATCCTAACCTTAACCCTCACCCTCACCCTAACCGTAACCCTCACTCTAACCCTCACCGAAACATTTATTCTAACCCTAAACCTAACCCTCACCCTAATCCTAAACCTAGCCCTCCCCCTCAACCTTGCCCTAACCCTAACCCTAACCCTAACCCTAACCCTCACCCTAACCCTTACCCTCACCCTAAACGTAACCTTCACCCTCAAAATAACCCTCACAATAACCATAACCCGAACCCTAACGCTAACACTCACATTAACCCTCACCCTCAATCTAACCCTAAAGCTACCCTAACCCTCACCCTAACCCTAACCCTAAGACTAACTCTAACCCTGAACCTCACCCTAACACTAAACCGAAACCTAACCCTCAACTTCAACCTCATTGTAACCCTAACCCTAACAATAACAATAAACCTAACCCATAAATTAATGCTACCACTCTTCCTCACTCTATCACTAACTCTAACCCTCACCCTAACCCTAACACTCAACCTCACCCTAGCCCTCACCCTAACCCTAATCCTAAACCTAACCCTAACCCTCATCCTCACCCTAATCCTCACACTAACCCTAGCACTATTCCTCAATCTAACCCTCACCCTCACCCTAACCCTAAACCTAACCCTCATCCTAACCCTCACCATAACCCTAACCCTCACACTTACCATAACCCTCACCCTCAGCCTAACCCTAAAATTTACACTTACTGTCACCCTCAGCCTAACTGTAACCCTAACCCTAATCCTCATCCGAACCCTCACCCTAATCTTAACCCTATCACCCTAACCCTAACCCTCACCCTCACCCTCAGCCTCAGCTTAAACGTAAGCCTAACCCTAATCCTAACCCTAACCCTCATCCTAACCCTCAACCTAACCATAACCCTATCCATCACTCTAAACCTAATCCGCATCCCCACCATCAACCTCAGCCTAAACCTAAGCCTAAACGTAACCCTAACCCTAACCCTCACACTCACCCTCACCATAACCCTAATCCTAAAACTAACCCTAACCTTAACCCTAAACCTCACCCCCAACCTCACCCTAACCAAAACCCTAACCCTAACCCTAACCTGCACCCTCACCTTCACCCTCCCCGTAATTCTAACCTTAACCCTAACAATAACCCTAACCTTAACCCTCACCCTCAAGCTCACACTCACCTTAACCCTAAATCTAAGCCAAATACTTACCTTCACCCTAACCCTAACCCTAACCCTAAACCTCACCTTAACCGTAACCCTAAACCTCACCCTCAGCCTCACCCTCAACTTAAACCGAACCCTAAACATAACACTAACAATAACCCTAACCCTAACCCTAATCCTTACCCTCACCCTCACCCTAACCCTAACACTAACCCTTACCTTAAACCTAACCCTCACTCTCAACATAACCCTAACCCTAACACTAACACTAAACCTCACCATAACGCTGACCCTAAACATCACCCTCACTCTAGCCCCCACCCTAACCCTAATCCTAACCATAAACCACATCCTAACCCTCACCCTAAGCCTAAAAGCCTAACCCTCACCCGAACCCTAACCCTCACCCTCACTCTCACGCTGGGCCTAAACCTAAGACTAACCCTAACCCTAACACTCACCCTCACCCTAACCCTAACCGTAACACTAACCCTAACCCTAACCTTAACCCTCACACTAAACCTCACCCTAACTCTAACTCTAATGCTAAACCTCACCCTCACCCTTACCCTAACCCTCACCCTCACCCGCACCCGCTGCCTAACACTAAGCCTAACCCTAAACCCAAATCAAACCATAACACTAACCCTAACCCTAACCCTCACGCTAAGCCTAACCCTAACCTCACCCTCACCCTAGCCCATACCCTAACCCTAAGCCTCAAGCTAACCTTCACCCTAACCCTCACTCTAACCATAACCCCAACCCTCACCCTAACCATAACCGTCACCCTCACCCTCACCCTATCTCAATCCTAACCCTAACCCTAACACTAACCCTCAAACTCACCCTCACCTTAAACCTAATCCTAATCCTAACCCTAACCCTAACCCTCACCCTTACCTAAACATCACCCTAACCCTAACCCTAACATTAACCCTAACACTAACCCTAACCGTAAGCCTAACCCTAACCATACGGCTCAACCTCTGCCTCACCCTCACCGCAAACTTAACCCTAACCATAACACTAACAATAACCCTAAACCTAACCCTCACTCTAACCCTATCCCTAACCCTAAAGCTAACCCTAACCCTAATCCTAACCCTAAACCTAACCCTAACACTAACCCTAAACCTAAATCTCATTCTAAACCTCACCCTAACCCTAACCCTCACCCTAAAACTAACCCTAACCCTCAACCTCATGCTAGGCCTAACCCTAAGCCTAAGCCTAATCATAACCCTAACGCTAACCCTCATACTAACCCTCACCCTAAGCATAACCCTAACACTAACCCTAAATCTAAAATTTAACCTCATCCTCACCCTCACCGTACCATTACCCTAAACCTAACCCTAAAAATAACCCTAACCCTAAACCTCACCCCCAACCTCACCCTCACCTTAACCCTAACCCTACCCATAAACCTCAGCCTAAACCTAACCCTAACCCTCACCCTCACCCTCACCGTAACTTTAACCCTAACCCTAAAAATAACACTAACCCTAACCCTAACACTAACCCTCACCCTCACCATAACCCTAACACTAATCCAAAACCTCACTCTAACCCTAACCCTAACCCTAACCATAAACCTCACCCTAAACCTAACCCTCACCCTCACCCTAACCCTAACCATAACACTAACCCTAAACCTCACACTAACTCTCACCATAATGCTAAATCTAACCCTAAACCTCACCCTCACCCTAAACCTAACCCTCACTCTCACCCTCACCCTCTGCCTAACACTAAGCCTATCCCTAAGCCCAACCCTAACAGTAACACTAACCATAACCCTAATCCTCACCCTAACCCTCACCATCACTCTAACCCTAACCCCAACCCTCACCATAACCCTAATCCTCACCCTCAACCTAACTCTAATCCTAACCCTAACCCTAACCCTCACAGCTACCCTCACCTTAACCCTAATCCTAATCCTATCTTTAACCCTCATCCCCACCCTAAACCTCACCCTAACCCTAATCCTAACACTAATCCTAACCCTAACCCTCACCCTAACCCTAACTCTAACCCTAAACCTCACCATCACACTAACCCTAACTCTAACACTAAACATCACCCTAACCCTAAAACTCATGCTAACACTTCCCCTAACCCTAACCCTAATCCTCACCCTATCCCTAACCGTAACACTCACCCTCACCCTAGCCCTCACACTAAGCCTAACGCTAACCCTACCTCTCACCCGAACCCTAAACCTAAACCTAACCCTAATCTGTACCCTAAGCCTAACCCTACCCCTCACCCTAACACTACCCCTCACCCTAAACCTCACCCTAAACCTAACCGTAACCTTCACCCTAATCCTAACCCTAACCCTAACCCTCACACTCACCCTAGCCCTCACACTAAACCTACCCTTACCCTACCCCTCACCCTAACCCTCCACTTAAACCTAACCCTAAACCTCACCCTAAGCCTAACCCTCACCATCACCCTCACACTCACCCTAACCCTAATCCTAAAACTAACCCTCCCCCTAAACTTAACCCTCACCCTAACCCTAACCCTCACCCTCACCCTAACCCTAACAATAACCCTAACCCTAACCCTAATGCTAATTCTAACCCTTACACTCATCATAACCCTCACCCTAAATCTTACCCTCACCCTAACTCTCACCCTTACCCCAACCCTAACCCTAAACCTCACCCTAACCCTAAATCTCACCCTTACTCTAACCCTCACCCTAAAACTAAAATTATCACTAAAACTAACCTTCATCCTAACCCTCAACCTAACCCTTACTATCACCCTAAACCTAACCCTCAACCTAACCCTAACCGTACCCCTCACCCTAACCCTCATCCTAACCCTAACCCTAACCCAAACCCTCACCCTAATCCTAACCCTAACCCTAATGCTCCTCCTAAACCTAACCCTCACCGGCATCCAAACCCTCAACCTCAGTCTAACCCTAACCCTAACCCTAACCCTAACCATAAACCTCACCATATCCCTAACCCTAACCCTAACCCAACACTAACCCTAAACCTAAACCTAAGCCTAAACCTAACCATCACCCTAACCCTAATCCTAAACACAACCCTCACCCTCAACCTAACACTTAACCTCAGCCTCACCCTAACCCTCACCCTAACCGTAACCCTCACCGTCACAATAACCCTCACCCTAACCCTAACCGTAACTCTAATCCTCACCCTAACACTCACCCTAACCATGACCCTAACCGTTACCCTAACCCTCACCCTAAACGTAACCCTAAGCCTAACCCTAACCATCACCCTAACCCTAATCCTAAACACAACCCTCACCCTCACCCTAACCCTTAACCTCAGCCTCACCCTAACCCTCACACTAACCCTAACCCTCACCCTAACCCTAAAACTAAACGCCATCCTCACCCTAACCCACACCCTCATCCTAAATCTCACCCTCACCCTAACCCTAACCCTATCCCTAACCCTCACCCTAACCCTAACCTTAACCCTCACACTCACCCTAACCGTACCACTAAACCTCACCCACACTCTAGCCCTCACCCTAAACGTAATCCTATCCCTAACCATCACATAAACCTAATCCTCACCAAAACCCTAACCATCACCCTCACCCTAAACCTCACCCTAACCCTAACCCTCACCCTAAACCTCACCCTAATCCAATCCATAACTATAAGCCTAACCATCAACCTAAACCTCAACCTAACCCTCACCCTCACCCTAACCCTACACCTAACCCTCACCCTCAACCTAACCCTCACTATAACTCTTAACCTCACCCTCACCCTAAACCTCACACTAACCCTAACCCTCAACCTAACCCTAACCCTAAACCTCACCCTCACCCTCACCCTCACCATCAGCCTAAATCTAAACCTAACCCTAATCGTGGCCCTCACCCTAACCTTAAACATCAATTTCACCATCACCCTCATCCTCAGCCTAACTCTAACACTAAGCCTAATCTTAGACTTACCCTCACCCTCACCCTCACCCTCAACCTCACCCTCACCCTCACCCTCACCCTAACTCTAACAATAAAACTAACCCTAAACCTAACCCTAACTCTAACCCTTACCCTAACGGTAACCCTAACCCTAACCCTCACGCTAACCTTAACGCTCACACTAAACCTAGCCCTCACCCTAACTCTAACCCTACCCCTCACATTAACCCTAAATCTAAACCTAACCCTAAGCCTAACCCTCAACCTCAACAAAACCCTCACCCTAACCCTAATCCTAACTGTAACCCTCACCATAACCCTAAAACTCACCCTAACCCTCACACTCACCCTCACCCTAAACCTCACCCTAACCATAACCCTAAGCCTCACCCTAACCTTCACCCAAACACTATCCTTCAAACTCATCCTAATCCTCACCCTAAGCCCAACCCTAAAACTAACCCTCAACCTAACCCTTAACCTAGCCCTTAACCTCACCCTCACCCTAACCCTCACACTAAACCTAACCCTCACCCTAACCCTAACCCTAAACGTCACCCTCACCCTCACCCTCACCCTCAGCCTAACTCTAACCCTCACTCTATCCCTAACCCTAATCCTCACACTAAACCTTACCCTAACCCTCACCCTTACCCTAACCCTAACCTTAACACTCACCCTCACCCTAATGCTAACCCTAAACCTAACCTTCACCCTAACCCTCACCCTAACCATAATGCTAACCCTAACCCTCACACACACCCTAAACCTCACCCTAACCCTTACCCTCACCATAAACCTAACCCCAATCCTAACCCTCACCCTAACCCTATCCGTCACCTTAACCCTAACGCTAACCCTCACCCTAACCCTAACCTTAAACCTCAACCTAACCCTCAACCTAACCCTAACCCTATCCCTAACTCTCACCCTCACCGTAAACCTCACCCTCACGCTAACCCTGATGCTTCCCCACACCCTAACCCTAACCCTATCCCTAACCCTAACCCTCACACTAACCCTAACCCTCACCGTCACCCAAACCCTCACCCTCACCCTAAGCCTTACCCTCTCCGTAACCCTAATCCTGTCCCTAAACCTAACCCTAGGCATAAACCTCACACTAAACCTAGCCCTCACCCTAACCATAACCCTACCCTCACCTTAACCCTCACACTTAACCTGAACCCTATCTTTCAACCTAACCCTAACCTTTACATTCACCCTAACCCTAACCCTATCCCTAACCCTCTACCTCACCCTAAACCTCACCCTCACCCTCAACCTAACCCTTAGCCTCACCCTAACCCGAACACGATACCTAACCCTAACCCTCACACTAACCTTAACCCTATCCTTATCCCTGACACTAACCTACCCCTCAACCTAACACTCACCCTAACCCTAACTCTCAATCTAACTCTAACCCTCACCCTCACTCTAACCCTTAACATCACTCTCACCCTAACCCTCACACTAACCCTAACCCTCACCCTAACCCTAACCCTAAATGTCACCTACACCCTAACCCTCACCGTCAGCCTAACTCAAACACTCACTCTAAACCTAAACCTAGCCCTCACACTAACCCTAACTCAAACCCTCACCCTCACCCTAACACTGACAATAAATCTAACCCTCAGCTTAACCTAACCCTACCCTCACTGTTACCCTCATCCTAACCCTAACCCTAACCCTCACCATAACACTAAACCTAACTATCACCCTCAACCTAGCCCTCAACCTAATTCTAATCATTACCATAACCCTCACCCTAACACTAACCCTTAACCTAACCTTTACCTTCACCATCACAATAACCCTCACCCTAACCCTAACCATAACTCTAATCCTCACCCCAACTCTAAACCTCACCATCACCCTTACCCTCACCCTAAACCTCACCCTGACCCTAACTTTAAGCCTAACCCTAACGCTCACCCTAAACCACATGTTAATCCCCACCCTAACCCTAATCCAAAACCAAACCCTCAGCCTCACCCTAACCCTTAACCTCAGCCTTACCCTATTCCTCACACTAACCCTAACCCTCACCCTAAACCTAAGCATAAACATCACCCTCACCCTCACACTCACACACAGCCTAACACTAACTCTAATGCTAATCCTAACCCTGACCCTAACCCTCAACCTAACCATAACCCTAAGCCTAACCCTCACCTTCACCCTCACCCTAACACTAAAACTCGCCCTCACCCTCACCCTATCCCTAACCTTAACCCTCACCATAACCCTAAAACTCACCCTAACCCTAACCCTAATCCTCACACTCACCCTCACACTAACCCTAACCCTAACCCTCACCCTAAGCCCCACCCTCACTCTAATGCTAACCCTAACCCTCACACTCACCCTAAAACTCACCTTCACCCCTACCCTCAACATAAACCTAACCCTAACCCTCACCCTCACCCTCACCCTAAACCTTAGCTTACCCCTAACCATATCCTTAACCCTAAAACTCAACCTAACCCTCACCCTAAACCTAAACCTAAACCTAAATCTCAACCTAACCCTCACCCTAACCCTAACCCTATCCCTAACCCTCACCCTTAACCTAACCCTCACCCTCACCGTAATCCTTAAACTCACCCTAACCTAAACCTATCCCTAACACTAACCCTCACACTAACCCTAACCCTCACACTAACCCTAACCGTACCTCTCACCCTAACCCTCATCCTAACCCTAAAACTCATCCTAAGCCTCACCCTAAACCTAAACCTAAACCTAACCCTCACCCTAACCCTAAACCTCACCCTCACCCTCACCCTCACACTAACCCTCACCCTAACCCTAACCCTAACCTTAACAATCACCATCAGCAGAACCCTCAACCTAATCCTAACCCTAAACCTCACCCTCACCCAAACCCTTACCCTCACCCGAACCCTAAACCTAACCTTAACCCTTACCTAACCAAAACCCACAACCTCACCCTCACCCTGACCATAAACCTCACCCTTACCCTAGCCCTCACCCTAAACCTAAACCTAACCCGCAACCTCACCCTAACACTCAGACTAACCGTAACCCTAACCCTCACCCTAAACCTATCCCTAACCCTAACCCTCAAGCTCATCCTAATCCTCACCCTATACCTAACACTTACCTAAACGAAACCCACAACCTCACACTCACACTCACCCTAACCCTCCACATTAACCTAGCCCTCAACCTAACCCTCACCCTAACTCTCACCCTCCCCCTCACCTTCACATTCAGCCTAACCCTAACCCTAACGCTAATCCTAACCATAATCCTCACCCTCACCCTAACCCTCAAACTAACCCTTACCCTCACCCTAACCCTAGCCCAAACTGTAACCCTAATCCTCACACCAAACATAACCCTCAACCTAACCCTAACCCTACCCCTCAAACTAACGCTCACCCTATACCTAAACCTAACCCAAACCCTTACCCTCAGCCTCACCATAGACCTCACACTAACCCTAAACCTAACCCTCACACTCAACTTCACCCTCAACCTCATGTTCACCGTAAACCTAATCCTAACACTCACCCTAACCGTAATGCTCACCCTAAATCTAACCCAAACCCTCACCCTCACTCTAATCCTAACCCTAACCCTAACACTCACGCTCACACTTACCCTGACCCTAACCTTAACCCTAACTCTCAAACTACCCCTAACTCTCACCTTAACACTAACCCTAAGCCTAAACCTCTCCCTTATCCTCACCCTCACCCTAACCCTTATCCTCACCCTAAACCTACCACTAACCCTCACACAAACCCTAACACTCCCCGTAACCCAAACCCTAACCCTCACCTGAACCGTAACCCTCACCATAACCCTCACCTTCACCCTCACCCTAACCCTCACCTTCAACCTAAACCTCACCCTAACCCTCACCCCAACCCTCACCCTAAACCTATCCCTAACCCTAACCCTAACCCTTCACCTGAACCTCAACCTAACCCTAACCCTAACCATCACCCTCACCCTAACCCTACACCTAACCATCACCCTCACCCTAACCCTCACCATAACTCTTAAACTCACCCTCACCCTAAACCTCACACTAACCCTAACCCTCACCCTAACCCCAACGCTAAACCTCATCCTAACCCTCACCCTCAGCCTAAAGATAAACCTAACCCTAATCCTGGCCCTCACCCTAACCTTTAAGTTTGATGTTTAACATCAACCTCACCCTCACCCTCACCCTCAGCCTAACGATAAAACTAACCCTAATCCTAGCACTCACCCTCACCCTCATCCTCAACCTCAGCATCACCCTCACCCTCACCCTAATTCTAACAATAACCCTATCCTTAACCCTAACTCTAACCCTAAACCTAACCCTAACCATAACCCTAACACTCACCCTAACCCTAATCTTAACCCTCACACTAATCCTAGCCCTCACCCTAACCCTGAACCTACCCCTCACCTTAACCCTAAATCTAAACCTAACCCTTAGCCTTACCCTCACCCTCACCAGAGCCCTCACCCTAACTCTAATCCTAAATTTAACCCTCACTCTAACACTAACACTTTAGCTAGCCCTAACCCTCACCCTCACCATAAACCTCACACTAACCAAAAACTTAATCCTCACCCTAAACCTCACCCCAACCCTATCCCTAACCCTAACCCTAACCCTCAAACTAACCCTCACCCTAAACCTCACCCTAAGCCAAACCTTAACACTAACCCTCAACCTAACCTTTACCCTAACCCTTAACCTCACCCTCACCTAAACCCTCACACTAAACATAATCCTCACCCTAACCCTAATACTAAACTTCACCCTCCCCCAAACACTCACCCTCAGCCTAAATCTAACCCTCATCCTATCCCTAACCCTAATCCTCACACTAACCTGAACCCTAACCCTCATCCTTACCCTAACCCTGACACTAAACCTAAGTCTCACCCTCACCGTAAAGCTAACCCTAAACCTAACCCTCACCCTAACCCTCACCCTAACTGTAATGCTAACCCTAACCCTTACACTCACCCTAAACCTCGCCCTAACCCTTACCCTCACCGTAAACCTAACCCAACCCTCACCCTCACCCTCACCCTATCCATCACCCTAACCTTAACCGTAACCCTCAACCTAACCCTCAACCTAACCCTAACCCTATCCCTAAACCTCACCCTCACCCTCACCCTAAACCTCACCCTCACCCTAAAACTAATCCTTACCCTCACCCTAACCCTAACCCTATCCCTAACCCTCTCCGTCACCCTAACCCTCACCATCACTGTAACCCTAACTCTTACCCTCACCCTAACCCTAACACTATACCTAACCCTAAAATTCACACTAACCCTCACCCTATCACTATCCCTGACACAAACCCTAACCCTCAACCTAACCCTAACCCTAACCCTCAATCTAACCCTAACCCTCACCCTCACCCTCACCCTTAATCTCACCCTCACCCTAACCCTCAAATTAACCCTAACCCTCACCCTAACCCTAACATTAAATATCACCCTCACCCTAACCGTCACCCTCAGCCTAACTCTAAACCTCACAACCCTAACCCTAAACCTAACCCTCACACTAATTCTAACCCTAACCCTCACAATCACCCTAACACTCACGTTAACCCTAATGCTCATTCTCACACTAACCCTCACCCTAAACCTAACCCTCACACTAAACCTAACCCTCACCCTAACACTAACCCTACTCCTCACCGTTACCCTCATCCTAACCCTAACCCTAATCCTCACCATAACACTAAACCTAACTCTCACCCTCAACCTAGCCCTCACCCTAACCCTAATCGTTACCCTAACCCTCACCCTAACCCTAACCCTCACCCTAATCATTACCCTCACCCTCACAATAACCCTCACCCTAACCCTAACCCTAACTCTAATCCTCACACCAACCCTAAATCTCACCATCACCCTTACCCTCACCCTAAACCTCACCCTAACCCTAACTTTAAGCCTAACCCTAAACCTCACTCTAACACTAATCCTAAACCAAACCCCCACCCTCACCCTAACCGTTAACCTCAGCCTCACCCTAACCCTCACACTAACCCAAACCTTCACCCTAACCCTAAACATAAACATCACCCTCACCCTCAGTTTCCCCCTCAGCCTAACTCTAACCCTAATGCTAATCCTAACCCTCACCCTAACCATCACCCTAACCCTAACCCTAACCAAAACCCTCACCTTCACCCTCACCCTAACCCCAACGCTCGCCCTCACCCTCACCCTATCCCTAACCCTAAACCTCACCATAACCCTAAACCTCACCCCACCCTAACCCTAATCCTTACCCTAACCCTCACCCTAACCCTAACCCTAACCCTCACCCTAACCCTCACCCTCACCCTAATGCTAACCTTATCCCTCACATTCACCCTAAAACTCACCCTTAACCCCTACCCACACCGTAAACCTAACCCTAACTCTCACCCTCACCCTCACCCTAACCCTTAATGTACCGCTAACCATAACCCTAACGCTCAAACTAACCCTCACCCTAATCATAACCCTAACCCTGCACCTCAACCTAACCCAAACCCTAACCCTAACCCTATACCTAACCTTCACCCTTACCCTAACCCTCACCCTCAACCTAATACTTACGCTCACCCTATCCTAAACATATCCCTAACATTAACCCTCACACTAACCCTAACCCTCACCCTAACCCTAACCCTACCTCTCACCCTAACCCTCATCCTAACCCTAAAACTCATCCTAAGCCTCAGCCTAAACCTAAACCTAAACCTAACCCTCAACCTAACCCTAAACCTCACCCTCACCCTCACCCTCACCCTCACACTAACCCTCACCCTAACCCTAAACCAAACCCTAACAATCATCCTCACCCTAACCATCACCCTAATCCTCAACCTTACCCTAGCCCTCACCCTAACCCTAAACCTAACCCGCACCCTCACACTAACACTCACCCTCACCCTAACCGTCATCCTCACCCTAAAGAAAACCCTAACCCTAACCCTCACCCAAACCCTAACCCTCACCCTAACCCTCAATCTCACCCTAATCCTCACCCTATACCTAACACTTACCTAAACGAAACCCACAACCTCACCCTCACACTCACCCTAACCCTCCACATTAACTTAGCCCTCAACCTAATCCTCAACCTAACCCTCACCTTCACCCTCACCTTCACCCCCAGCCTAACCCTAACCCTAACCCTAATCCTAACCCTAATCCTCACCCTCCCCCTAACCCTCACACTAACCCTTACCCTCACGCTCACCCTAACCCAAACTGTAACCCTAACCCTCACACTAAACCTAACCCTCTCCCTAACCCTAACCCAACCCCTCCAACTAACCCTCACGCTATACCTAAACCTAACCCTCACCCTAACCCAAACCCTTACACTCAGCCTCACCATAGCCTTCACAGCTGAGGGTTAGGGTTTAGGTGATGGTTAGGTTTAGGTTTAGGGTGAGGATTAAGGTACCGGTGAGGGTTAGGGTGAAGGTGAGTTTAAGGGTTAGGATTAGGGTGAGGGTTAGGATTAGGGTGAGGGTTAGGTTTAGGGTGATGGTTAGGTTTAGGGTTAGGTTTATTGTTAGGGTTAGGGTGAGGTTGAGGATGAGGTTGAGGGTGAGGGTGAGGGTTAAGATTAGGGTTAGGTTTAGTGTGAGGGTGAGGGTGAGGGTTAGGATTAGGATTAGGGTTAGGGTTAGGGTTAGACTGAGGGTGAGGGTGAGGGTGAGGATTAGGGGTATGGTTAGGTTTAGTGTTAGGGTTAGGATGAGTGTTAGGGTGAGGGTAAGGTTTAGGGTGAGGCTTAGGGTTAGGGAGAGGGTTAGGGTTAGGGTTATAGTCAGGATTAGGGTTAGGGTGGAGGTTAGGGTTAGGGGGAGTGTTAGGGTTAGGGTTAGGGTTAGGTTGAGAATAAGGGTGGGGGTTAGGGTTAGGATTAGTGTTCGGGTTAGGGTTAGGCTGGAAGTGATGGTGAGGGTGAGGGTTAGCTTGAAGTTTACAGTTAGGATTAGGGTGACGGTTAGGGTGTCGGTAAGGTTTAGGGTGAGGGTTAGGGTTAAGGTGATGTTTAGGGTGAGGTTGAGGGTTAGGGTTAGGGTTATGGTGAGGGCTGGGTTGCGAGTGAGGGTTAGGGTTAGGGTTAGGGATAGGATGAGGTTTATGGTTAGGGTGAGGTTTAAGTTTAGTGTGAGGGTTAGGGTGAGTGGTTGGGTGAGGGTAAGGGTTATTGTGAGGGTTATGGTTAGGGTGAGGGTTAGGTTTAGGTTTAGTGTCAGGATTAGGGTTAGGGTGGAAGTTAGGGTTAGGGTGAGGGTTAGGGTGAGGTGTAGGGTTATGTTTAGAGTGCGGGTGAGGTTTAGGGTTAGGATTAGAGTTAGGGTTAGGCTGAGGGTGAGGGTGAGGGTGAGGGTTAGTTTAAGGGTGAGGGTTAGGTTTAGGGCTAGGGTGTTGATTAGGGTTAGGTTGATGTTTAGGGTGAGGGTGAGGGTTAGGTGGAGGGTGAGGATGATGGTTCGGTTGAGTGTTTGTGTTAGGTTTAGGGTAAGGGTGAGGGTTAAGGTTAGGGTTAGGGTTAGGGTGAGGTTGAGGGAGAGGGTTAGATAAAGGATTAAGGATAGGGTTAGGTTTAAGCTTAGGGTTAAGTGAGGGTGAGTGTTAGGGTGAGGTTAGGGTTAGTGTTAGGGTTAGGGTTATTGTTAGGTTTAGGGTTAGGGTGAGATTGAGGATGAGGGTGAAGGTGAGGTTTAAGTTTAGGGTTAGGTTTAGGGGAAGGGGGAGGGGGAGGGTTAGGGTTACAATTAGGGTTTGGGTTAGGCTGAGGGTGAGGGTCATGGTGAAGGTGAGGATGAGGGGTACGGTTAGGTTTAGGTTTAGGCTTAGGATGTGTATTAGAGTTAGTTTGAGGGCTAGGTTTAGGGTTACGGTGAGGGTAAGGGTTAGGCTGAGGGTTAGGGTGAGGGTTAGGGTTAGGGTTAGGGTTATGGTGAGGGTGAAGTTTAGGTTTAGTGTTAGCGTTACGGTGAGGGTTAGGTTGTGTGTTAGGGTTTGGGTTAGGGTTAGGGTGAGGGTGGCGGTTAGGGTGACAATAAGTTTTAGGGTGAGCTTTAGGGTTAGGGTGAGTTTTAGGGTGAGTTTGAGGGTTAGGGTTAGGGTGAGGGTTAGGGTGAGGGTAAGGGTAAGATTGACGGTGAGGATTAGATTGAGGGTGAGGGTTACTGTAAGGGTGAGTATTGGGTGAGGGTTAGGGTTAGGATTAGGCTGAGGGTGAGGTTTAGGGTTAGGGTGAGGTCTAGAGTGAGGGGTAGGGACAGAGTTAGAGTGTGGGTTAGGTTTAGTTGACGGTTAGGGTTAGGGTTAGGGTTATGGTGAGGGCTAGGGTGAGAGTGAGAGTTAGGGTTAGGGTTAGGGTTAGGGTGAGGGTTAGGATTAGGGTGAGGGTTAGGTATAGTGTGAGGGTTAGTGTTAGGGTGAGGGTAAGGGTTAGGGTGTGGGTTAGGGTTAGGGTGAGGGTTAGGGTTAGGTTTACGGTTAGTGTCAGGATTAGGGTTAGGGTGGAGGTTAGGGTTAGGGTGAGGGTTAGGGTTAGTTGTAGGGTTAGGTTTAGAGTGAGGGTGAGGTTTAGGGTTAGGATTAGAATTATGGTTAGCCTGAGGGTGAGGGTGAGGTTGAGGGTTAGGGTTAGGTTGGAGGTTAGGGTTACAGTGTGGTCTAGGGTTTGTTTTAGAGTATTGGTGAGGGTGAAGTTGAAGGTGAGGTTTAGGGTTAGGGTTAGGGATATTGTGAGGGCTAGGGTGAGGGTGAGGGTTAAGGTGAGGATGAGGGTGAGGATGAGGTTTACGGTTAGGTAAGGGTTATGGTTAGGGTGAGGATTAGGTGAGGGTGCGGGTTAGGGTGAGGGTTACATTTAGGGTGAGGGTTAGGGTTAGGGTGAGGGTTAGAGTGAGGGTAAGGTTTCGGGTGAGGTTTAGGGTTAGGGTGAGGATTAGGGTTAGGGTTAGGATGAAAGCTATGTTGAGGGTGAGTGTTAGGGTGAGGGTTACTGTAAGGGTGAGGGTTTGTGTTAGGTAAGGAATAATGTTAGGGTGAGGGTTAGGATTAGGGTGAGGGTTAGCTTGAGAGGTATGGTTAGGGTTAGGGTGAGGGTTAGGGCTAATGTGAGGGTTAGTGTTGGGTAAGGATTTGGGTGAGTGTTATGTTGAGGTTTACAGTTAGGGTTAGGGTTAGGGTTAGGGATAGACTGAGGTTGAGCATCAGGATGCTGGTGAGGGTTAGGTTTAGGGTGAGCTTTATGGTTAGGGTTAGGATGAGGGTGAGGGTTTGGGTTAGTGTTAGGGTTAGGATGATGTTTAGGGTGAGGGGTTCGGTTAGGGTTAGGGTGAGGGTTAGTTTTAGGGTGAGAGTAAGGGTTAGAGTGAGGGTTAGGATGAGGGTTAGGTTTAGGGATAGTTTTAGGCTTAGGGTGAGGGTTAGGGGGAGCGTTAGGGTTAGGGATAGGGTGTGGATTAGGGTGAGGCTAAGGGTTAGATTGAGGATGTGGGTTAGGGTTAGAGTGAGGTTTAGGGTTAGGGTTAGGGTGAGGGTGAGAGTTAGGGTGAGGGTAAGGGTTTGGGTGAGGGTTAGGATGAGTGTAAGGGTTAGAATTAGCATTAGGGTTAGGGTGAGGGTTAGGTTGTGTGTTATGGTTAGGGGGAGGGTGAGGGTTAGGGTTAGGGTGAGGGTTAAGTTTAGGGTGAGATTTAGTGTTAGGGTTAGGGTTATGGTGAGGGTGAGGGTGATGGTGAGGGTTAGGCTTAGGGTCAGGTTTAGGGTTAGGTTTAGGTTGAGGGTTAGGGTGAGGGGTAGGGTTAGGGTGAGGGTTAGGTGAGAGTGAGGGTGATGGTGAGGCTTAGGCTTAGGGTGAGGTTTAGGGTTAGGTTTAGGTTGAGAGTTAGGTTGAGGGGTAGGGTTAGGGTTGGGTTAGTGTGAGGGCTAGGGTGAGTGTGAGGGTTAGAGTTATTGTTAGGGTTAGGGTGAAGGTTAGGGTTAGGTTTAGGATGAGGGTTAGGGTGAGGGTTAGTGTTAGGTGAGGGTTAGGGTTAGGCTTAGGGTGCAGGTTAGGGTTAGGTTTAGGTTTAGGGTTCGGGTAAGAGGTAGGTTTAGCGTTAGGCTTAGTGTGAGGGCTAGGGTGAGGGTTAGGGTTAGGGTTAGGGATAGGCGGAGGATTAGGGTTAGGGTTCAGGTAAGTGTTAGGGTGAGGTTTAGGGTTAGGTTGAAGTTTAGGGTTGGGGTTAGGGTTAGTGTGAGTGTGAGATTTAGGGTTAGAGTTAAGTTTAGGGTGAGGTTTAGGGTTAGGGTTAGTGTTAGGGTTGGGGTTAGGGTGAGGTTTAAGGTGGGGGTGAGGGTTAGGGTTAGGGTTAGGATTAGGATTAGGGTTAAGGTGAGGGTGAGTGTGAGAGTTCGGGTTAGGGTTAGGGTTAGGATTAGAGTTAGGGTGAGGTTGCGGGTTGGGTTTAGGGTGACAGTTGGGGTTAGGGTTAGAGTGAGGGTTAGGGTGAGGGTTAAGATTAGGGTTAGGGGTAGGGTATGGGCTAGGGTGAGGGTGAGGGCTAGGCTTAGGGGTAGGCTTAGGCTTAGGTTTACGCTGAGGCTGAGAGTGAGGGTGAGGGTTAGGGCTAGGGTGATGGTTTGGGTTACGTTTAGGGTGAGGGTTGAGTATTAGGGTTAGGGTGAGGGTTAGGGTGAGGGTGACAGTAAGTGTAAAGGGGAGTGTTAGGTTGAGGGTGAGGGTTATGGTAAGGGTGAGGGTTAGGGTTAGGGTGAGGGTTAGGGTTAGGGTTATGGTGAGGGTGACGGTTAGGGTTAGGGTGATATTTAGGTTTAGTGTGAGGGTTAGTGATAGGGTGAGGGTAAGTGTTAGGGTGAGGGTTAGGATTAGGTTGAGGATTATGTTTAGGGTAAGGGTTTGGGTTAGGGTTATTGTTAGGGTTAGGGTTAGGGTTACTGTTACATTGAGGGTGAGGGAGAGGTTTAGGGTTAGATTTAGGGTTAGTGTTAGGGTTATGGTTAGGGTGAGGGTTAGTGTGAGGGTTAGGGTTAGAGTTATGTTTAGGCTTAGGCTTAGGCTTAGGGTTAGGCCAAGCATGAGGTTGATGGTTAGCGTTAGTGTTAGGCTGAGGGTTAGGGTTAGGGTGAGGGTTAGAATGAGATTTAGGGTGAGGTTTAGGGTTATGGTTAGGGTTAGGGTTATGGTTAGGGTGAATTTTATGGTGAGGGTGAGGGTGAGGGTTAGGGTGAGTGTTAGTATTAGGGTGAGGGTTAAAGTTAGGATTAGGGTTAGGGTTAGGGCTCTGGTAAGGGTGAGGTTTAGGCTTAGGGTTAGGTTTACACTTAGGGTTAAGGTGAGGGGTAGGGTTAGGGTTAGGTTGAGGGATAGGTTTAGTGTGAGGGTTAGGGTTAGGGTTAGGGTTAGGGTGAGGGTTACGGTTAGGGTTATGCTTCGGGTTAGGGTTAGGGTTAGAGTTAGGGTTAGGGTTAGGGTTAGGGTTAGGGTTAGGGTTAGGGTTAGGTTTATTGTTAGAGTTAGGGTGAGGGTGAGTGTGAGGGTGAGGTTGAGGGTGAGGGCTAGGATTAGGGTTAGGGTTAGAGCTAGGCTGAGGTTTAGGGTGATGGTGATGTTGAGTTTTAGGGTTCTGGTTCGGGTGAGGGTTAGGGTTATTGTGAGGTTTAGGGTGAGTGTGAGGTTAAGAGTTAGATTGATGGTTAAGGTGAGGGTGAGGGTTAGGTGTAGGGTTAGGGTGAAGATGGGGGTTCGGGTTAGGGTTAGGGTTAGGTTGAGTTTTAGGTTTAGGTTTAGGGTTAGGTTTAGGGATAGGATTAGGGTGAGCGTTAGGGTGAGGGTTAGGGTTAGGGTGATGTTGAGGGTGAGGGTGAGGGTAAGGGTTATGGTGAGGGTTAGGGTTAGGGTGATATTGAGGGTGAGGGTGAGGGTAAGGGTTATGGTGAGGGTTAGGTTTATGTGAGGGTTAGGGTTAGGATTAGGGTTAGGGTGAGGGCTAGGTTGTTGGTGAGGGTTAGGGATAGGGTTAGGGTGAGGGTTAGGGTTAGGTTAGGGTGAGGGTTAAGGTGAGGGTTAGGGTTAGGTTTAGGTTCTTTGTTAGGTTTAGTGTGATGGTTAGGGTTTGTGTTAAGATTAGAGTTAGCGTTAGAGTTAGGCTGAGGGTGAGGGTGAGGGTGAGGGTTAGGGTTAGTTTTAGTGTGAGAGTTATGGTGAGGGTTAGGGTTAGGATTAGAGTTATGGTGAGGGTTAGGGTTAGGGTTAGCCTGAGGGTGATGTTGAGGGAGGGTGAGTATTAAGGTTAGGGTTAGGGTTAGGGTGAGTTTTAGGGTTAGTGTGAGGGTTAGGATTAGGGTTAGGGTTACGGTGATGGTTGGGGTTAGGTTTAGTGTGAGGGTTAGCGTGAGGTGTAGGTTTAGGGTTAGGGTGAGTGTTAGGTTTATTGTGAAGGATAGGGTTAGGGTGCAGGTAAGGGTTAGGTTGAGGTTTAGGTTGAGGATGAGGTTTAGGGTTAGGATTACTGTTAGGCTTAGTTTTAGGCTGAGGATTTGGGTGAGGGTGAATTTGTGTTTTAGGGTTAGTCTTAGGGTTAAGGTGAGAGCTCGGTTGAGGGTTAGGGTTAGGGTGAGCTTTACAGTTAGGGTGAGGGATAGGGTTAGGGTTAGGGTTAGGGTGAAGGTTAGGGTGAGGTTTAGGTTTAGGTTTAGGGTTTGGTTGATGGCCAGGTTGAGAGTGAGGGTTAGGGTTAGGGTGAGGGTGAGGGTTAGGTTTAGGTTTAAGTTGAGGGTAAGGGTGAGGGGTAGTGTTAGGGTTAGGATTAGGATTAGGGTTATGGTAAGGCTGAGAATGAGGCTGAGGGTGAGGGTGAGGGTTAAGTTTAGGTTTAGGGTTACAGTGAGGGCTAGAGTTATAGTGAAGGTTAGGGTGAGGATGAGATTGAGGGTGAGGGTTTTGGTTAGGTAAGGATTAGGGTTAATGTGGAGATTAGGGTGAGGGTAATGGTTAAAGTGAGGGTTAGGGTTAGTGCTAGAGTGAGGGTTAGGGTGAGGGTGAGGGTCAGGTTTATGGTGAGGGTTACGGTTCAGGTGATGGTTAGGGTTAGGTTTAGGGGGAGGGTTATGTTTAATGTGAGGGTTAGGATTGTGTTAGGGTGGTATAAGGGTTAGGGTGAGGGTTAGGGTGAGGGTGAGGGTTAGGGTGAGGGTGAGAGTTAGGTTTAGTGTGAGGGTTAGTGTTAGGGATAGGTTTAGGTTTCGGTGAGGGTGAGGGTTAGGGTGAGGGTGAGTGTTAGGGATAGTGTTAGGGTTTAGGGTTAGGGTTAGATTGATGGCTAGGGTTAGGTTTAGGATTTGGGTGAGGGTTAGGTTGAGGGTTAGGGTTAGAGGTACGGTAAGTGTTAGGGTGAGGGTTAGGGTTAGGGTTAGGCTTAGGATTAGGCTGAGTGTGAGTGAGAGTGTTAGGTTTAGTATAAGGGTTAGGCTTAGGCTTTGGCTTAGGGTGAGGGTGAGGGTGAGAGTTAGGGTGAGGGTTAGGGTTAGTGGGATGGTTAAATTTAGGGTAAGGTTTAGGTTTACGGTTCTTGTTCTTACCTTATCCTCCCCCTAACCCTAACCCTCACACTAACCCTAACCCTAACCCTCACCCTAAACCTCAGCCTAACTCTAACCCTAACCCTAACCCTTACCCTCACCCTAATCCTAACCCTTAACCTCACCCTCACCCTAACCCTCACCAGTACCATAACCCTCACCCTAACCCTAACACTCACCCATACCCTAACCCTCACCCTCACCATCACCCTAACCCTCACCCTCATCCAACACATCACCCTAACCCTAACCCTCACCCTACCCCTATCCCTATACTTCAACCTAACCCTAACCCTCTCCCAAACCATAACCCTCAACTAATCCTCACCTGAAACATAACCCTTACCTAACCAAAACTCTCACCCTCACCCTCGCCCTCACCCTCACCCTAGCTCTCACCATAACCCTAACCCTAAGCCTAACACTCTCCCTCACCCTTACCAGCACCCTAGCCCTCACCCTAACCCTAACCCTAATCCTAACCTTCTCCCTCACCCTGACCATAAAGCTAACCCAAAATTTAGCCCTCACACTAACCCTAAATCTAACTCTCACCCTCACCATGACTGTTACCTTAACAATCACCGTAACCCTAACCCTCACTCTAACCCTCACCCTAACCTTAACCCTAACCCTAAACCTCACCCTAACCCTTACACTTACCCTAACCCTAACCCCAAAAATAAACATCAACCTAATCCTCACCATAACCCTAACCCTAACCCTAATACTAACAATTACCATCACCCTCACCCTAACCCTCAACCTAACCCTTACCCTCACCCCAACCCTAACTCTAAACCTAACCATAATACGCACAATAAACCTAATACTCACCCTAAACCTAACCCTATCCCTCACCCTAACCCTCACCCTAAACCTAAACCTAATCCTCTCCCTAACCTTGTCCCGAACCCTCACCCTCACCCAAGGCCTCACCCTAACTCTAACCTTTACCCTAAACCTCACACTCACCCTCACCCTCACTGTAACACTAAACCAAAACATCAGCCTAACCCTAACCCTCACCCTAACCGTCACGCTCACCCTCACCCTAATCCTAACACTAGACCTAACCCTAGACCTCACCCTCACCCTAACCCTCAACTTAACATTTACCTCATCCTAACCTTAAGCCTAACCCTCACACTAACCCTAACCCTCAACCTAACCCTAATCCTAACCCTAACCCTCACCCTCACCCTCAGCCTAACCCTAACCCTAAACCTCACCCTCACCGTCACCCTAAACGTAATCCTAACCCCAACCCTTACCCTCACCATCACCCTCACCCTAACCCTAGCCCTAACAAAAAGCCTAACCCTAAACCTAACCCTAACCCTCACCCTAACCCTAACTCTAACCTTCACACTAACAGTAAACTTAACCCTAACCCTAACCCTTACCCCCACCCTAACCCTAATGCTAACCCTAACCCTAACAATAACCCTCACACTTATCCTCACCCTAACACTCACAGTAAGCCTAACCCTCACTATCACCCTAACCCTCACCCTAACCCTTACCCTCACACTAATCCTAACCTTAACCTTAACACTAATGCTCACACTAAACCTAACCCAAACTCCAACCCTAACCCTACCCCTCACCCGAACCCTCACCTTAACCCTAATTTAACCCTCACCGTCACCCTAACCCTAACCCTCACCAACACCCTAGCATTCATCCTAACCCTAATCCTACCCCTAACCCTCACCCTAACCCTAACCCTCACCCTCAGCCTCACCCTCATCCTAAACCTAAACCTAATCCTAAACCTAATCCTAACACTCACCCAAACCCTCACCCTAACCCTAACCCAAACCCTCACCCTCACCCTTACCCTCACCCTAAACCTTAACCTCACCCTCACCCAGACCCTCAAACTAACCCTAACCCTTACCCTAACCCTAACCCTAATCTTCACCGTCGTCCTCAACTTCACCCTCAGCATAACTCTAAACCTAACACTAATCCTAAGCCTAACCCTCATCCTCACACTAAACCTAACCCTAAACCGAACCCTAAGCCTAACTTTCACACTCACCTTCACCCTCACCCTAAGCCTCACCGTCACCCTCATGCTCATCCTAACCCTCACACTAATGCTAACCCTCATCCTAACCCTAACTCTAAACCTAACCTTACCCCTCATGCTCACCCTCATCCTCACCCTCAGCCTAAACTTAACCCTAATCCTAACCCTAACCCTCACCCTCACCCTCCCGCTAAAGCTAACCATAATCTGAACCCTCATCCTCACCCTCATCCTCAACCTCACCCTAACCCTAACCCTAACCCTAACAATAACCCTAACCCTAATCCTAACCATCACCCTAAACCTAACCCTCACCCTAACCCTCACCCTCAACCTCAACCTAAGCTTAACCCTAACCATATGCCTAATCCTAAACCTAAGCCTCTCCCTCACCCTCACCCTAAACCTAAGCCTAACCCTAACCCTAACCCTAATGCTCACCATCACCCTCACCCTCACCCTAAACCTAACTCAAACCCTTAAGCAAACACTCATCCTCACCCTCCACCTAACACTCACCCTCACCGTAAACATCACCCTAACCCTAACCTCAGCCTAACCCTAAACCTAACCCTCACCCTCACCCTAGCTCTCACTCTAACCCTCACCCTAAGCCTAACCCTCACCCTCACCCTCACCCTAACCCTCACCCTAGCCCTCACTCTAACCCTAACCCTAATCCAAAACCTCAACCTCACCCTGACCATAACTCTAACCCAAAACTTAGCCCTCACACTAACCCTAACCCTAAACCTCAACCTCACCCTAACCCTAACCCTAACCCTAAACCTCACCCTAACCCTAAACCTCACCCTAACCCTAACCCTCACCCTAACCCTCACCCTAACTCTCATCCTAACCCTAACCCTAACCCTCACCCTAACTCTAACGTTAACCATGACCCTAACCCTAACCCTAAAACTCACCCTCACACTGACCCTCACGCTAACCCTCACCCTCGCCCTCAACCTCACCCTAACCCTAACCCTATCCCTCACCCTAACCCTAACCCTCTCCCTCAGCCTCACCCTCATCCTAACCCTCATCCTAACCTTAAACCTAATCCTAAACCTAATCCTAACACTCACCCAAACCCTCACCCTAACCCTAACCCTAACCCTCACCCTCACCCTAACCCTAACCCTAAACCTAACCCTCACATTCACCCTAATGCTAGCCCTAATCCTCACACTCACCCTAAACCTCACCCTATCCCTTACCCTCACCGTAAACCTAACCTAACACTAACCCTCACCCTCAACCTAACCCTAACCCTATGCCTAACAATCACCCTCATCCTAAACCTTAACCTCAACCTAACCGTAAACCTTACCCTCTCCATAACCCTAACCCTATCCCAAACCCTAACACTCACACTAACGCTAACCGTCATCCTCACCCTAATCCTCACCTGAAGCCGAACCAGTACCCTCACCCTAACCCTAACCCCATCCCTAAACCTAACCCTCACACTAACATTAAACCTCATTCTCACCCTAACCCGACCCCTCACCCTAACCCTCATCCTACCCTAAGCCTAACCCTAACCTTCACTCTAGACGTAACACTAAACCTAACCTTCACCTGAACACTAACCCTAACTCTCATCCTCACCATTACCCTCACCGTCATCCTAACCCTCACCCTAACACTAACCCTCACCCCACCCTAACCCTCACCCTCAAATGAAACCCCAACCTCACCCTAACCCTCATCCTCACCCTAAATAAAACCCTAACCCGAACTCTCACCCTTACCCTTAACCTCAGCCTCATACTAACCCTCACACTACTCCTAACCCTCACCCTAAACCTAAACATAAAGGTCACCATCAACTTCACCCTCACCCTCACTCTACCCCTAAACCTCACCCTAAACCTAAACCTAAACATCACCCTCACCCTCACCCTCACCCTCAGCCTAACTCTAACCCTAATGCTAATCTGAACCCTCACCCTCACCCTCACCCTCAACCTAACCCTCACCCTCGCCCTCATCTTGACCCTAACCTTCACCCTCACCCTCACCCTAAAGCTAATCCTAAACCTAACCCTCACCCTAACCCTCACTCTAACTGTAATGCTAACCCTAACCCTCACACTCAGCCTAAACCTCACCCTAACCCTTACCCTCACCGTAAACCTAACACCAACCCTAATCCTCACCCTCACCCTATCCGTCACCCTAACCTTAAGGCTAATCCTCACCATAAACCTCACCTTAACCCTAACCGTAATCCTTACCCTCACCCTAACCCTAATCCTATCCTTAACCCTGACCCTCACACTAACCCTAACCCTCACCCTCACTCTAACCCTCACCATCACCCTAACCTTTACCCTCACCCTAACACTAATCTTTTCCGTAAACCTAACCCTAGCCCTAAACCTCACACTAAACCTAGCCCTCACCCTAACCATAACCCTACCCTCAAATTAACCCTCACCCTAACCCTAAGAGTAACCCGCACCCTAACCCTAATCCTTACCCTCACACTAACCCTAAACCTATCCCTAACCCTCTCCCTCAACTTAACCCTCACCCTCACCTTAAACTTTACCCTAACCCTAACCCTCAGAGTAATCCTAGCCCTCACTCTAAACCTAACCCTAACCCTCAACTTAACCCTCACCCTAACCCTAACCCTAACCCTAAACCTAACCCTCACAATCAACCTAGCCCTCAACCTATATCTAATCCTAACCCTAACCCTCACACTAACCCTTACCCTCACCCTTACCGTAACCCTCATACTCACAATAACCCTCACAATAACCCTCACCCGAACCCTAACCCTAACCCTCACACTAACCCTCACCCTCACTCTAACACTAACCCTCACCCTAAACCTAAACCTAAGCCTAACTCTAACCCTCACCCTAATCCTCACGCTCACCCTAACCCTAACCCTAACCCTCACCCTCATCCTAACCCTTAATCTCAGCCTCAACCTAACCCTTACACTAACCCTAACCCTCACCCTAACCCTCACCCTCAGCCTAACTCTAACTCTAACTCCAACCCGAACCCTCACCTTCAGTCTCACGCTAACCCTAACCCTAAACCTCACCCTCATACTGACCCTCACCCTAAACTTCACCCTCGCACTCAACCTCACCGTAACCCTAACCATAACCCTAAACCTCACCCTAAGCCTTACCCTAAACCTCACCCTCACCCTCACCCTAACCCTAACCTTAAACATAACCCTCACCCTAACCCTAATGCTAGCCCTAACCCTCATACTCACCCTAAACCTCACCCTAACCCTTAACCTCACCGTAAACCTAACCCTAACCCTAACCCTAACCCTAACCTTCAACCTAACCCTCAACCTAACCCTAACCCTATGCCTAACCCTCACCCTCATCCTAAACCTCACATTCACCCCAACCCTAACCGTTACGCTCTCTAAAACCCTAACCCTATCCCAAACCCTAACCCTTACAAGAACGCTAACCCTCAGCCTAACTCTCGCTAACCCTCAGCCTAACTCTGACCAGAACCTGAACCCGTACCCTCACACTAACCCTAACCATATCCCTAAATCTAACCCTCACACTACCACTTAACCTCACCCTCACATTAACCCGACCACTCACCCTAACCCTCATCCTAACCTTAAGCCTAACCCTAACCCTCACTCTAACAATAACCCTAAACCTAAACCTAACCCTAACCCTCACACTCACCCTCACCCTCAGCCTAACCCTAACACTAAACCTAACCCTAACCCTCACCCTCATCCTAACTCTAACCCTAACCCTAATCCTAACCCTCATACTCTCCCTCACCCTCACAGTTACCCTAACCCTAACCCTCACCCTATACCTAACCCTCACCCTAATCCTAACTCTCACCCTAACCCTAACCCTACCCCTCAAGCTAACCCTTACCCTAACCCTAAACATAACCCTCACCCTAACACTAACCCTCACCCCCACCCTAACCCTCACCCTCACCTGAAACCTCCACCACATCCTAACCCTCATCCTCACCCTAAATAAAACCCTAACACTAACCCTCACCCTAAACCTAAACCTAACCCTCACCCTTACCCTCACCCTCACCCTCAGCCTAACCTTAACTCTAACCCTAATCCTAACCCTAAACCTCAACCTCACCCTGACCGTCACCCTAAACCTTACCCTCAACCTAACCCTAACCCTAACCCTAACCCTGACACTAAACCTAACCCTCACCATAAACCTAAGCCTCAACCTCACCCTAACCCCCACACCAATCCTAAACCTAACCCTCACCCTAACCCTAACGCTCACCCTCACACTAACCCTCACCCTAACCCTTATTCTCACCCTAACCCTAACAGTAAAACTAACACTAACCCTCACACGAACCCTAACCCTCCCTCTAACCCTAACCCTTACCCTCATCTTAACCTTAACCCTCACCCTAACCGTCACCCTCACCGTCACCCTACCCCTCACCCTAACCCTAACTCTAACCCTCACCTTAACCCTAACCCTCACCCTAACCCTCAACCTCAAACAAATCCTCACCCTAACCCTAACAATAAATTAACTGAACCCCTCACCCACACCTTAACCCTCACCCTAAGCCTCATCCTCACCCTAGCCCTGAAATTAACACTAAACCTAATCATAACCCTCACCCTAACCCTAAACGTCACCCTCACCCTAGCCCTCAATTTAAGCCTAACCCTAATTCTAACCCTCACCCTCACCCTAACCCTCACCCTAACACTTATACTCACCCTAATCCTAACCCTAAACCTAACCCAAACCCTCACACTAAGCCTAACCCTATCCCTCAACTTTATCCGAACCCTAACCCTAACACTAACCCACACCCTAACCCTCACCCTAACACTCACGGTAACCCTAACACTCATTCTCACCTTAACCCTCAACCTAGACCTAACCCTCACACTAAACCTAACCCTCAATTTAACCCTAACCCTACCCCTCACCATTACCCTCATCCTAACCGTAGCCCTAACCCTCACCATGACCCTAAACCTAACTCTCAGCCTCAACCTAGCCCTCACCCTAACCCTAATCCTAACCCTCACCCTCACCCTAACCCTCACCCTAACCGTAACCCTCACCGTCACAATAACCCTCACCCTAACCCTAACCCTAATCCTAAACCTAATCCTCACCCTAACAATCACCCTCACCATAACCCTAACCCTCAGCTTAACCCTCACCCTAAACCTAACCCTAAGCCTAACCCTAACCCTCACCGTAACCCTAATCCTAAACAAAACTTTCACCCTCACCCTAACCCTCAACCTAACCCTGAACCTCAGCCTCACCATAACCCTCACACTAACCCTAACCCTCACCCTAACCCTAAACCTAAACGTCACCCTCACACTAACCCACACCCTCATCCTAACTCTCACCCTCACCTTAACCCTAAACCTATCCCTAACCTTCACCCTAACCCTAAACCTAAACCTCACCCTAACCCTAACCCTACCCTTAACCATCAACCACACCATAGCCCTCACCCTAACCCTAATCCTAACCATAACCATCACATAAACCTAACCCTCACAATAACCCTAACCCTCACCCTCACCCTAAACCTCACCCAAACACTAACCCTCACCCTAACCCTCACACTAATCGTATCCCTAACCCTAAGCCTAACCCTCAACCTAAACCTCACCCTAACCCTAACCCTAACCCTTACCCTCACTCTAACCCTACACCTAACCCTCACCCTCACCCTAACCCTCACACTATCTCTTAACCTCACCCCCACCCTAAACCTCACACTTACCCTAACCCTCACCCTAACCCTCACCCTCATTCTAAACCTAAACCTCACTGTCACCCTCACCCTCACCCACAGCCTAAATCTAAACCTAACCCTAATCCTGGCCCTCACCCTAACCTTACACATCAAACTCACCCTCAACCTCTTCCTCAGCCTAACTCTAACCCTAACCCTAATCCTAGCCCTCACCCTCTCCCTCACCCTCAACGTCACCCTCACCCTAACTCTAACAATAACCCTCACCCTAACTCTAACAATAACCCTAACCCTAACCCTAACCCTAACTCTAAACCTAACCCTAACCTTAACTGTAACCCTAACCCTAACCCTCACCCTAAACCTAACCCTAACCCTCACACTAAACCTAGCCCTGACCCTAACCCTAACCCTACCCCACACCTTCACCCTAAATCTAAACCTAATCCTAAGCCTAACCCTCACCCTCACCAGAGCCCTCACCCTAACCCTAATCCTAACTTGAACCCTCACCCTAACATTAAAACTCACCCTAATCCTCACCCTCACCCTCACCCTAAACCTTACCCTAACCATAACCCTAACCCTCACCCTAACCCTCACCCAAACACTATCCGTAACCCTAACCCTCAACCTAACCCTCACCCTAACTCTCACACTAAACCTAACCCTCACCCTAACCCTAAACCTAAACGTCACCCTCACCCTAACCCTCAACCTCAGCCTAACTCTAACCCTCACCCTATCCCTAACCCTAAATCTAACCCTAACCCTCTCCCTCACCCTAAAGCTAACCGTAAACCTAACCCCAACCCTAACCCTCACACTCACCCTATCCAGCAGCCTAACCCTAACGCTAACCCTCACCCTAACCCTAATGGTAACCCTCAACCTAAACCTAACCCTATCCCTAACCCTCACCCTCACCCTAAACCTCACCCTCACCCTAACCCTGATCCTTAACCTCACCTTAACCCTATCCCTAACCCAAACCCTCACACTAACCCTAACCCTCACCCTCAACCTAACCCTCACACTCACCCTAACCCTTATCCGCTCCCTAACCCTAATCCTATCCCTAAACCTATCCCTAGCCCTAAACCTCACACTAAACCTTGCCCTCACCCGAACTATAACCCTACCCTCACCTTAACCCTCACCCTAAACCTAACCCTATCCCTCACCCTAACCCTAACCCTTACCCTTACCCTAAAACTAACCCTATACCTAACCCTGACACTAACCTTAACCCTAAATCTAACACTAACCCTCAACCTCACCTTAACACTTAACCTCACCCTCATCCTAACCCTAACCCTAAATGTCACCCTCACCCTAACCCTCACCCTCAGCCTAAATCTAACCCTCACCCTAACCCTAAACCTAACCCTCACACTAACCCTAACCCTCACCCTCACCCTCACCCTAACACTCATGGTAACCCTAACGCTCATTCTCACACCAACCCTCACCCTAACACTAACCCTCACACTAAACCTAAACCTCATCCTAACCCTAAACTTAACCCTCACCAAAACACTAAAAATAACTCACACCCTCAACCTAGCCCTCACCCTACCAATAATCATTACTCTACTTTAACCCTAAACGTTACCCTCAACCTCAAAATAACCCTCACCCTAACCTTAACCCTAACCCTAACTCTAATCCTCACCCCAACCCTAAACCTCACCATCACCATTACCCTCACCCTAAACCTCACCCTAACCATAATTTTAAGCCTAAGCCTAACCCTCACCCTAACCCTCACCCTAACCCTAATCTTAAACCAAGCCCTCAGCATCACCCTAACCCTTAAACTGACCCTCACTCTAACCCTCACACTAACCCTAACCCTCACCCTAACCCTAAGCATTACCATCACCCTCACCCTCAGCTTCACGCTCAGCCTAACCCTAAACCTAATGTTAATCCTAACCCTGACCCTAACCCTGACCCTAACACTAACCCTAACCCTAACCCTCACCTTCACCCTCACCCTAACCCTAACGCTTGCCCTCAACCTCAACCTATTCCTAATCCTAACCCTCAAAATGACCCTAAACCTCACCCGAAACCTAACCCTAATTCTCACCCTCACCCTCACACTAACCCTAACCCTAACCCTCACCCTAAACCTCACCCCCACCCTAATGCTTACCCTAACACTCACACTCACCTTAAAACTCACCCTAACACTTAACCTCACCGTTAACCTAATCCTAAGCCTCACCCTCACCCTAAAAGTAACCGTACCCCTAAACATAACCCTAACCCTAACCCTCAACCTAACCCTCACCTTAATGCTAACCCTAACCCTAAACCTCAACCTATACCTCACCCTAACCCTAACCCTATCCCTAACCCTCACCCTTACCCTAATCCTCACCCTCACTTTAATCCTTACCCTCACGCTAACCTAAACCTATCCCTAACACTAACCCTCACACTAACCCTAACCCTCACCATAACCTTACCCCTACCCTTCAACTTAACCCTCATCCTAACCCTAAAATTCATCCTAAACCTCACCCTAATCCTAACCCTAAACCTGACCCTCACCCAAACCCGAACCCTCACAATAACCCTAAACCTAACCTTAACTCTTACCTAACTAAAACCCACAACCTCACCCTCACCCTCACCCTAACCCTCACCCTTACCCTACCTAGCCCTCACCCTAACCCTAAACCTAACCCGCACTCTCACCCTAACAACCCCCCCAAACCTAACCGTATCCCTCACCCTAACACTAACCCTAACCCTAAACCTCAACATCATCCTAATCCTCACCCTATCCTTAACCTTTATCTAACCGAAACCCTCAACCTCAGCCTCACACTCACCCTAACCCTCCACATTAACCTAGATGTCAACCTAACCCTCAAACTAACCCTCACCCTCACCCTCACCCTCACCTTCACACTCAGCCTAGCACTAACACTGAACCTAACCCTAACCCTTAACCTCACCCTCACCCTAATCCTCACACTAAACCTAAGCCTCACACTAACCCTAACCCTAAATGTCACCCTCACCCTAAACCTCACCCTCAGCATAACTCTAACCCTCACCCTATCCCTAACCCTAATCCTCACACTAACCCTAACCCTAACCCTCACCCTTACCCTAAACCTAACCCTAACCCATACCCTAACCCTCACCCTAAAACTTACGGTAAACCTAAAACTCATTCTCACCCTAACCGTCACACTAAACCTAACCCTCAATCTAACCCTAACCCTACCCCTCACCATTACCCTCATCCTAACCGAAACCCTAACCCTCACCATAACTCTAAACCTAACTCTCACCCTCAACCTAGCCCTCACCATAACCCTATTCCTCACCCTCACCCTAACCCTCACCCTAAACATAACCCTCACCATCACAATAACGCTCACCCTAACACTAACCCTAACCCTAACTCTAATCCTCACCCTAACACTCACCCTCACCATAACCCTAACCCTCACCCTAACTCTCACCGTAAACCTAACCCTAAGCCAAACCCTAAAACTCCGCCTAACCCTAATCCTAAACACAACCCTCACCCTCACCCTAACCCTCACCCTAACCCTTAACCTCAACCTCACCCTAACCCTCTCCCTAAACCTAAACATAATCGTCACAAGCAACCTCACCCTCACCTTCAGCCTAACTCTAACCCTAAGCTAATCTGAACCCTCACCCTCACCCTCACCCTCAACCTAACCCTCAGCCTCGCCCTCACCCTCTCCCTAACCCTAACCCTAACCCTAACCCTAAACCTCACCCTCACCCTAAAGGTAACCCTAAACCTAACCCTCACCCTAACCCTCACCGTAACTGTAAAACTAACCCTAAACTTCACACTCACCCTAAACCTCACCTTAACCCTTACCCTCACTGTAAACCTAACCCCAACCCTAACCCTCACCCTAACCCTATCGGTCACCCTAAACCTAACGCTAATCCTCACCCTAACCCTCACCCTAAACCTAACCATAACCCTCAACCTATCTCTCAACCTAACCCTAATCCTATCACTAACCCTCAACCTCACCCTAAACCTCACCCTCACCCTGACCCTAAATCTTACCCACACCCTAACCATAAACCTGTCCCTAACCCTAACGCTCACACTAACCCTAAACCTCACCCTCACCCTAACCCTAATCCTTACGCTCCCACTAACCCTAACCCTTTCCCTAACACTAATCCTCACACTAACCCTAACCCTCACCCTCACCCTAATCCTCTTCTTCACGCTAACCCTTACCATCACCCTAAACCTAATCCTATCCCTAGACCTAACTCTAAATCTAAAGCTCACACTAAAACTAGCCCTCACCCAAACCATAAACCTACACTCACCTTAAACCTCACCTTAATCCTAACCCTCACCCTAACCCTAACCCTTAGCCTCACCCTAACCCTAAACCTATCCCTAACCCTCTAGCTCACCCTAAGCCTCAACATCACCCTAACACTAACCCTTACCCTCACCCTAACCCTAACACTATCCCTAACCCTAACACTCACACTAACCCTAACCCTCATCCTCACCCTAACACTCACCCTCACCCTAACCCTTACCCTCACTCTAACCCTAACCCTAACCCTAACCGTAAACCTCACAGTAATCCTAACCCTCACATTAAACCTAACCCTATCCCGCAACTTAACCCTCACCCTAACCCTAACACTAATGCTCACCGTAACCAAAAACCTAACCCAGACCTTCACCCTAACCCTCACCCTAACACTAATCCTAACCCTAACCCTCACCCTAACCCTAAACCTCAACCTAATCCTCACCCTAAACCTCACCCTATCCCTATCCCTGACACAAGCCCTAACACTCAACCTAATCATCACCCTAACCCTCACCCTAATGCTAAACCTAACACTAAACCTCACCCTAACCCTCAACCTAACCCTAAACATAACCCTCAACCTCAACCTAGCCCTCATGCTAACCCTAATCCTAACCCTAACCCTCACCCTAACCCTTACCCTCACCCAAACCATAACCCTCAACCCTCACAATAACTTCACAATAACCCTAACCCAAACCCTAACTCTAACCCTCACCTTAAACCTCACACTCGATCTAACCGTAAACCTCACCCTAACCCTCTCCCTAAACCTAACCCTAAGCCTAACTCTAACCCTCACCCTAAACTTCACGCTCACCCTAATCCTAAGCCTAACCCTCAACCTCAACCTAACACTCACACTAAAACTTAAGCTCAGCCCCAACCTAACCCTTACACTAACCCTAACCCTCACCCTAACCCTCATCCTCATCCTAACTCTAAACCTAACTCTAATCCGAACCCTCACCCTCAGCCTCACACTAACCCTAATCCTAAACCTCACCCTCACCCTTACCCTCACCATAACCCTCAACCTCGCCCTCTGCCTCACCCTAAACCTATCCCTAGCCCTCACCCTAACCCTAAAACTCACCCTAACCCTAACCCTAACCCTCACCCTCAACCTCACCCTAAACCTAACCCTAAACTTAACCCTCAGCTTAACCCTAATGCTAGCCCTAACCCTCACACTCACCCGAAAACTCACCCTAACCCTTACCCTCACCGTAAACCTAACTCTAACCCTAACCCTCAAACTCAACCTAACCCTCACACTAACCCTAACCCTAACCCTCACCCTAACCCTAAGCCTAACCCTTATCCTCACCCTAGCTCTCACCCTAACCCTAATCCTAACCCTAACCCTCACACTAACCCTAACCCTCACCCCAATCCTAACCCTCACCCTCAAACTAAACCTCACCCTAACCCTAAATCTAACCCTCACCCTAACCCTCACCCTATCCCTATCCCTGACACCAAACCTAACCCTCAACCTACCCCTCACGCTAACCCTCACCCTAACCCTAACCCTAACACTAAACCTCACCCTAACCCTCACCCTAACGCATAACCTCACCCTCACCCTAACCCACACACTTATCCTAACCCTCACCTTAACCCTAAATATAAACTTCATCCTAACCCTAACCCACACCCTCGGCTTAACTCTAACCCTCACCCTAACCATAACCCTATCCATAACCCTCACCATAACCCTAACCCTAACTCTCATCCTCAACCTAACCCTCACCCTAAACCTCACAATCACCCTCAAAATAACCCTAACTCGAACCCTAAATCTAAACTTCACCCTAACCCTCACCCACACTCTAACCCTAAACCTCACCCTAACACTCACCCTATCCCTATCCCTGACACTAACCCTAACTCTCAACCTAACCTTTATCCTAATGCTCACCCTAACCCTAACCCTAACACTAAACCTCACCCTAACCCTCACCCTAACCCTTAAACTCACCCTCACCCTAAACCTCACACTAATCCTAACCCTCACCCTAATCCTAAACTTAAACATCACCCTCAACCTAGCCCTCACCCTAACTCTAACCCTAACCCTAACCCTCACCCTAACCCTAACCCTAACCCTCACCTTAACCCTATATCTAAACCTAACCCTAAGCCTATCCCTCACCCTCACCAGAGCACTCACCCTGAACCTAATCCTAACGTTAACCCTCACCTAACACTAACACTCACCCTAACCCTCACCCTCACCCTAAACCTCACCCTAACCATATCCCTAAACCTCACCCTAACCCCCACAGAAACACTATCCCTAACCCTAACCCTCAACCTAACCCTCACCCTAAGCCTAAACCTAACACTAACCCTCAACCTAACCCTTAACCTAACCCTTAACCTCACCCTCACCCTAAACCTCACACTAACACTAACCCGAACCCTAACCCTAACCCTAACACTAAACGTCACCCTCACCCTAAACCTCACCCTCAGCCTAAATCTAACCCTAACCCTCAAACTAACCTTATCCCTAAACCTCATCCTTATCCTAACCCTCACCCTAACCCACTCCCTAAACCTCAACCTAACACTCACGGTAACCCTAACACTCATTCTCACCCTAACCCTCACCCTAAACATAGCCCTCACACTAAACCTAACCCTCAATCTAACCCTAACCCTACCCCTCAACATTACACTCATCCTAACCGTAACTCTAACCCTTATCATAATCCTAAACCTAACTCTCACCCTCAACCTAACTCTCACCCTCAACATAACCCTAACCCTCACCCTAACCATAACCCTAAACCTAATCCTAAGCCTAACCCTAACCCTCAACCTCACCCTAACCCTAATACTAATCACAATGCTCACCCTCACCCTAACCCTCACCCTAAACCTAAACATAAACGTCACACTCACCCTCACCCTCACCCTTAGCCTAACTCTAAGCCTAACGCTAATCCGAACCCTCACCCTCAACCCCACCCTAACCCTCAGCCTCACAGTCACACTCACCCTAACCCTAACCCTAACCTTCAACCTCAACCTCACCCTAAAGCTAACCCAAAACTGTACCCTTACCCTAACTGTAATGCTAACCCTAACCCTCACACTAACCCTAAACCTCACCCTAACACTTACCCTCACCATAAACCTAACCCCAACCCTAAACCTCACCCTCACCCTATCCGTCACCCTAACCCTAATGATAACCCTCACCATAACCCTAACCGTAACCCTCAACCTAACCCTCATCCTAACCCTAACCCTATCCCTTACCCTCACCCTAACCCTAACAGTAACCCTCAACCTAACCCTCAACCTAACCCTAACCCTATCCCTTACCCTCACCCTCAACCTAACCCTCACACTCACCCTAACCCTTACTCTAACCCTAACCCTAATCGTGTCCCTAAACCTAACCCTAGCCCTAAACCTCACACTAAACCTAGCCCTCACCCTAACCATAACCCTACCCTCACCTTAACTTTCACCCTAACCCTAACCCTAACCCTCACCCTAACACTAAACGTTACCCTCAATCTAACCCTAACAATATCCCTAACCCTCTCCTTCACCCTAAACCTCACCCTCACCCTAACCCTAACCCTTACCCACACCCTAAACCTAACACTATCCCTAACCCTAACCTTCACACTAACCCGAAAACTAACCATCAAACTAACCCTAAACCTAACCCTCACCCTCACCCTAACACTCACAGTAACCCTAACGTTCATTCTCACTCTAACCCTCACCTTAACCCTAACCCTCACACTACAGCTAACACTTACTCTAACCCTAACCCTACCCATCACCATTACCCTCATCCTAACCCTTACCCTAACCCTCACCATAACCCTAAACCTAACTCTCACCCTCAAACTAGCCCTCACCCTAACCCTAAACCTAACCCTAACCCTCATCTTCAGCCTAACACTCACCCTAACCGTAACCCTCACCATCACAATAACCCTCACTCTAATCCTCACCCTAACACTCACCCTCACCATAACCCTAACCCTCACCCTAACCATAACCCTAAACCTAACCCTAAGCCTATCCCTAACCCTCACCCTAACCCTAATCCTAAACACAACCCTCACCCTCACCCTAACCCTCAACATAAACCTAAACATAAACGTCACACTCACCCTCACCCTCACCCTCAGCCTAACTCTAAGCCTAACGCTAATCCTAAACCCTCATCCTCACCCTCACCCTAACCCTCAGCCTCGATGTCACACTCACCCTAACCCTAACCCTAACCGTAACCCTCACCCTCAAACTCACCCTAAAGTTAACCCTAAACCGAACCCTCACCCTAACCGTAATGCTAACCCTAACCCTCACACTCACCCTAAACCTCACCCTAACCCTTACCATCACGGTAAACCTAACCCCAACCCTAAACCTCACACTCAACCCATCCGTCACCCTAACCCTAACGCTAACCCTCACCCTAACCCTCACCCTAACCCTAACCCTCACCCTAACCCTAACACTATCCCTAACCCACTCATTCACCCTAAAGCTCACCCTCACCCTAACCCTAACCCTTACCCTCACCCTGACCCTAACACTATCCCTAACCCTAACCCTCACACTAACCCTAAACCTAACCATCACACTACCCCTAACCCTAAACCTCACCCTCACCCTAACACTCACGGTAACCCTAACGCTCATTCTCACACTAACCCTCACCTTAACCCTAACCCTCACACTAAACCTAACCCTTACCCTAACCCTAAGCCTACACCTCACCATTTCCCTCATCCTAACCCTTACCCTAACACTCACCATAACTCTAAACCTAACTCTCACCCTTAAGCTAGCCCTCACCCTAACCCTAATTCTCTCCCTAACCCTCACCCTAAACCTAACCCTCACCTTAAATGTTACCCTCACACTCACATAACCCTGACCCTAACCTAATCCTAACTCTAATCCTCACCCGAACCCTAAACCTCACCAACACCCTTTCCCTCACCCTAAAACACAACCTAACCCTAACTTTAAACCTAACCCTAACCTCACCCTAACCCTAATACTAAACCTAACCCTCACCCTCACCCTAACCCTTAACCTCAGCATCACCCAAACCCTCACACTAACCCTAACCCTCAACCTAACCCTAAGCATAAACATCACCCTCAAACTCACCCTCAACCTCAGACTAACTCTAACCCTAACGCTAATCCGAAGCCTCACCGTCAGCCTCACCCTAAACCTAACCCTAACCCTCACCCTCACCGTAACCCTCAACTTCGCCCTCACCCTCACATTAACCAAACCCTCAACCTAACCCTCACCCTAACCCCAACCCTAACACTAAACCTCACCATAACCCTCACCCTAACCCTTAACCTCACCCTCACCCTAACCGTCACCTAATCCAAACCCGCACCCTAACCCTAAACCTAAACGTCACCCTCACCCTAACCCATAGCCTCAGCCTAACTCTAACCCTCACCCTAACCCGAACCCTATCCCTCACCCTCACCCTAACCTTAACCCTAATCCTATCCCTCACCCTAACCCTGAACCTAACCCTCATCCTCAATCTAGCCCTCACCCTAACCCTAATCCTAACCCTCAACTAAACCCTTACCCTCACACTAACCATAACCCTCACCCTAACCCTAACCCTAATCCTCACCGTAACCCTCACTCTAAACCTTACCCTCACCCTAAACATAACCCTCAGCCTCACAATAACCCTCACAATAACCCTAACCAGTACCCTAACTCTAACACTCACCCTAACCCTCACCCTCACTCTAAACCTAACCCTCACTCTAACCCTAACCCTAAGCCTTACTCTAACCCTAACCCTAAACCCCTAAACGTAACCCTCACCCTAACCCTAATGCTAGCCCTAATCCTCACCTAAACCTCACCCTAACCCTTACCCTCACAGTAAACCTAACCCTAACCTTAACCCGAACCCTCAACCTAACCCTCAACCTTACCCTAACCCTATGCCTAACCCAAACCCTAATCCTGAATCTCACCCTCAACCTAACTGTAAACCTTACCTCCTCCATAACCCTAACCCTATCCCAAAACCTAACCCTCACACTAACTCTAACCCTCAGCCTCACCCTTAACCTCAGCTGAACCCGAACCCGTACGCTCACCCTAACCCTAACCCTATCCCTAAACCTAACCCTCACACGAACACTAAACCTCACCCTCACATTAACACGATCCCTCACCCTAACCCTCATCCTAACTGTAAGCCTAACCCTAACACTCACTCTAAACGTAACCCTAAACCTGAACCTAACCCTCACCCTCACCCTAACCCTCACACTCACCCTCACCCTCAGCCTAAACCTAACCCTAATCCTAACAGTAACCCTCACCCTCATCCTAATGCTAACCCAAATCCTAAACCTAACCCTCACACTCTCCCTCACACTCACACTAACCCTAACACTAACCCTCACCCTAAACCTAACCCTCACCCTAACCCTAACCCACACACTCACCCTAACCCTCACACTAACCCTAAACCTCACCCTAACCCTAACTCTCACCCTAAACCTAACCCTATCACTCAAGCTAACCCTTACCCTAATCCTAAACCTAACCCTCACCCTAACTCTAACCCTCAACCCCACCTGAACCCTCACCCTCATCTGAAACCTCAACCTCACCCTAACCCTCATCATCACCCTAAATAAAGCCCTCACCTTACACCTCACACTAACCCTAACCCTGAACGTAACCCTCACCCTAACCCTCACCCTCAGCCTAACTCTAACCCTCACCCTAACCCTAAACCTAACCCTCACACTAACCCTAACCCTAACCCTCACCATCACCCTAACCCTAAACTATCCCTCACCCTAACCCTCACCCTAATACTCACAGTAACCCTAAACCTCACCCTCACCCTAACTCTAACCCTCACCCTAACCCTCACCCTAACCCTAACCCTAACACTCAACCTAAACCTAACCCTATCCCTAACCGTCACCCTTACCCTAAAGCTCACCCTCACCCTAACCCTAACCCTACCCCTCACCCTATCCCGCATGCTAAACCTAAATCTAAAACTAACCCTCACACTAACCATCACCCTTACCCTAAATCTTACCCTAACCCTCACCCTAACTCTAACCCTTACTCTCACCCTAAACTAACCTTAATTCTAAGACTATCCTTCAACCTCACCCTAGCTCTCATTCTAACCCTAATCCTAACCCTAAACCTCATCCTCACCCTAATCTTCGCCCTAACCCTCACCCTAACAATAACCCTAAGCCTCACCCTAACCCTCACCCTAACCTTAATCCTAAACATAACCCTCACCCTCACCCTAACGCTCACCCTAAACCTTAAACTCAGCCTCACCCTAACCCTCAAACTAAACCTACCCCTCACCCTAACCCTTAAACATAAATGTCACACTCACCCTCACCCTCAGCCTCAGCCTAAATCTAACCGTAACGCTAATCTGAACCCTCACCCTCAGGCTCACCCTAACCCTAACCCTAACCATCACCCTCACTCTCACCATCACCCTAACCCTCACCCTAACCCTCAAACTTACCCTCAACCTAACCAAACACTATCCCTGAACCTAACACTCACACTAACCCTAAAGCTCACCCTCATCCTAATCCTCTCCCTCACACTAACGCTTACCCTCACCCTAACCCTAACCCTATGCCTCAACCTAACCCCAACCCTAACCCTCACACTAAACCTAGCCCTCACCCTAACCCTAACCCTAGCCCTCACCTTAACCCTCAACCTAACCCTAACCCTAACCCTAAACCTCACCCTCACTCTAACCCTAACACTTACCCTCACCCTAACCACAACCCTATCACTAACCCTAACCCTCTTCCTCACCCTAACCCTCACCCTCACCCTAACCCTTACCCTCACACTAAAGCTAACCCTGACCCTCATCCCAACCTTTATCCTCACTGTAACCCTAACCCTCACACTAAATCTAACCCTCACGCTAACTCTAACCCTGCCCCTCACACTAACACCCACCCTAAACCTAACCGCAATGCTCATCCTAACCCTAACCCTCACCCTCACCCTAAACCTCACCCTAATCCAAACCCTCACCCTAATCCTAAGCCTAACCCTCACACTAATCCTATCCCTCACCCTAACCCTCACCCTCACCCTAATCCTCTCCCTAACACTAACACTTATCTAACTGAAACCCTCAACCGAACCCTAACCCGAACCCTAAAAATAAACATCACCCTACCCCTCACCCTAACCCTAACCCTAACCCTAACCCTAACCCTCACCCTAACCCAAACCCTAAACTGCAGTCTCACATTAACTCTCACACTAACTCTAAACCTAACCCTTACCCTCACCCTCAGGCTTACATTAACCCTAACCCTAACCCTCATACTAACCAAAACCCTCAACCTAACCCTAACCCTACCCCTCAACCTAACCCTCATCCTAACACTAACCTAACCCTAAACCTAAACCTAACCCTCACCCACACCCTCACCCTCAGCCTAAACCTAACCCTAACCCGAATCCTAAAACTAATACTCAACCTCACTCAAACTCTAGCCCTAAACCTAACCCTAAACCTCACACTAACCCTCACCCTAACCCAAATCCTAACCACTACAATAACCCTAACCCTAACCCCAAAACTAACCCTCACCCTCAAATTAACCCTAACCCCAACCCTACCACTCACCATAACCCTAACCTTCACCATCAACCTAATCCTCACCCTAACCCAAATCCTTAGCTAACCGAAAACCTCAATCAAACTCTAAACCTAACCGTAACTCTAACCCTCACCCTACACCTCACCCTAAAACTAACTGTAACCCTAACACTCACCCTCACCCTAACCCTAACCCTACCCTAACCCTCAAACTAAACCTATCCCTCACCCTAATCCTAAGCCTAACCCTAACACTCAACCTCAACCTAGCCATCACCATAACCCCAATCCTAACCCTAACCCTCAAACTAACCCTAACCCTCACCCTCACTTTCACCCTAACCCTAACCCTCACACTAACCCTCATCACAACCCTAACCCTAATCCTAACCCTCAGCCTCACCCTCACCTTCAACCTAACCCTAACACTAACCCTCACCCTAACCCTCACACTAACAGTCACGCTAAACCTAACCCTCACTCTCACCCTAAACCTCACCTTAACGCTTACCCTCATCCTAAACCTAACCCTAACCCTAACCCTCACACTAAACCTAACCCTCACCCTAACTCTAATCCTAACCCTCAAGCTAACACTCACCCTAACCCTAACCTTACACCTCACCCTAAACCTAAACCTCACCCTCTTCCTAAACTTAACCCTAACCCTAACCCTCACAGTAAACCTAACCCTCACCCTAACCCTAATCCTAACCCTAACCTTACACCTCACCCTAAACCTAAACCTTACCCTAATCCTAAACCTAACCCTAACCTTCACCCTCAAACTAGCCCTTACCCTAACCCTAATCATAACCTTAACCCTCAACCTACCCTAACCCTCACCCTCACCCTAACCCTCACCCTAACCCTAACCCTCACCCTAACCCTAACCCTAATCCTAACACTAACCCTCACTCTCACACTCACCCTAACCCTAACCCTAACCCAAAACCTCACAGTAAGCATAACCATCACTGTAACGCTCATCCTAACCCTAAAGCTCACTCTAAGCCTTACCCTCACCCGAACCTTAAACCTAACCCTGATCCTCACTCTAACCCTAAGCCTAACCCTAACCCTCACAGTACCCCTCTTCCTAACCCTAAACCTAAACCTAACCGTCACCCTCACACTAACCCTAACTCTAACCCTAACCCTAACCCTCACACTAACCCTAACCCTCACACTAACCCTAACCCTACCCCTCAACCTATCCCTCATCCTAACCCTAACGTAACCCTAAACCTAAACCTAACCCTCACACACAGCCTCAACCTCAGCCTAACCCTAACAATGATCCTAACCCTAATCCGGACCATCACCCTCTTCCTAGCCCTAACCCTAACCCTAACCCTCACCCTCACCCTCAGCCTAACCATAAACCTAACCCTCACCCTAAACCTAACCCTAACTCTCACCCTCAACCTCACCCTAACCCTAAACCTAACCCTAACCCTCACCCTAACCCTAACCCTAGTACTAACTCTAACCCTCACCCTCACACTAACCCTCACCCTAACCCTTACCGTCACCCTAACACTAACCCCAAGCCTAAGCCTATCCCTCACACTAAACCAAACCTTCACTCTAACCCTAATCCTACCCTCAGCCTAACGCTCACCATAACCTTTACCCTAAATCTAATCCTCACCCTATCTTTAACCCTAACCCTAACCCTCACCCCCACCCAAGTCCTCACCTTAAACCTAACCATAACCCTCACCCTCACCTTATCCTTAATGCTAACCCTAGGCTTCACCCTCAACCTAACCCTCACCCTAACCCTTAACCTCACCTTAACCCTCACCGTAACACTAACCATCACCCTAACACTAACCCTCACCCACACCCTAACACTCAACCTCAACCGAAGCCTCACCATAACACTATTCCTCACTGTCACCCTAACCCTCACCCAAACCCTAAAGCTCACCCACACCTTAACCCTCACCCTCACCTGAACCCTCATCCTCACCCTAACACTTAACCCTCATCCTCACCCTAAACATAACCTTAACACTAACCCTCACATTAACCCTAAACCTAACCCTCAACCTAACCCTCAACCTCACCCTCACCCTCATCCTAAGCCTAACCCTAACCCTAAAACTAATCCAAAACCTAACCCTCTCCCTCACCTTCACCCTAACCCTAACATTTAGCCTATCCCTAACCCTTACACGCACCTTAACCCTAATCCTAACCCTAATATTAACCCTCACACTCACCCTAATCCTAAAACTAACACTCACTCTGAAACTAACCCTTACCCTAACCCTTATCCTCACCCTAAATCTAACCCTAACCCTAAATCTAAACTTCACACTAAACCTAACCATCATCCTAACCCTAACCCTCACCCTAACCCTCACCCTCACTCCTTCCCTCACCCTAAGCCAAACCCTAACCCTAACCCTAGTCCTAAACCTAACATTTTCCCTCAACCTCACCCTAACCCTAAACCTAACCCTCACCCACACCCTAACCCTCACTATAACCCAAACTTTCACGCTCACCCTAACCCTCACCCTCACCCTAAACATCACCCTAACTCTAACCCTCACCATAACTCAAACCATGACCCTATGCCTAAACTTCACTGTCACCCTAATGCTAACCATAAGCCGAACCCTCACCCACAATCTAACGCTCACACTCACCCTCACCCTCAACATCACCATAACCCTAACCCTCACCCTAAACATAACCCTAACCATACCCCTCACCCTAACCCTTAACCTAACCCTAACCTGCACACGAAACCTAACCCTCACCCTAACCTTACCCTATCCCTCAACCTCAGCCAAATCCTAACCCTACCCCTAGTCTTAAACCTAACCCTTTCCCTCACCCTCAACCTAACCCTAAACCTAACCCTAACCCTCACCCTAACCCTCACCATAACACTAACCCTAACTCTCACCCTCACCTTAAACCTAACCGTAACCCTAACCCTCACCCTAACCCTAAAGCTAACTCTGACCCTCACTCTCCAACTAACCCTCACCCTAAACCTTAACCTCACCCTAACCCTAATTGTAACCCTAAAACTCACACTAAACTTAAGCCTCAACCTAACCTTACGCTATCCCTCATCCTAACCCTAACCCTAACACTCACCCTCACCCTAACCCTAACCCTAACACTCACCCTCACGCTAACCCTAACCATCACCCTAACCCAAACCCGCAACCACACCCTAACCTGCACACTCACCCAAACCCTCACCCTCCACCTAACCCTTACCCTCACCCTAAACCTCACCCTAACCCGAACCCAACCCTAGCCCTCACCCTAACTTTAACGCTAACCCTGAACCTAAGCTTCAAACTAACCCTCACCCTAACCCTTATCCTCACCCTAACTCTAACCCTAACCGTAAACCTAACCCTCACAATAAACCTAACCCTCATCCAAAACCTAACCCTATCCCTAACCCTAACACTAACCCTCACCCTAACCCTAACCCTAACCCTAACCCTCACCCTAACCTTAACCCTAAAGCTCACCCTCACCCTAACCCTCATACTAAACCTGACACTCACCCAAACCCTATCCCTCACCCTAACCCTCACCCTAACCCTAACCCTCACAATCACCCTAAATCTAAACCTAACCTCACCCTCACCCTAATGCTAACTGTCACCTAAACCTCACCCTACCCCTAACCCTCAGCCACACCCTAACCCTCACCCTCACCCAAACACTCACCCTCACCCTCAGCCTCACCCTCACCCTAATCCTCAACCTAACACAAACCTTGGCATAAATGAAATCCTCAACCGAAACCTAACCCCAACCCTAACCCTGACACTCACGCTACCCCTAACCCTAACCCTAACCCTAACCCTAAACCTCACCCTCATCCTTACCTTCACCCTAAACATTAACCTCAGCCTAACCCTCACCCTAAACCTCACTCTAATCCTAATCCTCACCCTCACCCTCACCCTACCTCAAACCTAACCCTAACCTCACCGTAACCTTAACCCTCAACCTATACCTATAACTGAGTCTCACCCTAACCCTCACCCAAACCATAAAACTAACTGTAACGCTGACCCTCACGCTCTCCCTAACCACCATCCTAACCCTTACCCCCACCCTAACCCTAACCCTCACGCTAACAGTCACCCTCACCCTAACCCAAATTCTAACCCTCACCCTAACCCTAACCCTAACACTACCCCTCAACCTCAAACTAACCATCACACTAACCCTTACCCTCACCCTAATGCTAAGCCTAACCCTCACACTAACCTGAACCCTCACCCTAACCATAACCCTACCCCTCACCCTAACCCTCATCGTAACCCTAAACTAAACCTAACCCTCACCTTCACCCTCAACCTCAGCCTAACCCTAACCTTAACCCTAATCCAAACCCTAATCCTCACCCTAACCCTAACCATTATCCTAATCCTCACCCTAATCCTCACCCTAAACCTAACACTCAGCCTAACTTTCACCCTAAACCTAAACCTAACCCTAACGCTCACCCTCACCCTAAACCTCACCCTAACCCTTACCCTCAGCCTAACCCTCAGCCTAACCCTCAACCTAACCCTAAACCTAACCCTCACCGTCACCCTCACCCTAACTCTCACCCTAACCCTAACCCTAAACCTCACCCTAACCCTCACCCTAACCGTAACCTCAACCTGTACCCTGACACTAAACCTAACCCTCACCCTAACAGTAACCCTAAAACCAACCCTCACCCTAACACTCACACTAAACCTAAACGGCACCCTAACCCTCACTCTCACCCTAAACCTCACCCTAAACCTAACGCTAACTCTCACCCTCAACCTTGCCATCACCCTAACCCTATTCCTAACTCTAACCCTCACCCTAACCCTAACCCTCAAACTCACGCTAACACTCACCCTCACACTACGCCTAAACCTACCCCTATCCCTGAACCTCACAGTCACCCTAATCCTAATCCTAACCCTCACCCTCACTGGAACCCTAACCCTAACCCTCACCATAACACTAAACCTAACCCTAACCCTGACCCTCAGCCTAACCCAACCCAAACACTCACCCTAACCCTAACCCTAACCCTAAACCCCACGCGAAGCCTAAGCCTAAGCCTAAGCCTAACCCTAACCCTAACCCTAACACTAACCCTAACTCTAACTCTAAAGCTCACTCTCACCCTAACCCTAACTCTAACCATAACACTAAACCTAAACCACATCCTAACCCTAATCCTAACCCTCAGCCTCACCCTCACCGTAACCGTAACCGTAACCCTAACCCTAAAATAACCCTCACCCTAATTCTAAACCTTACCCTCACCCCCAAGCTTGGACTAAGCCTAAACCTAAGCCTAAGCCTAAGCCTAACCCTAACCCTCACACTCACCCTCACCCTAACCCTAACTGGAACACTAACCCTAACACTAACCCTCATACTATCCTTCACGCTAATGCTAACTCTAACCCTAAACCTCACCCTCATCCTAAACCTCACCCTCACACTCACCCTCAGCGTAACACTAAGCCTAACCCTAACCCTAACCCTAACCCTAAACCTTACACTCAACCTCACCCTAACACTAAGCCTAAGCCTAACACTAACCCTAACCCTCACTCTCACCCTATCCCTCACCCAAACCCTAACCCTAACACTAACCCTAACACTAACCCTCACCCTAACCCTCACCCTAACCCTAAATCTAACCCTAAAGCTCACCCTCACCCTAACCCTAACCCTAACCCTAACCCTAAACCTCATCCTCAGCCTCAACGTCACCATACCCTTAACCCGAAGCCTACCCCTAACAATAACCCTGTCCCTAACTCTAATCCTATCCCTAACCTTCACCTTAACCCTCACCCTAAACATAACCCTAATCCCACCCTCACCCTAGCACTCACCCTAACGCTAATACTAACCCTAACAATCACCCAAACTCTCACACTAATCCTAACCCTAAACCTGACACTAACCTTAACCCTCACACTCACATTCACCCTCAAACTAAACATAAACCTAATCCTAAGCATAACCCTCACTCTCACCCTCAACCTAACCCTACCCCTAACCCTAACCCTCATCCTAACCCTAATCTCCACCCTAAGCCTAACCCTCACCTTAATGCAAACCCTCAACCTGAAAATAACCCTCACCCTAACCATAACCCTAATCCTCACCCTCACCCTAGCCCTCACCCTAACCCTAATCCTAACCCTAACCCTAACCCTCACCCAAACTCTCACCCTAATCCTAACCCTAACCCTCACCCTAACCTAACCCTCACCCTCACCCTCAGCCTCAGCCTAACCCTAAACCTTATCCTAACCATAACCCTCACCCTCACCCTCATCCTAACCCTACCCCTAACCATAACCCTCACCCTAACCCAACCTCCACGCTAAACCTAACCCTCACCTTAAAGCTAACCCTCACCCTAACCCTAAGCCTAGCTCTAACACCAAACCTCATCCTCACCCTAACACTAACCCTAACACTAACCCTTACACTAAACCTCACCCTAATGCTAACTCTAACCCTAAACCTCATGCTGACCCTAACCCTAACCCTCATCCTCAGCCTAACCGTAAGCCTAAGCCTAAGCCTAACCCAAACCCTCACACTCACTCTCACCCTAACCCATACCCTAATCCTAATCCAAACCCTAACCCTAACCCTAACACTCACCCTAACCCTCACCCTAACCCTAAAAATAACACTAAAAATAATCCTAACCCTAACCCTCACCCTAACACTAACTCTAAACCTAAACCTCACTCTCACCCTAACCCTAACCCTAAACCTAAACCTAACCCTAACCCTCACCCTGACCCTAACCCTGAACCTCACCATAACCCTAACCCTAACCATCACCCTCACCGAAGCCCTCAACCTAACCCTAATCCTAAACCTAACCCTCACTCTAACCCTCACCCTAACCCTAACCTTAACTCTCACCCTAACACTAATCCTATCCCTGACCCTCACCCTAAAACTTACCCTCACTCTTACACTAACCCTAACCCTAACACTAACCCTCACACTAACCCTAAAACTCACCATAACTCTAAACCTCACACTAACCCTCACCCTAGCGCTCACCCTAACCCTAATCCTAAGCCTAAACCTCATCCTCACCCTCACCATGACCCTAAACGTAACCCTCACCCTAACCCTCAACGTCACGCTCGGCCTAAGCCTAAGCCTAAGCCTAAGCTTAAGCCTAACCCTCACACTCACCCTCAGCCAAACCCTAACTGTAACACTAACACTAACACTCACAGTAACACTCACCCTAACGCTAAATCTAACCCTATACCTCACCCTCACCGTAACAATAACCCTCACCCTCAACCTCACCCTCAGCCTGAACCTAACCCTAACCCTAATCCTAAACCTAACCCTCACCCTCACCCTCACCCTAAACTTAAACCTAACCATAACCCTCACACTCACCGTCACCCTAACCGTAACCCTTAACCTAACCCTCACCCTATCCCTCATCCTAACCCTCACGAAAACCCTAACCATCACTCTCACCCTATCCCTCACCCTAACCATCACGAAAACCCTAACCCTCACTCTCAGCCTAACCCTCACCCTAACACTTACCCTCACACTAACCCTAACCATAACGCTCACCTTCACCCTAAACCTAACCCTAACGCTCACCATCACCCTAACCTTCACTTAAACCCTAACCCACACCCACACCCTAGACCTCAGTCTCACCCTCACCCATACCCTCACGCTAATCCTCACCCTCACCCTAAACATCAGCCTAAGCCTAACCCTCACCCTTACCCTAACTCTCACCCTCACCATCACCCTCAGCCTAACCCTAATCCTAAACGTAATCCTAACCCTAACCCTCACCCTCAACCTCAACCTCAACCTAACCTTAACCCTAACCCCAATCCTAAACCTTAACTTCAGCCTCACCCTAACCCTAACCCTAACCCTCACCCTAACCCAAATCCTAACCCTAACCGAAACCCTAACCCTCACCCTAAACCTCACCATTACCCTAAACCTAACACTTACCCTAACACTAACCCTCAGCCTAAACCTCACCCTAACACTAACTCTAACCCTAAACCTCATCCTCATCGTAACCCTAACCCTCACCCTCACCCTCAACCTCATCCTAACCCTAAGGCTAAGACTAACCCTAACCCTAATGCTTACACTCACCCTCACCCTAACCCTAAACCTGAACCTTTTCCTAACCCTAACCCAAACATTCATCCTAACCTTCACCCTAACCCTAACCCTAACACTAACACTAAACCTAACCCTCACCAAAACCCTCACCCAAAATCTAACTCTAACTCTAAACCCCACCCTCACCCTAACCCTAACCCTCACCTTTACCTCACCCTCACCGCAACCCTAACCGAAACCCTAACCCTAAACTTCACCCTCAACCTCACCCTAACCCAAACCCAAACCCTCAACCGAACCCTCAACCTAACCCTCATCCTCACCATCACCCTCAGCCTAACCCTAACCCTAATTTAACCCTAACCTTCACCCTCAACCTAACCCTAGCCCTAACCCTTACTCTCACCCCAACCCAAACCTCCACCCTAAACTTAACCCTCACCCTAACCCTAACCCTAACGCTAACCCTAACCCTCACACTAACCCTAACCCTCACCATAAACGTAATCGTACCCCTCACGCTACCCCTCACCCTACGCCTCACCCTAACCATAAACCTAACCCTAATCTTAACCCTAACCCTAACCCTAAACCTCACCCCAATTCTAACCCTCAACCTCACCCTCAACCTCACGCTCAACATAACCGTAACCCTAACCCTAACCCTAACACTAACCTTAAACCTAAACCTAACCCTAATCCTAATCCTTAAACTCACCCTCAAACTCACCCTAACCTTAACAATGACCCTAATCCTAACCCTAAACCTAACCCTAACCCTAATTCTAACACTCAGCCTAACCAAAAGCATAACCTTAAACCTCACCAGAACCCTAACCAAAACCCTCACCCTCACCCTAACCCTAAATCTAACCCTAACCCTACCCCTCACCCTAACACTGACTCTAACACTCACGGTAACCCTAACCCTCAATTTCACCCTAACCCTCACCCTAAACCTTACCCTAACCCTAACTCTAACCCTAACCCTAACCCGCACACTAAACCTAACCCTCACCCTAACCCTAACACTTACCCTCATCCTCACACTCAGCCTCAACCTAAAACTAAACCTAACTGTCACCCTAACCCTCACACTAACTCTAAGGCTAACCCTAACCTTCATTCTCACCCTAACCCTCACGCTAACCCTAACCCTAACCCTCACTCTAACCCTTGCCCTCACAATAACCCTCACCATAAGCCTAACCCTCACCCTAACTCTAACCTTCACACTCAACCTCAGCCTAAACCTAAACCGAATCCTATCCTTCACCCGCACTCTCAGCCTAACCTCAACCGAACCCTAACCCTAAACCTAAACCTCACCCTCACCCTAACCCTCACTCTAACCCTAATCCTAACCCTACACCTAATCCTAACCCTCAGCCGCACCCTAAACCTCACCATCAGTCTAACCCTAAACCTAAACCTAACCCTCACCCACACCCTAACCCTCAGACTCAACCAAACCCTCACCCTCACCCTAAAACTCACCCTAACCCTAACCCTCAACCTCACCCTCACCCACAACCAAACCCTAATCCTCAGTCTCACCCGAAATCTCACCCTCATCCTAAACCTCACCCTCACCCTAAACATCACCTACGCCTAACCTTCACCCTCACCATAACCCTAAACCTAAACCTCACCCTAACCTTAACCCTCACCCTCAACCTAACCCTCAGCCTCACCCTAACCCTAATCCTACCCCTAAACCTCACCCTCACTCTCCACATCATCTTAAACTAACCCTCACCCTAACTCTAACCCTAACCCTCAGCCTAACCCTAACTCTCCCCCTAACCCTCACCCTCACCCCAACCTCACCCTAACCATAACCCTAAACCTAGCCCTTACCCTATCCCTAACCATCACACTCACCCTCACACTCAACCTAACCCTTACCCTCAAACTAGCCCTCAGCCTAAACCTAACACTAACCCTAAACCTCACCCTCACCCTGACACTCAGACTAACCCTAACCCTAAACCTAATCCTAACCTTAACCCTCACACTCACATTCACTATAAACCTCATCCTCACCATAGCCCTCACTCTAACCCTAACCCTAACCCAAACCCTAAACATCAACATCACCCTCCCCCTCCCCCTCTGCCTCAGGCTAACCCTAACCCTAACCTTAATCCTAACCCTAACCCTAACACTCACACTAACCCTAACCCTCACTCTCACCCTAAACCTCACCCTAACACTTACCCTCACCCTAACCCTTACCCTAAGCCTAACGCTCACACTAAACCTAACCCTCACCCTAACCCTAATGCTAACCATCACCAAAACCCTAAGCCTAACCCTAAACCTCACCCTAAACTTAATCATCACCATCACCCTAGCCCTCAAACCAACCCTAATCCTAACTCTAACCCTCACACTTACCCTCACCATAACCGTAAATCTCACTATCACCCTCACCCTAACACTAACCCTAACCCACAAGCTAAGCCTAATGCTCACCCTAACCCTAACCCTAACCCTCACCCTCAACCTCATCCTCACCTTAGCCCTAAACTTAACCCTAACCCTCACCCTAACCCTAAGCCTAATCCTAATGCTAACTCTAAGCCTTACCCTCACCCAAACCCTCACCCTCACCCTAACCCTCACCCTAACCCTAATCATAACCCGCAACCTCACCCTAACCCAAAACCTAAACCTAAACCGAACCCTCACCCTCACCCTCACCCTCACTCAAAACCTAACTCTAACCGTAACCCTTACCCTCACCCTCACTTAAACCCTAACAATAACCCTAAACCTAACTGTAACTCTAAACCTCAAACTACCCCTAACCCTAACCCTAACCGTAACCCTCACCCTGACACGATGATCGTAACCCTCACATTCACTCTAACCCCCAACCTAACCTTTACCCTCACCCTAACCATAACACTAGCCCTAAGCCTATCCATCCCACTAACCCCAACCCTAACCCTCACGCTCACCCTCACACTCACCCTAACCCTCACCCTCACCATAGCCCTCACACTAACCCTAACCCAAACAAAACCCTACACCTCAACATCACCCTCACCCTCAACCTCACCCTCAGGCTAACCATAACCCTAATCCTAACCCTAACCCTCACCCTAACACTCAAGCTAACCCTAACCCTCACTCTCACCCTAAACCTCACCCTAACCATAACTCTCACTCTCACCCTCACACTAACACTAACACTAACCCTCACCCTAACCCTAACCCTACCCCTCACGCTCACCCTCAACCTCACCCTAGCCCTAAACTTAACCCTAACCCTCACACTAACCCTAAGCCTAATCCTAATGCTAACTCTAAGCCTCACCCTCACTCATGCCCTTACCCTCAACCTAACCCTCACCCTAACCCTAATCATAACCCGCAACCTCACCCTCATCCAAAACCTAAACCTAAATCGAACCCTCACCCTCACCCTCACCGTCACTCAAAACCTAACTCTACCCGTAACCCTTACCCTCACCCTCAAATTAACGCTAACAATAACCCTAACCCTAACTGTAACTCTAACCCTCAAACTAACCCTAACCCTAACCTTTACCCTCACCCTAACCATAACCCTAGCCCTAAGAATAAACCTCCCACTAACCCCAACCCTCACCCTAACCCTCACCCTAACCCTAACCCTAAACCTAACCCTCACACTCACACTAATTCTAAACCTAAACCTAACCATAACCCTCAGGCTAACACTCAAAGAAACTCTAAGGCTAACCTAAACCTCACTCTCACCCTACTAACCCTCACCCTCAACCTAACTTTTACCCTAACCCTAATCCTAACCCTAACCCTCACCCTCACCCTGTCTCTAATCCTAACTGTCACCCTAACCCTAAACCTATCGCTAAACCTCACCCTATCCCTAACCCTCACCCTAACCCTAACACAAACCCTGACCCTCACCATAACCCTAACCCTAACCCTCACCCTAAACCTCACCCTAATGCTTACCCTCAACCTAACCCTAAACCTAACTCTAACCCTAATCCTCACAATAACCCTATGCCTAACCCTAACCCTAACACTCACCCTAATGCTAAAACTCAACCTAAACCTCACCCTCAGCCTAACCCTCAACATCAGCCTAACACTCACCTCACCCTAAACATCAACCTAACCCTAACCTTCACCCTAACCCTAACCCTAACACTCAACCTAAACCTCACCATCACCCTCACACTCACCCTAAGCCTAACCCTAACCCTACCCCTAAACCTTACCCTAACCCTCATCATCACCCTCACCCTAAACCTATCCCTAACCCTACCACTAACCCTCACCCTCACCCTAACCCTACCTCTAACCCTAACCCTAACCCTCACCCTAAACCTAACCCTCAACCGCAACCTAACCCTAACCCTCACCCTAACCCTTATCCTCACCCTAAAGCTAACCCTAAACCTAATCCTAACAATCAAAATAACCCTAACCCTCATTCTAACCATAAACCTACCCCTCAACCTAACACTCACCCTAACCCTAACCCTAAACCTAACCCTCACCTTAGCCCTAACCTTAAGCCTCACCCTCAACTTAACCCTCACCGTCACACTAACACTCACCCTAAGCCTAACCCTCACCCACATCTTAACCCTCACCCGAACCGAACCCTCACCCTAACACTCACCCTCATCCTAAACATCACCCGAACCCTAACCCTCACCCTAACACTAAAACTAAACTTCACCCTCACCCTAACAATCTCCCTAAAACTTAACATCACCCTAACCCTAACCCTAAACCTCACCCTCAGCCTAAACCTAACCGTAACCCTAATCCTAAACCTAACCCCCACCCTCACCCTCACCCTCACCGTCACCCTAAGCGTAACCCTTAACCTAACCCTCACCCTATCACACACCCTAACCCTCACGAAAAACCTAACCCTCATTCTCACCCTTTCCCTCACCCTAACCCTAACCATAACGCTCACCTTCACCCTAAACCTTACCCTAACGCTCACCATTACCCTAACCCTCACCTAAAACCTAACCCACACCCGCACCCTAAACCTCAGTCTCACTCTCACCCATACCTCACCCTAACCCTCACCCTCACCCTAAACATCACCCTAAGCCTAACCCTCACCCTTACCCTAACTCTCACCCTCACCCTCACCCTCAGCCTAACCCTAAACCTAACCCTAATCCTAACCCAAACCCTCACCCTCACCCTCAACCGCAACCTAACCTTAACCCTAAACCTAATCCTAATCCTAACCCTCAGAATCACCCTAACCCCAACACTAAACCTCACCTTAACACTAACCCTCAACTTCTCCCTCAGCTTACCAGTATCCGTAACCCTAATCCTAACCGTCACACTCACCCTCACCCTAACCTAACCCTAATCCTCACCCTAACACTAACACTAACTCTCACCCTCACCCTCACCCTAACCCTAATACTACCCCTCACCAAAACCCTAACTCTCACCCTCACCCTCACCCTAACACTCATCCTCACCCTTACCCCAAACCTCACCCTAATCCTCACACTCACCCTCACCCTATCCCTCAGTCTAACCCTAACCTTAACCCTAATCCTAACCCTCACACTCACCCCTTATCCTCAGCCTAACACTCACCCTCATACTCGCCCTCACCCTAACCCTTAACCTCACTGTAACCCTCACCCGAACCCTGAGCTTAACCATAACACTAATCCTAACCCTAGCCCTCAACCTCACCCTCACCCTAAACCTAACCCTAACCCTAGGCCTCACCCTCACCATCACCCTCACCGTAACCCTAACCCTCACCCTAACCCTGTCCCTAACCCTAACCGTCACAGTAACCCTAACCCTAACCCTAACACTCACACTCACCCTAACCTTAAAACCCTAACCCTCACCTTAAAACTCACCGTAACACTCATGAAAACCCTAACCATCACTCTCACCCTAAACCTCACCCTAATGCTTATCCTCACCCTAACCCTCACCCTAACCCTAACAACCCTCATCCTATCCCTCATCCTAATCTTAACCCTACCCCACACCCTAACCCTAATCCTAACACTCACCCTTACACTAACCTTAACCCTAAACCTAACTCTAAACTTCCCCCTAATCCTCAACATAACCCTAACCCTACCCCTCACCTTAACACTAACCCTAACCTTAACCCTCATCCTCACCCTAAACCTCACCCTAACTCTTAACCTCATCGTAACTCTAACCCTAACTCTAACCCTCAACCTCACCCTAAACCTCACCCTCACAATAACTCTTACCTCACACCAAACCTCACCCTAAACCTAAACCTGACCCTCAACCTCACCATCACTGTAACCGTAAGTCTAACCCTAACCCTAACAATAACCCTAACCATAAACCTAACCGTCACCCTCACCAAAACCCTAAACCTAACCCAATCCCTCACCCTAACCCTACCCCTAACCCTAACCCTAAACCTCACCTAAACCCTAACCCTAACCTCACCCTCACCGTAAAAGTAACCCTAACCCTAACAATAACCCAAAAGTTGACCCTAATCCAAACCCTCACGCTCATGCTCACCATAACCCGAAGCCTAACCCTAAGCCTAACCCTAACCCTTAACCTCACCCTAATCCGAATCCTCACCCTATCCCTCACCCTCAACCTCACCTTACCCATAATTCTAACCCTAACCCTAACCCTAACCCTAAACCTCACCTTAACCCTCACGCTCACCCTAACCCTAACACATAACCTAACAAAACACAAAACCTAGCCCACACCCTAACCCTAAACCTAACCCTAACCCTCACAGTAAACCTAACCCTCACCCTAACCCTAACCCTATGCCTCACCCTAAGCCTAATCCTAACCCTAACCATAATCCTAACCCTAAACCTCACCCTAACCCTAACACTAATCCTCACACTCATCGTCACCCTCATCTTAACTGTAACCCTAACCCTAACAATAAACATAACCCTTAACCTAATCCTAACCCTCACCCTCACCCTAACCCTAAACCTAACCCTAACCCTCATCCTAAAACTAACCCTCACTCTAACCGTAAACCTTAACCTAACCCAAACCCTCACCCTAACCCTAGCCTTATACTTAAACCTAAACCTCACCCTAACCCTAACGCTAACCCTCACCATCCCCCTAGCCCTCACCCTAACCCTAATCCTAACCCTAAACCTCATCCTAAATCTAACACTCACCTTAATCTTAAACCTCACCCTCACCCTCAGCCTAACCCTAAGCCTAAACATAACCCTAACCCTAATAGTCACACTCACACTAACTCTATTCCTAATCCTAAAACTAACACTAACCCTAACCCTAACCCTAACCCTATCCCTAAAAGAACCCTAACCGTAACCCTAAACCTCACCCTCACCTTATCCCTAAAGTTAACCCTAACCCTAACCCTAACCCTAAACCTCACCCTAAACCTTACCCTCACCCTAAACCTCACCCTCACCCCCACCGTAACCGTAACTCTAACCCTAACCCTAATAATAACCCTAACTCTAAACCTAAACCTATCCCTAACCCTCACCCTCACCCTCACCCTAATCCTAACCCTAACCCTCACCCTAACCCCAATGCTAACCCTCACCCTCACCCTCACCCTAACCCCAATCCTAACCCTAACCCTCACCCTAACCCTCACCCTAACCCTAAACCTAACACTCACCCTACATCTAACCCTCACCCGCACCCTAAAACTAATCCTAACCCTAGGCCTCACCCTCATACTCACCCTCACCCTCAGCCTAACCATAACCGTAATCCTAATCCTAAACCTCAACCTCACACCACACCCTAAGCCTAACCCTCACGTCACCCTCACCCTCACCCTAACCCTTACCTTCAACCTTAACCTCAGCGTAACCCTAACTCCAATCCTAATCCTAACCCTCAACCTCACCCTCACCCTAAACCTAAAACTAACCCTAGGCCTCACCCTCACCCTCACCCTCACCATAACCCTAACCCTCACTCTCACCCTAACCCTATCCCTAACATTTACCCTAACCCTAACCCTAAACCTAACCCTAACACTCACACTCACCCTAACCCTAAAACCCTAAACCTCACCCTAAAATTCACCATAACACTCATGATAACCCTAAACCTCACTCTCACCCTAAAACTCACCCTAATGCATATCCTCACCCTAACCCTAACCCTAACCCTCATCCTAATCTTAACCCTAACCCTCACCTTAACACTAACTCTAACCCTAAACCTCACCCTCACCTTAAACCTCACCCTCATCCTAGCCTTCATCCTAACCCTAATCCTAACCCTAAACCTCACCCTAAACCTAAACCTAACACTCACCCTAAATCTGACCCTCACCTTCACCCTTCCCCTAACCCTAAGTCTAACCTTAACCATAACCCTAACCCTCACCCTAACCCTCACCCTCACCCTAAACATAACCCTATCCCTAACCCTCACCCTAACCTTAAGTATAACCCTCACTCTAACCCTAGCCCTCACCCTCAATCTCACCCTCAGCTTAACACTAAACCTAACCCTAATCCTAACCGTAACCCTCGCCTTCACCATCAACCTAACCCTAAACCTAACCCTCACCTAACCCTAACCCTCACCCTCACCCTCAGCCTAACAATATCCCTACCCCTAATCATAACCCTCACACTCATGTTCACCCTAACCCTAACACGAAACCTCACCCTAACAATAATGCTTACCCTCAACCTCACCCTCACCCTAACCCTCACCCTAACCCTAAACCTAACCCTAAACCTCACCCTCACCCTCACACTCACACTCAGCCTAACCCTAACTGTAAGCCTAATCCTAACCCTCACCCTCACCTCTCACCATCAGCCTAAACTTGACCTTCACACTAACCCTCACCCTAACCCTTACCCTCACCACAACCCTCACCCTCCCGCTCAGCGTAAACCTTACCCTTATCCTAACCCTAACTCTCAAACTGACCCTCACCCTAAACCTAACCCTAACCCTAAGCCTCACCCTCACCTTCACCCCCACCCTCACCCTAAACCTAACCCTCACCCTAAACCTCTCCCCAACCCTAAACCACATTCTAATCCTAACCCTAACCCTAAACCTCACCCTCACCCTCACCGTCACCCTCTGCCTAACCCTAACCCTAACCTTAATCCTAACCCTCACCCTAACACTTACCCTCAAACTAACACTAACCCTAAAACCATCCTGCACACTAAAACTTACCCTCACCGTGACCCTAACCATACCCCTCACCATACCCATCACCCTAACCCTAACCCTAACACTAACCCTCACCCTCACCCAGACACTAACCCTACCCATCACCCTACCCCTAACCCTAACCCTCAGCCTCACCCTAAACATCACCCTAACCCTAACCCTCACACTAACTTTAAGCCTAACCCTCACCCTAAACCTTGCCCTCAACCTCACCCTCAGCTTAACACTAAACCTAATGCTAACCCTAACCGTCAAACACACCCTCAACCTAACCCTAACCTTAACCCTCACCCAATCCCTTATGCTCACTCTCACTTTCACACTCACCCTCACCCTAACCCTAAACCTAAGCCTAAATGTCACCCTCACCCTCACACTCACCCTCATCTTAACCTAACTGTAACCCTAATCCTTACCCTCAACTTCACCCTTCACCCTCAGCCTAAAACTCACCCTCATATTAACCTTCACCCTAACCCTTACACTCACCCTAACCGTCACGTTCACCCTCAGCATAACCCTAACCCTAATCCTAACCCTAACCCTCAACCTCACACTCACCCTAAACCTAAACCTAGCACTAAGCCTCACACTCACACTCACTCTCACACTCACCCTAACCTTAACCCTCACCCTAACACTATCCTAAACCTAACCCTCACCCTAACCCTAACCCTATCCCTAACACTCACACTCACCCTAACACTAAAACCCTATCCCTCACCCTAAAACTCACCCTAACACTCATGATAACCCTAACCCTCACTCTCACCCTAAACCTCAATCTAATGCTTATCCTCACCCTAACCCTCACCCTAAACCTAACCCTAACTCTCATCCTAACCCTAATCCTAACCTTAACCCTAACCCTCACCCTAGACCTAACCCTAACCCTAAACCTCACGCTCACCCTCACGCTCACCCTAACCCTAACCCTAACTCTAATCCTAACCCTCACCCTCAACCCTCACCCTCAGCCTAATCCTCATCCGCACACTAACCCTTACCCTAACCCTTACCCTCATCCTAACCCTCACCTTCACCCTCAGCATAAACCTAACCCTAATCCTAACCCTAACCCTCATCCTCAACCTCACTCTAAACCTAACCCTAACCCAAGGCTTCACCCTCACTCTCAACCTAACTCTCACCCTAACTCTTACCCTCAACCTAAACCTAACCCTAACCCTAACCCTCACACTAAATTACCCTCAGCCTAAGCCTAAACCTCACCCTCATCCTAGCCCTCACCCGAACCCTAAACGTAACACTCACCCTCACACTTACCTTAACCCTAACCTTAACCATCAACCTAATCCTAAACTTAACCTTAACCTTCCCATTTAACCCTCAACGTAACAGTAACCCAAACCCTCAATCTAACACGAACCCAAACCTTAACCCTCACCCTCACCCTAACCCTCAACCTAACACTTAATCTCACCATAACGTTAACCCTAACCCTAACCCTCAACCTCACCCTAAACCTAACCTTCACCCTAACTCTTATGTCACCCTAAACTTCACCCTAATCTAACCCTAACCGGAAACCTCAACTTAACCCTCACTCTCACCCTAACACTAACCTAAACCCTAATCCTCAACCTAACCATCACCCTAACCCTAAACCTAACCCTAACCCTCACAGTAACCCTAACACTCACCCTAACCCTAACCGTACCCCTCACCCTAAGCCTCATCCTAACCCTAACCATAACCCTAACAATAATCCTAACCCTAAACCTCACCCTAACCCTAACACTAACCCTCACACTCATCCTCACCCTCACTGTACCTGTAACCCTAACCCTAACACTAAAAATAAACATAAACCTTAACCTAATCCTAACCCTCACCCTCACCCTAACCCTAACCATAACCATAACACTAACCCTAACCGTACACCTCACCCTAACCGTAAACTTTACCTTAACCCTAAAGCTCACCGTAACCCTAACCCTATAGTTAACCCTAAACCGCACCCTAACCCTACCCTAACCCTCACCATCAACCTAGGCCTCACACTAACCCTAATCATACCCCTAACACTCATCCTAAACTAACTCTAATGCTCACCCTCAGCCTCAGCCTAAACCTAACCCTAAGCTTAATCCTAACTCTAACCCTCACACTCAAACTCAATCTAACCCTAACCCTAAAACTAATCCTAATCGTAACCCTCACCCTAACACTAACACTAACCCTAACTGTAACCCTAAACCTCACCGTCACCCTAAGCCTAAACCTAACCTTAACTCTAACCCTAAACGTAAACCTCACCCTAAACTTACCCTAAACCGAACCCTCACCCTCACCCTCACCGTAACCGTAACTCTAACCCTAGCGTAACAATAACACTAACCCTAACCCTAACACTACCCCTAACCCTAAACCTAAACCTCACCCAAACCCAAACCCTAAACTCAGCTTCAGCCTCACCCTCACCGTAAAGTTAACCCTAAACCTAACCCTAACAATAACCCTAAACCTAACCCTAATCCTAACCCTCACCCTAACCCAAACCCTAACCCTAATCCTAACTCTCAACCTCATTGTAACCGTAACCCTAAATCTCACCCAAACACTAAACCTAACCCTAAACGTGACGTTTAGGTTCTCACTCTCATCATAAACGTAACCATAAGTATAACCCTTACGCTAACAATAATCCCAAAACTAACCCTAATCCTAACCCTCACCCTTACCCTAAGACTAACACTAACCCGAACCCTCACCCTAACCCTAACCCTCAACATAACCGTAAACCTAACACTAACCATCACACTAACCCTAACCCTAAACCTCACCCTAACCCTAACACTAATCCATACCATCATCCTAGCCCTAATCCTAAAACTAATCCTAACCCAAAACCTCACTCTAACCCTAACCCTAACACTAACTCTAACTCTCTCCCTAACCCTAATCCTAAAGCTAACATTCACCCTAACCCTCACCCTACCCTAACCATAATCCTCACCCTCACCCTAGCTCTCACCCTAACCCTAATCCTAACCCTAACCCTCAACCTCACACTCAACCTAAACCTACGCCTAACCCTAACCCTCACCCTAAACCTAACCTCCATCCTAATTCTCACCCTAACCCTAACCCTATCCCTAAACCTCACCCTAAACCTCACCCTCAACCTAACCCTAACCCAAACCCTAACCCTCAACCTAACCCTCACCCTAACCCTAACCCTAACCCTAACCCTCACCCTCACCCTAACCCTAACCCTAACCCTAACCCTAACCCTCACCTTCATTGTAACACTAACCCTAAACCTCACCCAAACCCTAACCCTCACCCTAACCCTCACCCTAACCCTAACCCTCAACATAACCGTAACCCTAACCCTAACACTAAACCTAACCCTAACCCTAAATCTCACCCTAACCCTAACCCTCAACATAACCGTAAACCTAACCCTAACACTAACCCTAATCCTAACCCTAAACCTCACCCTAAACCTAACACTAACCCATACCCTCAACCTAGCCCTAACGCTAAAACTAATCCTAACCCTAACCCTCACTCTAACCTTAACCCTAACAGTAACCCTAACTCTCACCCTAACCCTAATCCTAAAGCTAACTCTCACCCTAACCCTCACCCTACCCTAACCATAACCTCACCCTAGCTCTCACCCAAAACCTAATCCTAACCCTAACCCTCAACCTAAACCTACTCCTAACCCTAAACCTCACCCTAACCCTAACCTCCATCCTAACTCTCACCCTAACCCTAAACCTAAACCTAAATCTCACGGTAAACCTCACCCTCAACCTAACCCTAACCCAAACCCTAATCCTCAACCTAACCCTCACCCTAACCCTAAACCTAACCCTCACCTTAACCCTAACGCTCACCCTCACCCTAGCCCTCAACCTAACCCTAATCCTAACCCTAACCCTCATCCTAAACTTCACCCTAACCCTAAACCTAAACCTAACCCTCACCCTAAACCAAACCCTAACCCCAACCCTAACCCTCACCCTATCCCTCAAGAAAACCCGAACCCTCGCTCTCACCCTAACCTTCACGCTAACGCTCACTGTCACCCTAACACTCACCCTAAACCTAACCCACACCCACACCCCAATCCTCAGTCTCACCCTCACGCATACACTCACTCTAACGCTCGCCCAATCCCTAAACCTCACCCTAAGCCTAAACCTTACACTTACACTAACCCTCACCCTAACCCTCAACTTAAGCCTAAACATAAACCTAAGCCTAATCCTAACCCTAACACTCACCCTTACCCTCAACCTCAACCTAACCATAACCCTAACCCTAATCCTAACCCTAACCCTCAGCCTCACACTAACCCTAACTCTAACCCTAAAACTAACCCTCACCCTAACCATAATGCTATGCCTAATGCTCACCCTAACCCTCACCCTAATACTTACTCTCCCGCTAACCCTCACCCTAAAGCTAACCCTAACCCTAACCCTAAAGATCATTATAACCTTCACCCTAACACATACGATAACTCTAACCCTCATTCTCACCATAACCTTCACCCTAACCCTTACCCTCACCCCAAACCGAACCCTAAACCTCACACTAAAACTAACCCTCACTCTTACCTAAACCTTACCCTCACCCTCATCTTAAACCTAAACCTAACCCTAAACCTAAGCCTCACCATAACCCTCACACTTGGACTACGGCTAACACTAACCCTCCCTATCACCCTAACCCTTACCCTTAATCTTAAACTCACCCTAACCCTTACCCTAACCCTCACACTATACGTAATCCTCACCCTCACTAACCCTACCGCTCACCCTCACGCTCACCCTCACCCTAACACTTACACTCTCCCTAACCCTCACCTTAAGCCTTAGCTTTGCCCTAACCCTCAACCTAACCCTAACCCTATCACTAACCCTCACACTAACCGTCAGCATAAGCCTCACACTAACCCTCACCCATTTCCTAGCCCTCACCCTCAACCTCACCCTCAGTTTAACACTAAACCTAACCCTAATCCTAACTGTAACTCTCGGCCTCAACGTCACCCTAACCCTAACCCTAAACCTCAACCTAAACCTAACACCCACACTCATCCTCAGCCTAAAAGTATCCTAATCCTAATCCTAATCCTAACCCTCACACTCACCCTCACACTAACCCAAACCCTAACCCTCACCCTAACCCTAATGCTAACCCTCAACCTCAGTCTCACCCTCAGCCTAACCCTCACCCTCACACTAACCCTCAGCCTCAGCCTAACTCTAACCAGAACCCTAATCCTAACCCTCACCATCAACCCTAACCCTCACCCTCACAATAACCCTCACCCTAACACTTACCCTCACCCTAACCCTCACCCTCACCCTCAGGGTTACCCTTAATCCTAACACTAACCCTCAAACTCACTTTCACCCTAAACCTAACCCTAAAACTAAGCCTCAACCTCACCCTAACCCTAACCCTAACACTCACACTAATCCTAACCCTAACCCTAAACCTAACCCTAAACCTAACCCTAAACCTAACCCTAAAGCTAACCCTCTCGCTCATCGAAATCCTAAACCTAACCCAAAACCTCACCCAAACCCTAAACCTAACCTTAACCGTAAACCTCACCCTATCCCTAACCCTAACCCTCACCCTCACCCTAGCCTTCACCCTAACCCTAATCCTAACCCTAACACTAACTCTCACCCTAACCCTAAACCTAACACTCACACTAAATCTAACCCTCACTCTCATCCTCACACTATGCCTAACCCTAAGCGTAAACCTAACACTAACCCTAACCCTAACACTCACCCTCATCCTCACCCTCACCCTCAGCCTAACCCTAACCCTAACCTTAACCTTAACCCTCACCATAACCCTGACACTAAGACTAAGTCTAACCCTAGCTATCACTATCCCCCCAACCCTCAACCTAACTCTTAATCTCACCATAAGTCTAACCCTAACTCTCACACTAAACCTAACCCTCACTCTAACCCTAACCATACCCCTCACCCTAACACTCACCCTAACCCTTAGCCTCACCCTAACCCTCACCCTAAGCCTTAGCCTTGACCTAACCCTCAGCGTAACCCTAAATCTATCACTAACCCTCACCCTAACCCTCACCCTAAACCTCACCATAACCATCACCCTAACCTTAACCCTAACCCTCATTCAAAGCCTAACACTCACCCTAACCATAACCCAAGCCCTCATCCTAACCCACAACCTAACCCTAAACCTAACCCTCATCCTAACCCTAACCCTAAACTTCACCCGCACCCTAACTCTCACCCTAACCCTAAACCTCTCCCTCACCCTCAGCCTAAAAGTATCCCTAAACCTAATCATAAACCTCACACTCATCCTCACCCTAATCTAACCCTAACCCTCACCCTAAACTTAATGCTCACCCTCACCCTCACACTAACTCTCACCCTCACCCTAACCCTAAACCTCACCCTCACCCTCACCCCTCATCCTCAGCCTAACACTCACTCTCACACTAACCCTCACCCTAACCCTTACCCTTACCCTAACTCTCACCTTCACCCTCAGCATATCACTAAACCTAACCCTCAACCTAAACCTCACCGTAAAACTAACCCTAATTCTAAGCCTCACCCTCCCTCTCCCCCTCCACATCCCCCTAACCCTAAACCTCACCCTAACCCTATTCCTAACCCTAACCCTCACCCTACCCCTAACCCTAACACTCACACTCTCCCTAATCCTAACCCTCACCCTAACACTCACCCTAACACTCATGATAACCCTAAACCTCACTCTCACCCTAAACCTCACCCTAATGCTAATCCTAACCCTAACCCTCACCCTAACCCTCATCCTAACCGTCATCCTAACCTTAACCCTAACCCTCACCCTAACCCTAACCCTTACCCTAAAACTCACCCTCACCCTCACCCTCCCCCTCAGCCTAAATGTAACCCTAACCCTAATCCTAACCCTCACACTCACCTCTCACCCTCAGCCTAAACCTCGCCCTAACCCTTACCCTCATCCTAATCCTCACACTCACCCTCAGCGTAACACTAACCCTAATCCTAACCCTAACCCTCAACCTCACCCTCACACTGAACCTAAACCTAAACATAATCCTCACCCTCGCTCTCACCCTAAACCTCACCCTAATCCTTACCCTCAACCTATCACTAATCCTAAACCTAACTCTCACACTAAAATTTACCCTCACCCTAACACTAAAACTACCGCTCAACCTACCCCTCACCCTAACACTAACTCTAACCCTAAACCTCACCCTCATCCTAGGCTTCAACCTAATCCTAATCCTAACACTCACCCTCACACTAACCTTAACCCTAACCTTAACCCTAACCCTAGCCTTCCCTCTAACTCTCAACCTAACCTAACCCTAACCCTCACCCTAACACTAACCATAAGCTTAACCCTCACCCTCACCCTAACCCTTAACATCACCATAACGTTAACCCTAACACTAACCCTAACCCTCACCCCTCACCCTGAGCCTAACCTTCACCCTCACACTAAACCTCACCCAAACCCTAAACCTCACCCTAACGCTCGCCCTCACACTCAGCATAACCCTAACCCTAACCCTCAAATTCACCCTCACCCTAAACCTAACCCTTACCCTAAGCCTCAACCTCACCTTCAAACTCACACTCACCCTCACCCTAACCCTCACCCTAACGCTATCCCTAACCCTAACCCTCACCCTAACCCTAACCCTAACACTCACACTCACTCTAACCCTAACCCTAACCTAACCCTCACCCTAAAACTCACCTCAACACTCATGACAACCTTAACCCTCACTATCACCCTAAACCTCACCCTAAAGCTTATCCTCACCCTAACCCTAACCATAACCCTAAACCTAACCCTCATCCTAACCTTAACCCTAACCCTCAATCTAACCCTAACCCTAACCCTAAACCTAACCCTCACCCTCACCCTCACCCTCAGCCTAACATTAACCCTCACCCTAATTCTAACCCTCACACTCACCCCTCAAACTCAGCCTAACCCTCACCCTCACACTAACCTTCACACTAACCCTTACCCTCACACTAGCCCTCCCCCGCCCCATCAGATTAACATAACCCTAATCCTAACCCTAATCCTCAAACTCAACCTCACCCTAAACCTAACCCTAACCCAAAGCCTCACCCTAACCTTCACCTTAATCCTTACACTCAACCTAACCCAAACACTAACCCTAACACTCATACTAAAACTTACCCTTACCCTAACCCTACACCTCACCCTACCCCTCACGCTAACCCTAACCCTAACCCTAACCCTCACACTAGCCCTCACCCTAACCCTAATCCTAACACTCACCCTCACACTAACCTTAAACCTAACACTAATCCTAAACCTAACACTAAACCTAACCTTCCCCCAAACCCTCAACCTAACCATAACCCTAACCCTCACGCTAACAGTAACCCTAAACTTAAACCTCACCCTTACTCTAACCCTCACCCTAACTTTTCACCTCACCCTAACGTTAACCCTAACCCTAACTCTAACCTCAACCCAAACCTCCCCCTAACCGTCAAACTGTCCCTCACCTTAACCGTAACCCTAACACTTACCCTCACGGTAAACCTCACCCTAACGCTAACTCAAACCCTCACCCTAACCCTACCTGTAACCCTAACTCTAAACCTCACCAAAACCCTAACCCTAACCTCACCCTCAGCCTCACCCTCACCGTAAAGATAACCATAACACTAGCCCTAACAATAACCCTAAACCTAAACCTAATCCTAACCCTCACCCTCACCATAACCATAACCGTAACCCTAACCCTCACTGTAACCCTAACCCTAAACCTCACCCTTACCCTAACCCTAAACCTAAACCTCACCCTAACCCTAACCCTAACCCTAAATCTCACCCTAACCCTAACCCTAACACTAACACTCAACCTCAACCTCACCATAACTGTAACTCTAACCCTAATTCTAAAATTAACCCTAACCCTAACCCTAACTCTAAACCTAACCATAACCCTCACCCTCACCGTAACCCTAACCCTAACCATACACCACACCCTCACTGTAACCCTAACCCTAAACCTGACCCTCAGTCTCACCCTAACCACAAAGGTAAACATAACCCTAACCCTAACCCTAAAAATAACCCTAAACCTAATCCTAATCCTAACCGTCACACTCACCCTAACCTCAACCCTAACCCTAACCCTCACCTTCATTGTAACCCTCACCCTAAACCTAACCCTCACCCTAACCCTAACCTTCACCCTCACCCTCAACCTCAGCCTAACACTAAGACTAACCCTAACCCTAACCCTCAAACTCAACCTCAACCTACCCCTAAACCTATCCCTAACCCTAAAACTAACCATCACCCTAACCCTAAACCTAACACTAACCTTAACACTAACCCTAACCCTCAGCCTCACCCTCACCCTAGCCTTCAACCTAAACCTAATCCTAACCCTAAACCTCACCCTAACTCTAAACCTAACACTCACCGTTAATCTAACCCTCACCCTCACCCTCACCCTACGCCTAAGCCTAAGCCTAACCCTCAACCTAACCCTAACCCTCACACTCACCCTCATCCTCACCCTAAACCTCAGCCTAACCCTAACCCTAACACTAACCTTAACCCTCACCATAACCCTCACACTAAGACTAAGGCTAACCCTAACCCTCACTATCACACCAACCCTCACCCTATCTCTTACCCTCACCCTAACTCTAACCCTAACCCTAATATTAAACCTAACCCTCACCCTAACCCTAAACATACCCCTCACCATAACCCTCACCCTAACCCTTAGTCTCACCCTGAACCTCACCATAAGACTTAGCCTTGCCCTTACCCTCACCCTAACCCTAAATCTATCACTAACCCTCACCCTAACCCTCACCCTAACCCTCATGCTAACCCTCAACCTAACCATCACCCTAACCCTAACTCTAGCCCTCATCCTAAACCTCATCCTAACCCTAAACCTAACCCTCAACCTAAACCTAACCCTAAACCTCACCCGCACCCTAACCCTCACATTAACCCTAACCCTCACCCTAAACATCACCCTAACCCTAACCCTCACACTAACCTTAAGTCTAACCCTCACCCTAACCCTAGCCCTCACCCTCACCCTCAGCCTCAGCATAGCACTAAACCAAATCCTAATCCTAACATTAACCCTCACCCTCACCATCACCCTAACCCTAATCCTAACCCTCACCCTAACCGTAAACCTCACCCACACTCTCAGCGTAAAAGTATCCCTAACCCTAATCCTAACCCTCTCCTTAACCTAACCATAACCCTCACCCTAACCCTAATGCTAACCCTCACCCTCACACTCACCCTAACCCTCACCCTAACCCTAAACCTAACCCTAAACCTCACCCTCAACCTCACCCTCACCCTCAGCCTAACCCTCACACTCACGCTAACCCTCACCCTAACCCTTACCCTCACCCTGACCCTTACCCTCAACCTAAGCATAACTCTAACCCTAACTCTCAACAGCACCCTCATCCTAAACCTAACCCTAATTCTAAGCCTCCCCCTCCCCCTCCCCCTCACCCTTACCCTAATCCTAACCCTCACCCTAACCCTATCCTTAACCATAACCCACACCCTAACCCTAACTCAAACCCTAACTCTCACACTCACCATAACCCTAATCCTAACCCTCACCCTAACACTCACCCTAACACTCATGTTAACCCTAAACTTCACTCTCACCCTAAACCACACCCTAAAGCTTATCCTCACCTAACCCTCACCCTAACACTCATCCTAACCCTCATCCTAACCTTGACCCTAACCCTCACCATAACCCTAACCCTAAACCTAAACCTCACCCTCAACCTCATTCTCACCCTTAGCCTAACCCTAACCCTAACCCTAATCCTAACCCTCACACTCACCACTGAACCTCAGCCTAAACCTCACCCTAACCCTTTCACTCTCCCTATCCCTCACCCTAACCCTCAGCATAACCCTAACCCTAATCCTAACCCTAACCCTCAACCTCACCCTCACCCTTAACCTAACCCTAACCCTAAGCCTCAACCTCACACTCACCCTAATCCTCACCCTAACCCTTACCCTCAACCTAACCCTAAGCCTAACCCTAACCCTCACACTAAAACTTACCCTCACACTAACCCTAACCCTACCCCTCACCCTACCTCTCACACTAACCCTAACACTAACCTTCACACTCACCCTAGCCCTCACCCTAATCCTAATCCTAACACTTACACTCACACGAACGTTAACCCTAACCCTAACCCTAACCCTCACCCTAGACTTCCCTCTAACCCTCAACCTAACCTAACCCTAACCTTCACCGTCACACTAAACCTCACCCTAACCCTAACCCTCACCCTAACCCTCACCCTCACACTCAGCATAACCCTCACCCTAACCCTCAAACTCACCCTCAACCTGAAACTAACCCTAAACCTAAGCCTCACCCTCACCCTCACCCTTACCCTAACCCTAACCCTCACCCTAACCCTATACCTAACCCTAACACTCACACTCACCCTAAACCTAATCCTAACCCTAACACTCACCCTAACACTCATGATAACCTTAACCTTCACTCTCACCCTAATCCTCACCCTGATGCTTATCCTCACCCGAATCCTCACCCAAAATCTCAACTTAACGCTCATCCTAACCTTAACACTAACCTGCACCCTAACCCTAACCCTAAAACTAAACCTCCCCCTCCAGCTCCCCCTCCCCATCCCCCTCAGCCTAACGTTAACCCTCACACCAATTCTATCCATCACACTCACGCCTTACCCTCAGCCAAACCCTCACCCTCACACTAACCCTCACCCTAACCCTTATCCTCACCATAACCCTCCCCCTCTCCCTGAGCTTAACCCTAACCCGAATCCTAACCCTAAACATCAACCTCACCCTCACCCTAAACCTAACTCTAACCCTAAGCTTCACCCTCACTCTCACCCTAACACTCACCTTAAACCTTACCCTCAACCTAACCCTAACCCTAACCATAAACCTCACACTAAAACTTACCCTCACCCTAACCCTAACCCTATCCCTCACCCTACCCCTCACACTAACCCTAACCCTAACCCTAACCCTCACCCTCACACTAGCCCTCACCCTAACCCTAATCCTAACACTCGCCCTCACATTAACCTTAAACCTAACCCTCACCCTAACCCTAAACCTAACCTTAACCTTCCCCCAAACCCTCAACCTAACCCTAACCCAAACACTCACACTAACACTAACACTAAATTTAACCCTCAACCTTACCCTAACCCTCACCCTTTTAACCTCACCCTAACGTTAACCCTAACCCTAACCCTCAACCTCACCCTAAACCTCACCCTAACCCTAACCCTCAGCCTAACTCTAACCCCATCCTAAACCTCACCCTAACCCTAACCCTAACCCTCACACGCACCCTCACCGAAACAGTACCTCTAACCCTAACACTAAAAATAACCCTAATCCTAACCCTAAAACTAACACTAACCCTCACCCTCACCATAACCGTAACCCTAACCCAAACCCTCACCCTAACACTACCAACAAACCTAACCCTAAACTTCACCCAAACCCTAACCTCACCCTCTGCCTCACCCTCACCGTAAAGGTAACCCTAACACTAACCCTAACAATAACCCTAAAACTAACCCTAATCCTAACTCTCACCCTCACCCTCACCATAACCCTAGCCCTAACCCTAACACTCACTGTAACCCTAACCCTAAACCTCACCCTAACCCTAACCCTAAACCTAAACCTCACCCTAACCCTAACCTTAACCCTAAAACTCACCCAACCCTAACCCTAACCGAAACACTCACCCTCAACCTCACCGTAACCGTAACTGTAACTCTAACTCAAACATTAAAAATAACCCTAACCCTAACCCTAAACCTAACCCTAACCCTCACCCTCACCGTAACACTAATCCTAACCATAACCCTCACCCTCACTGTAACCCTAACACTAAACCTAACCCTCTGTCTCACCCTCACCGTAAAGGTAACCATAAACCCTAACAGTAACAATAACCCTAAACCTAACCCTAATCCTAACCCTCACACTCACCCTAACCATAGCCCTAAACCTAACCCTCACCCTCACTGTAACAGTAACCCTAAACATCACCCTCACCCTAACCATAACCCTCTCCCTCACTCTCAACCTCAGCCTAACACTAAGCCTAACCCTAAACCTAAACCTAAACCTAACCCACAAACTCATCCTCTCCGTCGTGCTAATCCTAACCCTAACCCTAAACCTAACCTTCACTCTAAACCGAACCCTCACCCTAACTCTAACCCTAACCCTAACCCTAAACCTCTCCCTAACCCTTAGCCTAAAAATTACCTTCACCCTCACCCTCACCTTAACCCTAACCCTAACCCTAACAATAACCCTAACCTTAACCCTAACCCTCTCCCTCCCCATAAACCTAACCCTAACCCAAAACCTCACACTAATCCTAAACCTTACTGTAACCATAAACCTCACCCTAAACCTAACACTAAACCTCACCCTCACGCTAGCCTTCATCCTATCCCTAATCCTAAACCCAACCCTAACCGTAACCCTCATCTTAACCTTAAACCTAACACTCACCCTAAATTTAAACCTCACCCTCACCCTCACCGAACGCCTAATCATAAGCCTAACCCTAACCCTAACCCTAACACTTACCCTCATCTTCACCCTCAACCATAGCCTAACCCTAACCCGAACCCTAACCTTAAGCCTCACCATAACCCTCACACTAAGACTAAGGCTAACCCTAACCCTCACTATCACCCCAACCCTCACCCTAACTTTTACCCTCACCCTAACTTTAACCTTAACACTCACACAAAACCTAACCCTCACACTTACCCTAACCCTACCCCTCACCTAAACCTACCCCTCACCCTAACACTTAGCCTCACCCTAACACTTAGCCTCACCCTAACCCTCACATTAAGCCTAACCCTCACCCTAACCCTAACCCTAGCACTCATCCTAACACTCTTCCTAAAACTAAACCTAACCCTCATCTTAACCCGAACCCTAAACCTAACCCTCACCCTAAATATCACCCTAACCCTAACCCTCACCCTAAACTTAAGCCTAACCCTCACCCAAACCGTAGCCTTCACCCTCACCCTCACCCTCAGCTTAACACTAAACCTAACTCTAATCTAAACTGTCAACCTCACCCACACCCTCACCCTAACCCTAACCCTAATCCTCACCGTAACCCTAACCCTCATCCTCACCCTCAGCCTAACAGTATCCCTACCCCTAATCCTAACTCTCACATTAAACCTCACCCTAACCCTAACCCTAACACTCACGCTAACCCTAATACTAACCCTCACCCTCACCCTAACCCTCACCCTCACCCTAAACATCACACTAACCCTAAACCTCACCCTAACCTTAAGCCTAACCCACACCCTAAACTTAGCCCTCACCCTCACCCTCAGCTTATCACTAAACCTAACCATAATCCTAACCGTAACATTCATCCTCACATTAAACCTAACCCTAAAACTCACCCTAAACATAACCTTCAAATTCTCCCTCAGCCTAACAGTATACCTAACCCTAAACCTAACCCTCACACTCAACCTCACCCTACCATAACCCTAAGCTTCACCCTAACCCTAATGCTAACCATCTCCCTCACCCTCAACCTCACCCTAACCATCACCATCACCCTAACCCTAAACCTCACCTTCACACTCACCCTAAACCTCAGCCTAACCCTAACCCTCAATCTCACCCTCACCCTAAACCTAACCTAACCCAAGGCCTCACCCTCACCCTCACACTCACCCTAACCATAACCCTCACCCTAACCCTATCCCTAAACCTAACCCTCACCCTAACCCTAACCCTAACACTCACAATCACAAAAACCTTAAAACCCTAACCCTCACCCTAAAACTCATGATAATCCTAACCCTCACTCTCACCCTAAACCTCAACCTAATACTTATCCTGACCCTAACCCTCACCCTAAACCTAACCTTAACCCTAACTCTAACTCTAAACTTCACCCTCACCCTCACCCTAATCTTCAGCATAACCCTCTCCGTAACTCTAATCCTAAACCTCACCCTCACAATAACCCTCAACCTAACTCTTACCCTCACCCTAACCCTCACCCTCACCCTCAGCATAATCCTAACCCTAATCCTAACCCGAACCCTGAACCTAACCCTAACCCTAACCATCACCTTAACACTAACCTTAACCTTAACCCTCACCCTCAACCTAAACTTCACCCTGACTCTTATCTCACCCTAACGTTAACCCTAACCCTAAACCACAACGTCACCCTAAACCTCACCCTAACCCTAACCCTCACCCTAACTCTTACCTCACTTTAAACCTCACCCTAACCCTAACCCTAACCCTCACCCTCACCCTCACCCTAACCTTAAGTCTAACCCTAACCCTAACAATAACAATAACCCTAACCCTAACACTAATGCTAACCCTAACCATCACCCTCACCATAACCCTAACCATAACCCAAAATCTCACCCTAACCCTACCCCTAACCCTAACCCTAAACCTCACCCAAACCCTAAGCCTAACCTCACCTTCAGCCTCACCCTCACCGTAAAGGTAACCCTAAACCTAATCGTAAAAATAACCCTAAAGCTATCCCTAATCCTAACCCTGAAGCTCACCCTCAACATAAACCTAAACCTAACCCTAACCTTAACCCTAATCCTCAATGTAACCTTAACCCTAAACCTCAGCCTAACCCTAAACCTAACCCTAAACCTCATCCTAACCCTAACCCTAACCTAAACCTCACCCTTATCGTAATCCTTACCCTCACCCTCAACCACAACATAACCGTAACTCTAACCCTAACCCTAAACCTAAACCTCACCTGAACCCTCACCCTCAACCTAACCCTAACCCAAAACATAACCCTCAACCTCACCCTCACCCTAACCCTAAACCTAACCCTACCCCTCACAGTAACCCTATCCCTAACGCTACCCCTCACCCTAAGCCTCACCCTAACCCTTAGCCTCACCCTAACCCTCACCCTAAGCCTTAGCCTTGCTCCAACCTTCACACTAACCCTAACACTATTATTAACCCTCACCCTGAATCTCACCCTAACCCTCACCCTAACCATTACCCTAACCCTAAACCTAACCCTAACCCTCACATTAAGCCTAACCCTCACCCTAACCCTAAGCCTAGCCCTCATACTAACAGTCTTCCTAAACCTAAACCTAACCCTCATCCTAACCCGAACCCTAAGCCTCACCTGCACCCTATCCCTCACCCTAACCCTAACCCTCACCCTAAATATCACCCTAACCCTAACCCTCACCCTAACCTTAAGCCTAACCCTCACCCTAACCCTAGCCCTCACCCTCACCCTCACCCTCAGCTTAACACTAAACCTAACCCTAATCTAAACTGTAACCCTCACCCTCACCCTCACCCTAACCCTTACCCTCATCCTCACCCTCAGCCTAAGAGTATCCCTACCCCTAATCCTAACCCTCACACTAAACCTCACCCTAACCCTAACCCTAACACTCACGCTAACCCTAATACTAATCCTCACCCTCACCCTAACCCTCACCCTCACCCTAAACATCACCCTAAACCTAACCGTCACACTAACCTTAGACCTCACCCACACCCTCACCCTTAGCTTAGCACTAAACCTAACCCTAATCCTAACCCTAACCCTCACCCTCACAGTAAACCTAACCCTAACCCTAACCCTCACCCTAACCATAACCTTTACTTTCTCCCTCAACCTAACAATATTCCTAACCCTAATCCTAACCCTCACACTCACTGTCACCCTAACCTAATCCTAACCTTCACCCTATCCCTAATGCTAACCCTCACCCTCACCCTCCCCCACACCCTAACCCTAAACCTCACCTTCACCCTCACTCTAACCCTCAGCCTAACCCTATCCCTAAACCTAACCCTCACCCTCACCTTTACCCTCACCCTAACCCTCAGCCTAACCCTATCCCTAAACCTAACCCTCACCCTAACCCTAACCCTAACACTCACACTCACAATAACCTTAAAACCCTAACCCTCACCCTAAAACTCACCCTAACACTCATGATAACCCTAACCCTCTCTCTCACCCTAAACTTCAACCTAATGCTTATCCTCACACTAACCCTCACCTTAAACCTAACCCTAACCCTCATCCTATCCCTCATCTTAATTTTAAACCTAACCATCACCCTAACCCTAATTCTAAGTCTAAACCTCACCCTCACCCTCACCCTCAGCTTAACCCTAACCCTAACCCTAATCCTAACACTCACCCTCACCCCTCACCCTCAGCGTAAACCTCACCCTCACACTAACCCTTAACCTAACCCTTACCTTCACCCTAACCCTCACCCTCACCCTCAGCATAACCCTAACCTTAATCCTAAACCTAACCCACATTCTCAACCTCACACTAAACCTAACCCTAACCCTAAGCCTCACCATCACTCTCGCCCTAACCCTCGCCCTAACCCTTACCCTTAACCTAACCCAAACTCTAACCCTCACACTAAAACTTACCCTCACCCTAACCCTAACCCTACCCCTCACCCTACCCCTCACCCTAACCCTAACCATAAACCTAAACCTCACCCTTACCCTAGCCCTCACCCTAACACTAATCCTAAAACTCACCCTCACACTAATCTTAACCCTAACCCTAACCCTCATCCTAATTTTAATCCTAACCCTCAAACTAACCCTAACTCTAATTCTAAACCTGACCCTCACCTTCACCCTCACCATTGGCTTAACCCTAACCCTAACCCTAATCCTAACCCTCACCCTCAGCCTAACCCTCACCCTCACACGAACCCTCACCCTAAACCTTACCCTCAACCTAACCCTCACACTCACCCTCAGCATAAACCTAACCCTAATCCTATCCCTAACCCTCAACCTAAACCTAACCCTAATCCTCACCCTAACACTAACCCTAACCTTAACACTCACCCTTCACCTAACCATCACCCTAACTCTTAACCTCACTCTAATGTGAACCTAACCCTACCCCTCAAGCTCACCCTAAACTTCACCCTAACCCTAACCCCCACCCTAACTCTTACCTCACTCTAAATCTCACTCTAACCCTAACCCTCACCCTCACCCTCACCGTAACCGTAAGTCTAAACCTAACCTTAACAATAACCCTAAAACTAACACTAACACTAACCCTAACCCTAACAGTCACCCTCACAGTAACATTAACCCTAACCCAAACCCTCACCCTAACCCTCCACCTAACACTAACCCTAAAGCTCACCCAAACCCTAAGCCTAACCTCACCTTCAGCCTCACCCTCACCATAAAGGTAAACCTAAACCTAACCCTAACAATAACCCTAAAGCTAACCCTAATCCTAACCCTCATGCTTAACCTCAACATAACCCTAACCCTAACCCTAACCCTCACTGTAATCCTAACTCTAAACCTCACCCTCACCCTAACCCTAACCCTAAACCTCACCCTAACCCTAACCCTAAACCTCACCCTCAACCTCACCGTAACCGTAACTCTAACCCTCGCCCTAACCCTAAATCTCACCTTTACCCTCACCCTCACCCTAACCGTAACCCAAACCCTAACCCTCATCCTAACCCTCAACCTAACCCTAACCCTCACAGTAATGCTAACCCTCACCCTAACCCTAACCCTATACCTCACCCTAAGCCTCATCCTAACCCTAACCATAACCCTAACCATATCCCTAACCCTAAACCTTGCCCTAACCCTAACACTAACCCTAAAGCTCACCCAAACCCTAAGCCTAACCTCACCTTCAGCCTCACCCTCACTGTAACCATAACACTCAAAATAACCATAACCCTTAACCTAATCTTAACCCTCACCCTCACCCTCATCCTAACCCTAACCCTAAGCCTCACGGTAACCGTAAACCTTACACTAACCCTAACCCTCACCCTAACCCTAACCTTATACTTAACCCTAAACCTCACCATAACCCTAATGCTACCACTAACCCTCAACCGCACCCTAGCCCTCACCCTAACGCTAATCCTAACCCTAACCCTCATCCTAAACCTAACCCTCACCCTAACGCTAACCCTCACCCTCAGCCTAACCCTAAGCCTAAGCATAACCCTAACCATAACCCTCACACTCACACTCACCCTAACCCTAACCCTCACCCTGACCGTAACCCTAACCCTAACCCAAACCCTCACCCTAACACTAACCCTAAACCTAAACCTAAACCTCACCCAAACCCTAAACCTAACCTCACCCTCAGCCTCACCCTCACCGTAAAAGTAACCCTATCCCTAACCCTAACAATAACGCTAAACCTAAACCTAATCCTAACCCTCACCCTCACCCTCACCCTAACCCTCACACTCACCATAAACCTAACCCAAACCCTAACCAAAAACCTCACTCTAAACCTAACCCTTAACCTCACCATCAGCCTCACCCTCACCATAAAGGTAAGCCCAACCCTAACAATAAAAATGACCCTAAACCTAACCCTAAACCTAACCCTCACCCTCACGCTAGCCCTCACCCTAACACTAATTCTAAAACTCACCCTCTCACTAATCTTAACCCTAACCCTAACCCTCATCCTAATTTTAACCTTAACCCTCACATTAACCCTAACTGTAATTCTAAACCTGACCCTTACCCCCAGCCTAACCCTCACCCTAACACTAACCCTCACCCTAACCCTTACCATTACCCTAACACTCATCCTCACCCTCAGAATAAACCTAACCCTAATCCTAACCCTAAACCTCAACCTAACCCTTACCCTAACCCTCACCCTAACACTAACCCTAACCTTAACCCTCACCCTCATCATAACCCTCACCCTAACTCTTAACCTCACCCTAACCCTAACCCTCACCCTAACTCTTACCTCACTCTAAACCTCAGTCTAACCCTAAACCTAACCCTCACCCTCACCATAACCATAAGTCTAACCGTAACCTTTACAATAAACCTAACCCTAACCCTAAAACTAACACTAACCCTAACTGTCACACTCACAGTAACATTAACCCTAACCCAAAACCTCAACCTAACCCTACCCCTAACCCTAACCCTAAAGCTCACCCAAACCCTAAGCCTAACCCCACCTTCAGCCTCACCCTCACCGTAAAGTTAACCCAAACCCTAACCCTAACAATAACCCTAAAGCTAACCCTAATTCTAACCCTCATGCTCACTCTCAACATAACCCTAACCCTAACCCTAACCCTCACTGTAACCCTAACCGTAAACCTCACCCTAACCCTAACCCTAACCCTAAACCTCACCCTAACTCTAACCCTAAACCTCACCCTCAACCTCACCGTAACCGTAACTCTAACCCTCACCCTAACCCTAAACCTCACCTTAACCCTCACCCTCACCCTAACCGTAACCCAAACCCTAACCCTCACCTTCACCCTAACCCTAACCCTAACCCTCAACGTCACTGTAACCCTAACCCTAAACCTCACCCTCATCCTAACCATAACCCTCACCCTCAGCCTCAACTTCAGCCTAATACTAAGCCTAACCCTAATCCTCAAACTCACACTGAACCAAGCCCTAATCCTAACCCTAACCCTAACCCTAATCCTCACCCTAACCCTCACCCTAACCATAACCCTAACACTAACCCTAATGCCAACCCTCATCCTAACCCTCACCCTAACCCTATATCTAACCCTAAACCTCACCCACACTCTAACCCTAACCCTAAACATCTCCCTAAACTTATCCTAACAATCACCCTCACCCTCACCCTCACCGTAACCCTAACTCTAACCCTAACAATAACCCTAACCCTAACCTTAACCCTAAACCAAACCCTCTTCCTTACCGTAACCCTAACACTAACCCTAACCCAAACCCTCACCCTTACCCTAACCTTAACCGTAACCCTAACCTTCACCCTCACCCTAGCCCTCACCCTAACCCTAATCCTAACCCTAACCTTCATCCTAACCCTCACCCTAACACTAACCTCCATCCTAACTCTCAACCTAACCCTAACCCTAACCCTAAACCTAACCTTAAACCTCAACCTCAAACTAACCCTAACGCAAACCCTAACCCTCAACCTAACCGTCACCCTAAACCTAACCCTCACTCTCAACCTCACTCAAACCCTCAATCCTACCCTACACTCACGCTCATCCTTACCCTCACCCTCAGCCTAACCCTAACCATAATTTAACCATAACCCTCATGCTCACCCTCATACTAAACCTGCCCTTAACCCTCATCTTCTCCCCAACGCTAACATCCACCCTAAACCTAACTCCCACCCTCAACCTGACCCTAAGCCTATCCCTAAACCTCACCCTAAACCTAACCCTAACCCTCATCCTCACCTAGCCCTCACCCTATCTCTCATCCCAACCTTAACCCTCATCCTAAACCTCACCATAACCCTAACCCTAACCCTCAACCTAACCTTAACTCTAACGCTAACCATCACCCACACACTAAACGTAACCCTGAGTCTAACCCTAACCCTCAACCTAACCCTAACCCTCATCCTCACCTCACACTCACCGTAACCCTATCCCTAAACCTCAACCTCCCCCTCCCCCTAACCCTAACCCAAACCCTTTACCGAACCCGAATCCACACCCTCATCCTCACCATCGCCCTCAGTCTAAACCTAACCCTAATTTAACCCTAACCCTCAACCTCAACCTAACCCTGCCTCTAACCCTTACTCTCACACCATCCCTATCCTCCACCCTAAACCTAACCCTCATCCTAACCCTTACCCTAACCCTCACTCTAAACCTAACCCTCACCCTAAACTTAACCCTACCCCTCACCCTGCCCCTCACCCAAACCTAACCCTAACCCTCACTATAACCCTCACCCTAACTCTAACCCTAACTCTAAAACCCACCCTCACCCTAAACCTCACAAAAACCCTTACTCTCCCCCTAACCCTCACGCTAAACCTAACCCTAACCCTAATGCTCACCCTAACCCTCACACTCACAATAACCCTCACCCTAAGCCTAACCCTCAAACTCACCCTAACCCTCACCCTCAACCTCAGCCTAATCCTAAAACTAATCCTACCCCTCACCCGCACCCTCACCTAAGCTCACGCTAAACATAACTCTAACCCTAACCCTCACCCTCACCTTAACCCTCACCATAACTCTAACCCTAAACCTCACCCTCTGCCTAAAACTAAACTAACCCTAACCCTAATCCTAAACCTAACCCTCACCCACAACCTCACCCTAATCCTAAACCTAACCCTAACCCTCACCCTCACCATCACACTATCCGTAACCCTTAAGCTAACCCTAACCCTCAACCTAACCCTAACCCTAAACCTAATCCTCACCCTCACCCTAAACCAAAGCCTAAAACCAAGCCTAAACCTCAACCAATCCATCACCCGAACCCTCACGATAACCCTAAGCCTCACTCTCACCCTAACCCTCACCCTAACCCTTACCCTCTCCCTCACCATAACCCTAAACCTCACCAGAACAAAACCCTAACTCTCACCGTCACCCTAAACCAAACCCTAACACACACCCTCAACCTAACCCTCACCCTAAACCTCACCCTCACCCAAACACTAACCCTCAGGCTCACCCTCACCCACACCCTCACCCTAACCCTCACCCTCAACCTCACCCTCAGCCTAACCCTAAACCTAACCCTAATCATAACCCTAAACCTCATCCTCACCCTCACCCTCAACCTAACCTGAAACATAACCCTAATCCTAACCCTCACCCTCTACCTAACTCTAACCCTAACCCTAACCCTCACTCTAACCCTCACCCTAACCCTAATGCTAAGACTAACCCTCACCCTAACTCTCACCCTAACCCTTAACTTCAACCTAACCCTAACCCTTACCCTCACCCTGAACCTCACCCTAACCCTAATCCACAACATAATCCTTACCCTCCCGCTAACCCTCACCCTAACCCTAACACTCACCCTAACCCTCACCCTAACACTCACGATAAAACCAACCCTCATTCTTACACTACCCTTCACCCTAAACCTTACACTCACCCTTACCCTAACCCTAACCCTAACCCTCATCCTAACCCTAAACTAACCCTCAACCTCATCCTAAACCTAAAACTAACCCTAACCCTAACCCTCACCATAACCCTCACATTAAGACTAAGGCTAACCCTAAACTTCACTATCACCCTAACCCTCACCCTAAATATTACCCTCACCCTAAAACTAAGCCTAACCCTAACCCTCACACTAAATCTAAACCTCACCCTAACCCTAAACCTACCGCTCAACCTAACCCTCACCCTAAGCCTTAGCCTTGCCCTCACTCTCACCCTAACCCTAACCCTATCGCTAATCCTCACCCTAACCCTCACGGTAACCCTCACCCTAACCATCACCCTAACACTTAACCTAACCCTAACCCTCACACTAAGCCTAACCCTCACCCTAACCCTAACCCTAGCCCTCATCCTAAACCTCATCCTAACCCTAACCCTAACCCTTACCCTAACCCTAATGCTAACCCTCACAATCACCCTCATCCTCACCCTCAGCCTAACCCTAACAGTAACCCTAATGCTAACCCTCACCCTCACCCTTCACCCTTAGATTAACCCTCACCCTCAACCTAACCATAACCATAACCCTCACCAAACCCTCACCCTAACACTCACGATAACCCAAACACTCACTCTCACCCTAACACTTACCCTAACATTTACCCTCACCGGAAACCTAACCCTAAACCTAACCCTAACCCTCACACTAACCCTAAACCTCACCCTAACACTCACCCTCACCCTAACACTCACCCTCACCCTAAACCTAACCCTAACCCAAACCCGCACCCTTACATTCAAACTCACCCTAAGGATATCCCTAACCCTCACTCTCACACTAAACCTCACCCTTAGCCTTAAACTCACCCCAACCCTCACCCTAACCCTAAACCTCAAACTAAACCTAACCCTCATGCTAACCCTAACCCTACCCCTCACCCTAACCCTAACCCTAAACCTAACCCTAAACTTCAACCTAACACTAAACCTAAAATTCACCCTAAATCTAACCCTCACCCTACCCTCACCCTCAGCCTAAACATAAGCCTAATACTAACCCTAACCATAACCCTCACACTCACCCTCAACCTAACCCTAATCCTAACCCTGACCCTCTTCCTAACCCTCACCCTAACCCTAATACTAAACCTAACCCCAACTCCAACCCTAACCCTAACCCTCACTCTCACCCTCACCCTCCGCCTAACCCTAAGCCTAAGCCTAAACCTAACCCTAACCCTCACACACACCCTCATTCTCACCCTCACCCTCAGCCTAATCCTAAACCTAATCCTACCGCTAACCCTCAACCTCACCCTCAACCTAAACCTATGCCTAACCCTAACACTCAACATAAACCTAAACTCCACCCTAACCCTAACCCTAACACTAACCCTAACCATCACCCTAACCCTACCGCTGCCCCTCACCCTAACCCTCATCCTAAAGCTAACCCTAACCCTAACCTTAACCCTAACCCTAACCCTAAACCTCATCCTAACCCTAACCCTAAACCTCACACTCACTCTCATCCACATTGTAAAGGTAAACTTAAACCTAATCCTAACCATAACAATAACCCTAAACCTAGTCCTCATCCTATCCCTCTACCTAACCGTAACCCTAAAGAGAACAAAAACCCTCACCCTAACGCTAACCCGAAATCTCACCCTAACCCTAACCCTAACCCTCACCCTTAACCTAGCTGTCACCTAAAACTAATTCTAACCCTAACCCTCACTCTGAACCTAACACTAAACCTAATCCTAACTCTCACCATAACCCTAATCCTAACCCTAACCCTCACCCTAACACTCACTGTAAACCTAACCCTAATCCTCACCTTCACCCTAGCCCTCACCCTAACCCTAATCATAATCCTAACCCTCACCCTCACCCTCAACTTAACCCTACCCCCAACCCTAGCCCTCACCCTAACCCTCACACTAACCCTAAACCTCACCTTAAACCTCACCCTCAACGTAACCCTAACCCAAACCCTAATCCTCAACTTAACCCTCACCCTAACCCTAACCCTAACACTAACACTAACACTCAAACTAAACCTAAACCTCACCCTAGCCCTAACCCTACCCCTCACGCTAAGCCTCATCCTAACCCTAACCATAACCTAACCCTAACCCTGAACCTCACCCTAACCCTAAACCTAAAAATCACCCTCACCCTCACCCTAAACCTTAGCCTTACCCTAACCCTCACCCTAAGCTTTAGCTTTGCCCTAACCCTCACCCTAACCCTAACCCTATCACTAACCCTCACCCTATCCCTCAGGGTAACCCTCACCCTAACCATCACCCTAAACCTTAACCTAACCCTAACCCTCACACTAAGCCTAACCCTCACCCTAACCTTAGCCCCCATCCTAAACCTCATCCTAACCCTAAACTTAACCCTCACCCTAACACTAACCCTAAACCTCACCCGCACCCTAACCCTCACCCTAACCCTAAACCTCACCCTAAACATCACCCTAACCCTAACCTTCACAATAACCTTAAGCCTAACCCTCACCCTAACCCTAGCCCTCCATCTCAACCTTACCCTCATCCTAACCTTAACCATAATTTAACCGTAACCCTCACCCTCACCCTCAACCTAACCCAACCTAACCTAACCCTTACCCTCACCCCAAACCTAACCTCCACCCTAAACTTCATGCTCACCCTAAGCCTAACCCTAAATCTCACCCTGACCCTAACCCTAACCCTCACCATCACCTAACCCTCGCCCTAACCCTAACCCTAATCCTCACCCTAAACCTGACCCTCAGATTAACCCTAAGACTAACCCTAACCCTCAAACTCACCCTCACCCTAACCCTAATCTTAACCCTAAGCCTAAACTTAAACCTAAACCTCATCATAAACCTCACCCTAACCCTAATCCTAACACTAACCCTAAACCTATCCCTCACCCTAACCTTAACTCTAACCCTAACCCTCACCCTCACCCTTACCCTATCCCAAAACCTAAACCTCAACCAAACCCTAACCCTAACACTAGCCCTTACCCTGACCTCACACTCACCGAAACCCTAACCCTATACCCTAAATTTCACCCTCAACCTCACCCTAATTCTAACCCAAACCCTCAACGGAAACCTCATGCTCACCCTCATCCTCACCATCACCCTCAACCAAAACCTACCCCTAACCCTTAATCTTACCCCAACCCTAAACTCCACCCTAAACCTAATCCTCACCCTAACCCTAACCCTAACGCTAACCCTAACCCTCACAATAACCCTAACCCTCACACTAAACCTAAACCTAACACTCACACTACCTCTCATACTAACCCGAAACCTAACACTAAACTTAACCCTAACCCTAACCCTAAACCACACCCAAAATATAACCCTAATCCTAACCCTCACCCTCACCCTAACACTAACATTAACCATAACACTAAACCTAAGCTTAACCCTAAACCTAATTCTAACCCTCACCCTAACCATAACCATAACCTTAACCCTCCCCTGAATCCTAACCCTAACCCTCACCCTCACCCTAACCCTAAACCTAAACCTAACCCAAACCCTCACACTAATCCTCACCGTAACCCTAACCCTAAACTTCACCCTAATCCTCACCCTATCCCTAACCCTAACCCTAACACTCACCCTAATACTTACCATAAACCTAACCCTCACCCTCAGCCTAAACAATACCCTAACCCTAACCTTCACCCTAAGCCTAACCCTAACACTCACCCTAAACCTCACCCTCACCCTCACCCTCACACTAAGCCTAACCATAACCCTCACCCTAATCCTTAACCTAACCCTCTCCATCAACTTCACCCTAAACCTATCCCTACCACTAAAACTAACCCTCACCCTCACCCTCACCCTAACACGAACCCTAAACCTAACCCTAAACCTCACCTTAAACCTAACCCTCAACCACAACCTAATTCTAACCCTCACCCTAACCCTAACAATCACAATAACCCTAAACCTCACTCTAAACATAAACCTACCTCTCAACCTAACACTCATCCTAACCCTAACCCTAAACCTAATCCTCACCCTAACCTTAACCCTAACCCTCACCCTCACCATAACCATCACCGTCACCCTAACACTCACCCTAAGCCTAACCCTCAACCACACCTTAACCCTCAACCTCACGCGAACCCTCACCCTCACCATAAAACTCACCCTCAACCTAAACATCACCCGAACCCTAACCCTCAACTTAACCCTAACCCTAACCCTCACACTAAACCTAATCCTCAACCTGACCCTCACCCTCACCCTAATCCTCACATTAACCCTCATCCATACCTAACCGAAACCCTCACCCTCACCCTCACAATAACCCTCACCCTCACCCTAGCCCTCACCCTAACCCAAACCCTTACCCTCACCCTCACACTCACACTCATCCTAACCCTAATCCTAACTCTACTCCTAACCCTCACCCTCACCCTCACCCTCAGCCCAACCCTCACCCTCACCCTAACCCTCTCCCTAAAACTTACCCTCACCCTAAACCTAACCCTAAACCTCACCCTCAACCTAAACCTAACGCTAACCCTAACCATAAAGCTAACCCTCACCCTCACCCTAAACCTAACTCTAACCCTAACCCTCACCGTCACCCTCACCCTCACCCTAACCGTAACCCTCACCCTCAGCCTAAACCAAACCCTAAACCCAACCCTAAACCTGACCCTAAACCTCACCCTAACCCTAATGGTAAGCTTAACCCTCAACCTAACACTAACCGAAACCCACACCCCCAAAATAAACCGAACCCTAACCCTAACACTAACCCTCATCATAACCCTCACAATAAGACTAAGGCTAACCCTAACCCTCATTATCACATGGACCCTCACCCTCAACCTAACCCTCACCTCACCCAAAACATCACCATAAAACTAACCCTCACCCTAGCCCTAATCCTAACCCTCACCCAAAAATTAACTCTCAGCCTTACCCTCACCCTCACCCTAACCTCACCGTAACCCTAAACCTAACCCTAGCCCTTACCCTAACCCTAACCCTTACCCTAACACTCACGCTAACCCTAACCCTCACTCTCACCCTAACCCTCACCCTATACCTTACTCTCAGCCTAACGCTCACACTAAACCTAAATCTCACCCTAACCTTAACGCTAACCATGACCCTAACACTACGCCTAAACCTCACCCTAACCCTAACCCTCACCCACACCCTAGCCCTCAAACCAACGCTAATCCTAACCCTAACCCTCATCCTTAACCTCACCCTCACCCTAAATCACACACTCACCCTCACCCTAACACTAACCCTAACCCACACCCTAACCCTAAACCTCACCCTAACCCTAACCCTAACCCTCACCCTAAACCCTCACCTTCCCCCTAACCCTAATTGTAACCCTAAACCTCACCCTAACTGTAAGCCTAAGACTAATGCTAACTCTAACCCTCACCCTCACAGTCACCCTAACCCTAAACTTATCCCTAAACTTCACCCTGTCCCTATCCTTCACCCTAAACCTAACCCAAACCGTCATCTTCATCCTAACCCTAACACTAACCCTGATCCTAAACCTAACACTCACCCTAAACCTCACCCTAATGATTACCCTCAACTTAACCCTAACCCTAACCCTAACCCTAATCCTCACACTAATCCTCATCCAAACCCTCACCCTAAACTTCACCCTAATCCTCACCCTATCCCTAACCCTAACCCTAACACTCACCCTAATACTAACCGTAAATCTAACCCTCACCCTCAGCCTAAACATCACCGTCAGCCTAACACTCACCCTCACCAGAAACACCACCCTCACCCTAACAATAACCCTAACCCACACCAAAACCCTAAACCTCACCCTAACCCTAACCTTAACCCTAACCTTAAACCCTCACCTTCCCCCTTACCCTAATTGTAACCCTAAACCTCACCCTAACCGTAAGCCTAAGACTAATGCTTACTCTAACCCTCACCCTCACCGTCACCAAAACCCTAAACTTATCCCTAAAGCTCACCCTATCCCTATCCTTCACCCTAAACCTAACCCAAACCCTCATCCTCACCCTAACCCTAACACTAACCCTGATACTAAACCTAACACTCACCCTAAACCTCACCCTAATGATTACCCTCAACCTAACCCTAACCCTAACCTTAATCCTCACACTAATCATCAGCCAAACCCTAACCCTAAACTTCACCCTAATCCTCACCCAATCCCTAACCCTAACCCTAACACTCACCCTAATACTAACCATAAACCTAACCCTCACCCTCAGCCTAAACATCACCGTCAGCCTAACAGTCACCCTCACCCGAAATACCACCCTCACCCTAATACTAACTCTAACCCACACCCTAACCGTAAACCTCACCCTAACCCTAACCTTAACCCTCAACCTAAACCCTCACCTTCCCCCTTACCCTAATTGTAACCCTAAACCTCACCCTAACCCTAAGCTTAAAACTAATGCTAACTCTAACCCTCACCCTCACCATCACACTAACCCTAAACTTATCCCTAAACCTCACCCTATCCCTAACATTCACCCTAACCCTAACCCAAACCCTCATCCTCACCCTAACCCTAACTCTAACCCAGATCCTAAATCTAACCCTCACCCTAAACCTCACCCTAATGATTACCCTCAACCGAACCCTAACCCTAACCCTAATCCTCACACTAATCCTCACCCTAACCCTAACCTTATACTTCACCCTAATCCTCACCCTATCCCTAACCCTAACCCTAACACTCACCCTAATACTAACCATAAACCTAACCCTCACCCTCAGCCTAAACATCACCGTCAGCCTAACACTCACCCTCACCCTAAACATCACCATAACCCTAAACTTCACCCTAACCCTAAACCTAACACTCACCCTAAACCTCACCCTCACCCTCACCCTCACCCTAAGCCTAACCCTAACCCTACCCCTAATCCTTAACCTAACACTCTCCATCACCTTCTCCCTAAACCTATCCCTACCCCTACCCTTAAACCTCACCCTCACCCTCACCCTAACACGCACGCTAAATCTAACCCTAAACCTCACCTTAAACCTAACCCTCAAACACAACCTAATCCTAAACCCTCACCCTAACCCTAACAATCACAATAACCCTAACCCTCACTCTAACCATAAACCTACCCCTCAACCTAACACTCATCCTAACCCTAACATTAAACGTAATCCTCAACCTCAACCTAACCCTAACCCTCACACACACCTTAACCCTCAAGCTCACGGGAACACTCACCATCACCCTAACACTCACCCTCAACTTAAACATCACCCGAAACCTAACCCTCACCTTAACCCTAACCCTAACCCTCACCCTAAACCTAACCCTCACCCTGAACCTCATCCTCAACCTAATCCTCACATTAACACTCACCCCGACCTAACCAAAACCTTCACCCTTACACAAAGGTAACCCTCACCCTCACCCTAAACCTAACCCTAATCCTAACCCTAACCCTCACCTTCCCCCTCATCCTAAACCTAACCCTAACCCTAAACCTCACACTCACCCTCACCCTAACCGTAACCCTCACCCTCACCCAAAACTAAACACTCACCCCAACCCTAACCCTCACCCTAACCATCACCCTAAACCGCACGATAACCATAACCCTCACTCTCACACTCACCCTCACCCTAAACGTAACCCTCACCCTCACCTTAAACCAAACCCTAACCCCAACCCTAACCCTCACCCTAAACCTCACCCTAACCCTAATGCTAAGCTTAACACTCAACCTAACGCTAACCCTAACCCACACCCTCATCCTAAAACGAACCTTAACCCTAACACTAACCCTAACCATAACCCTCACAATAAGACTTAGGCTAAACCTAACCCTCACTGTCTCCCTCACCCTCACCCTAACCCTCACCCTCACCCTCACCCTAACCCTCACCCTCACCCAAAACATCACCCTAAAACTAACCCTCACCCTAACCCTCACCCTCACACAAACCTTAACTCTCACCCTAACCCTCACCCTCACCCTAACCTCACCCTAGCCCTAAACAATACCCGAGCTATTACTCTAACCCTAACCCTCACCCTAACACTCACGCTAACCCTAAACCTCAATCTCAGCCTAACCCTCACCCTAACACTTACCCTCACCCTAACCCTTACCCCCAGCCTAACGCTCACGCTAAAACTAAATCTCACCCTAACCTTAACGCTAACCATGACCCTAACCCTACCCAGAAACCTCACCCTAACCAAAACACTCACGCGCACCCTAGCCCTCAAATCAACGCTAATCCTAACCCTAACCCTCATCCTTACCCTCACCCTCACCCTAAATCACACACTCACCCTCACCCTAACACTATCCCTAACCCACAGCCTAATCCTAAACCTCACCCTAACCCTAACCCTAACCCTCAACCTAAACCCTCACCTTCCCTCTAACCCTAATTCTAAACCTAAACCTCACCCTAACCCTAAGCCTAAGACTAATGCTAACTATAACACTCACCCTCACAGTCACACTAACCCTAAAAACTATCCCTAAACCTCACCCTATCCCTAAACTACAACCTAAACCTAACCCAAACCCTCATCCTCACCCTAATCCTAACAATAATCCTGACCCGAACCCTAACCCTCAACCTAACCTCACCCTCACCCTAACCCTAACCCTAGCCCTTACCCTAACCCTAAACCACACATTCACCCTCACACACACTCTAACCCTAATCTTAAACCTAGCCCTCACCCTAACCCTAACCCTAACTCTCACCCTCACCCTCACCCTCATCCTAAACCTAAGCCTAACTCTAATCCTAACCCTCATCCTCACCCTCACCCTCAGCCTAACCCTCACCCTCACCCTAACCCTCTCCGTAAACCTTACCCTCACCCTAAACTTAACCCTAATCCTCACCCTCAACTTAAACCTAACCCTAACCCTAACCCTAAACCTAAACCTCACCCTCACCCTCACCCTAAACCTAACCCTAACCCTAACCCTCACCCTCACCCTAACCGTAACCCTCACCCTCACCCTAAACCAAACCCTAAACCCAACCCTAACCATCACCCTAAACCTCACGATAAACGCAACCCTCACTCTCACCCTAACCCTCACCCTAACCCTTCCCATAACCCTAACCCTAAACCTCACCTAGACCCAAACCTTAATGCTCAACATCATCATAAACCTAACCCTAATGCTCACCATAAACCTTACCATCACCCAAACCCTAACCCTCAGTCTCACCCTCACCCATACCCTCACACTAACCCTCACCCTCAGCCTAAACATCACCCTAAGCCTAACCCTCCCCCTTATCCTAACCCTCACCCTCACCCTCACCCTCAGCCTAACCGTAAACCTAACGCTATTCCTAACCCTAACCCTCAACCCCACCCACACCCTCAACCTAACTGTAAACCTATCCCTAATCCTAACCCTCAACCTCACCCTCACCCTAAACCTAACTCTAACCCTAACCCTAACCCTCACCCTAACCCTCACCCTAACCCTAATGCTAAGCTTAACCCTCAACCTAACACTAACCCTAACCCCCACCCTCATCCTAAAATGAACCCTAACCCTAACCATAACCATAACCATAACCCTTACAATAAGACTAAGTCTAACCCTAACCCTCACTATCACACTCACCCTCACCCTAACCCGAACCCTCACCCTCACCCTAACCCTCACTCTCACCCAAAACATCACTCTAAAATTAACCCTCACCCAAACCTTAACTCTCACCCAAACCCTCACCCTCACCCTAACCTCACCCTAACCCTAAACCTAAACCTAGCCCTTACCCTAACCCTAAACCTCACCCTAACACGCTAACCCTAACCCCCACTCTCACCCTAACCGTCACCCTAACACTTACCCTCACCCTAAACCTTACCCTCAGCCTAACGCTCACACTAAACCAAAATCTCACCCTAACCTTAGTGCTAAACATGACCCTAAACCTACCACCAAACCTCACCCTAACCCTAACCCTCACCCACACAATAGCCCTCAAACCAACCCTAATCCTAATCCTAACCCTCATCCTTACCCTCACTCTCACCCTACATCACACACTCACCCTCACCCTAACACTAACCCTAACCCACACCCTAACCCTAAACCTCACCCTAACCCTAACCCTGACCCTCACCCTAAACCCTCACCTTCCCCCTAACCCTAATTCTAACCCTAAAACTCAACCTAACCCTAAGCCTAAGACTAATGCTAAATCTAACCCTCACCATCACCATCACCCTAATCCTAAACCTATCCCTAAACCTCACCCTATCCCTAACCTTCACCCTAACCCTAACCCAAACCTCATCCTCACACTAACAATAACACTAACCCTAACCCTAACCCTAATCCACAACCTAACGTCACCCTAAACCTTACCCTAATCCTAGCCCTTACCCTAACCCTAACCCTCACATTCACCCTCACACTCACCCTAACCCTCATCCAAACACAAGCCCTCACCCTAACTCTAAACCTAAACCTCACCCTCACACACACACTCAAACTCAGCCTAACCCAAACCCTAACCCTAATCCTAACCCTAAACGTCACCCTCACCCACACACTCACCCTAACCCTCACACTCACCCTAGGCCTCACACTAACCCTAACCCTAAGCCAAACCCTAAACCTCAACATCACCCTCACCCTCACCCACAACCTCAGGCTAACCCTAACCTAAACCTAATCCTAACCCTAACCCTCACCCTAACACTCACGCTAACACTAACCCTCACTCTCACCCTAACCCTCACCCTAACCCTTACCCTAACACTAAACCTTACCCTCAGCCTAATGCTCAAACTAAACTTAACCCTCATCTTAACCCTAACGCTAACCATGACCCTAACCCTAAACCTAACCCTAAACCTCACCCTAACCCTAACCCTTACCCTCACCCTAGCCCTCAAACCAACCCTAATCCTAACACTAACCCTCATCCTTACACTCACCCTCACCCTAAATCACACTCTAACCCTCGCCCTAACACTAACCCTAACCCACACCCTAACCCTAACTCTCACCCTAACACTAACCCTAACCCTCACCCTAACACTAACCCTAACCCTCACTCTCACCCTCACTTTCCCCCTAACCCTAATTCTAACCCTAACCCTCACCCTAAACCTAAGCCTAAGCCTAATGCTAACACTAACCCTCACCCACACCGTCACCCTAACCCTAAACTTATCCCTAAACCTCACCCTATCCCTTACCTTCACCCTAACCCTAACCCAAACCCTCATCCTCACCCTAACACTAACACTAACCCTGATCCTAACTCTAACCCTCACCCTAAACTTCACCCTAATGATTACCCTCAACCTAACCCTAACACTAACCCTAACCCTAATCCTAACACTAACCTCACCCTAACCCTCACAATAAACTTCACCCTAATCCTCACCCTATCACTAACCCTAACCCTAACACTCACCCTAATACTAAACATAAACCTAACCCTCACCCTCAGCCTAAACATCACCGTCAGCCTAACACTCACCCTCACCCTAAACATCACCCTAACCCTAACGTTCACACTAACCCTAATCCTAACACTCACCCTAAACCTCACCCTCACCCTCACCCTCACACTAAGCCTAACCCTAACACTACCCCTAATCCTTAACCTAACTTTCTCCATCACCTTCACCCTAAACCTATCCCTACACCTAACAGTAACCCTCACCCTCACCCTCACCCCAACACAAACCCTAAACCTAACCCTAAACCTCACCTTAAACCTAACCCTCAACCACAACCTAATCCTAACCCTCACCCTAACCCTAACAATCACAATAACCCTAACCCTCACTCTAATCAAAAACGTACCCCTCAACGTAACACTCATCCTAAGCCTAACCCTAAACCTAATCCTCACCCTAACCCTAACCCTAACCCTCACCCTCACCATAACCATCACCATCACCCTAACACTCACCCTAAGCCTAACCCTCACCCACACCTTAACCCTCAACCTCACGCGAACCCTCACCCTCACCCTAACTCTCACCCTCAACGTAAACATCACCCGAACCCTAACCCTAACCTTAACCCTAACCCTAACCCTCAGCCTAAGCCTAACCCTCAACCTGACCCTCAACCTCACCCTAATCCTCACATTGACCATCACCCCTACCTAAGCGAAACCCTCACCCTCAGCCTCATCCTAACCCTCACCCTCACCCCCACCCTAGTCCTCACCCTAACCCTAACCCTAACCCTCACCCTCACCCTCACACTCATCCTAACCCTAAGCCTAACTCTAATCCTAACCCTCACCCTCACCCTCACCTTCAAGCTAACCCTTAACCTCACCCTAACCCTTTCCCTAAACCTTAACCTCAACCTAAGCCTCACCTCACCCTCACCCTCACCCTAAACCTAACCCTAACCCTAACACTCCCACTCACCCTCACCCTAACCGTAACCCTCAACTTCACCCTAAACCAAACCCTAACCCCAGCCTGAACCCTCACCCTAACCATCACCCTAAACCTCACAATAACCCTAACCCTCACTCTCACCCTAACTCTCACCCTAACCCTTACCCTCACCCTAACCCTAACCCTAAACCTCACCCAGACCCAAACCTTAACGCTCAACGTCAGCCTAAACCTAACCCTAATGCTCACCCTAAACCTCACCATCACCCACACCCTAACCCTCAGTCTCACTCTCACCCATACCCACACCCTAACCCTCACCCTCAGCCTAAACATCACCCTAAGCCTAAACCTCCCCCTTATCCTAACCCTCACCCTCACCCTCACCCTCACCCTTAGCCTAACCCAAAACCTAACCCTAATCCTAACCCTAACCCTCAACCTCACCCACACCCTCAACCTAACTGTAAACATATCGCTAATCCTAACCCTCAACCTCACCCTCACCCTAAAACTAACTCTAACGCTAACCCTAACCCTCACCCTAAACCTCACCCTAACCCTAATGCTAAGCTTAACCCTCAACCTAACACTAAACCTAACCCACACCCTCATCCTAAACCGAAACCTAACCTTAAACCTAACCCTCACCATAACCCTCACAATAAGACTAAGGCTAACCCTAACCCTCACTATCACCCTCACCCTCAACCTATCCCGAACACTCACCCTCACCCTAACCTGAAACCTCACCCAAAACATCACCCTAAAACTAACCCTCACCCTAACCCTAACCCTCACCCAAACCTTAACTCTCACCCTAACCCTCACCCTCACCCTAACCTCACCTTAACCCTAAACCTAAACCTAGCCCTTACCCTAACCCTAACGCTCACCCTATCACTCACGCTAACCCTAACCCTCAGTCTCACCCTAACCCTCACCCTAACACTTACCTTCACCCTAACCCTTACCCTCAGCCTAACGCTCACACTAAACCTAAATCTCAGCTTAACCTTAACGCTAACCATGACCCTAACCCTACGCCTAAACCTCACCCGCACCCTAGCCCTCAAACCAACCCTAATCCCAATCCTAACCCTTATTCTTACCCTCATTCTTACCCTAAAACATACACCCACCCTCACCCTAATATTAACCCTTACACACACCCTAACCCTAAACCTCACCCTAACCCTAACCCTAACCCTGACCCTAAACCCTCACCTTCCCCCTAACCCTAATTCTAACCCTAAACCTCAACCTAACCCTAAGCCTAAGACTAATGCTAACTCTAACCCCCACCCTCACCATCACCCTAACCCTAAACCTATTCCTAACCTCACCCTATCCCTAACCTTCACCCTAGCCCTAACCCAAACCCTCATCCTCACCCGAACCCTAACACTAACCCTGACCCTATCCCTAACCCTAAACCTAACCTAACCCTAAACCTAACCCTAACCCTAGCCCTTACCCTAACCCTAACCCTCACATTCACCCTCACACTCACCCTAACCCTAATCCTAACCCTAGCCCTCACCCTAAACCTAAACCTCACCCTCACCCAAACACTCAAACTAAGCCTAACCCAAACCCTAACCCTAATCCTAACCCTAACCCTCACCCTCACCCTCACACTCACCCTAACCCTCACCCTCACCCTAGCCCACACACTAACCCTAAACCTAAGCCAAACCCTAAACCTCAACATCACCCTCACCCTCAACTTCATCCTCAGGCTAACCCTATCCCTAACACTAATCCTAAACCTAACCCTCACCCTAACACTCACGCTAACCCTAACCCTCACTCTCACGCTAACCCTCAACCTAACACTGACCCTCACACTAACCCTTACCCTCAGCCTAACGCTCACACTAAACTTAACCCTCACCCTAACCCTAAAACTAACCATGACCCTAACCCTAACCCTAACCCTAAACCTCAGCCTTACCCTAACCCTTACCCTCACCCTAGCCCTCAAACCAACCTTAATCCTAACCCTAACCCTCATTCTTACCCTCACCCTCACCCTAAATCACACTCTAACCCTCACCCTAACACTAACCCTAACCCACACCCTAACCCACACCCTCACCCTCACTTTCCCCCTAACCCTAATTCTAAGCCTAACCCTCACCCTCACCCTAAGCCTAAGCCTAATGCTAACTCTAACCCTCACCCTCACCGTCACCCTAACCCTAAACTTATCCCTTAACCTCACCCTATCCCTAAACTTCACCCTAACCCTAACCCAAACCCTCATCCTCACCCTAACACTAACACTAACCCTGATCCTAACCCTAACCCTCACCCTAAACCTCACCCTAATGATTACCCTCAACCTAACCCTAACCCTAACCATAACCCTAATCCTCACACTAATCCTCACCATAACCCTAACTCTAAACTTCACCCTAATCCTCACCCTATCCCTAACCCTAACCCTAACACTCACCCTAATACTAACCATAAACCTAACCCTCACCCTCAACCTAAACATCACCGTCAGCCTAACACTCACCCTCACCCTAAACATCACCCTAACCCTAACCTTCACCCTAACCCTAACCCTAACACTCACCCTAAACCTCACCCTCACCCTCACCCTCACCCTAAGCCTAACCATAACCCTACCCCTAATCCTTAACCTAACTTTCTCCATCACCTTCACCCTAAACCTATCCCTACCCCTAACACTAACGTTCACCCTTACCCTCACCCTAACACGAACCCTAAATCTAACCCTAAACCTCACCTTAAACCTAACCCTCAACCACAACCTAATCCAAACCCTCAACCTAACCCTAACAATCACAATAACCCTAACCCTCACTCTAACCATAAACCTACCACTCAACCTAACACTCATCCTAACCCTAACCCTCACCCTCAACATAACCATCACCATCACCCTAACACTCACACAAAGCCTAAACCTCACCCACACCTTAACACTCAACCTCACGGGAACCCTCACCCTCACCCTAACACTCACTCTCAACCTAAACATCACTCGAACCCTAACCCTCAACTTAACCCTAACACTAACCCTCACCCTGACCCTCACACTCACCCTAATCCTCACATTAAACCCCATCCCCACCTAACCGAAACCCTCACCCTCACTCTCACCCTATACCTCACCCTAACCCTAACCCTAACCCTCACCCTCACCCTCACACTCATCCTAACCCTAAGCCTAACTCTAATCCTAACTCTCATCCTCACCCTCACCCTCAGCCTAACCCTCACCCTCACCCTAACCCTCTCCCTAAACATTATCTGCACCCTAACACTAACCCTAAACCTCACCCTCAACCTAAACCTAACCCTAACCCTAACCCTAACCCTAACCCTCACCCTCACCCTCACTCTAACCGTAACCCTCACCCTCACCCTAAACCAAACCCTAACCCCAACCCTAACACTGACGCTAACCATCACCCTAAACCTCACGATAACCCTAACCCTCACTCTCACCCTAACCCTCACCTTAACCCTTACCCTCACCCTAACCCTAACCCTAAACCTCACCCAGACCAAAACCTTAACACTCAATGTCACACTAAACCTAACCCTAATGCTCACCCTAAACCTTACCATCACCCAAACCCTAACCGTCATTCTCACCCTCACCCATACCCTCACCCTAACCCTCACCCTCAGCCTAAACATCACCCTAAGCCTAACCCTCCCCCTTATCCTAAACCTCACCCTCACCCTCACCCTCAGCCTAACCCTAAACCTAATCCTAATCCTAACCCTAACCCTCAACCTCACCCACACCCTCAACCTAACTGTAAACATATCCCTAATCCTAACCCTCAAGCTCACCCTCACCCTAACCCTCACCCTAACCCTCACCCTAACTCTCACCCTAACTCTAATGCTAAGCTTAACCCTCAATGTAACACTAACCCTAACCCACACCCTCATCTTAAACCGAAACCTAACCCTAACCCTAACCCTCACCATAACCCTCACAATAAGACTAAGGCTAACCCTAACCCTTACTATCACCCTCACACTCACCCTAACCCGAACCCTCACCCTCACCCTAACCCTCACCCAAAACATCACCCTAAAACTAACACTCACCCTAACCCTAACCCTAACCCTCACCCAAATCTTAAGTCTCACCCTACCCTTCACCATCACCCTAACCTCACGATAACCCTAAACCTAACCCTATCCCTTACCCTAACCCTAACCCTCACCCTAACACTCACACTAACCCTAACCCTCACTCTCACCCTAACCCTCACCCTAACACTTACCCTCACCCTAACCCTTACTGTCAGCCTAACGCTCACACTAAACCTAAATCTCACCCTAACCTTAACGCTAACCATGACCCTAATCCTACCCCTAAACCTCATCCTAACCCTAACCCTCACCCGCACCCTAGCCCTCAAACCAACCCTAATCCTAACCCTAACCCTCATCCTTACCCTCACCCTCACCCTAAATCACACACTCACCCTCACCCTAACACGAACCCTAACCCAAACCCTAACGCTGAACCTCACCCTAACCCTAATCCTAACCCTCACCCTAAACCTTCACATTCCCCCTAACCATAATTCTAACCCTAAACCTCAACCTAACCCAAAGCCTAAGACTAATGCTAAATCTAACTTTCACCCTCACCTTAATCCTAACACTAAACCTATCCCTAAACCTCACCCTATCCCTAACCTTCACCCAAACCCTAACCCAAACCCTCATGCTCACACTAACCCTAACACTAACCCTGACCCAAACCTTAAACCTCAACCTAACCTCACCCTAAACCTAACCCTAACCCTAGCCCTTCCCCTAACCATAACCCTCATATTCACCCTCACACTCACCCTAACCCTCATCCTAACCCTAGCCCTCACCCTAAACCTAACCCAAACCCTAAACCTCACCCTCAACCACACACTCAAACTCAACCTAACACAAACACTAACCCTAATCCTAATTCTAACCCTCACCCTCACCCTCACACTCACCCTAACCCTCACCCTCACCCTAGCCCTCACACTAACACTAACACTAAGCCAAACCCTAAACCTCAACATCACCCTCACCCTCACCCTCAACCTCAGGCTAACCCTAACCCTAACCCTAATCCTAACCCTAACCGTCACCCTAACACTCACACTAACCCTAACCCTCACTCTCACCCTAACCCTCACCCTAACACTTACCCTCATCCTAACCCTTACCCTCAGCCTAACGCTCACACTAACGTTAAACCTCACTTTAACCCTGTCGCTAACCATGACCCTAACCCTAACCCTAACCCTAAACCTCACCCTAACCCTAACCCTTACCCTCACCCTAGCCCTCAAACCAAACTTAATCCTAACCCTAACCCTCATCCTTACACTCACCCTCACCTTAACTCACACTCTATCCCTCACCCTAACACTAACCCTAACCCACACCCTAACCCTTACCCTCAACCTAACCCTAACCCTCACACTCACCCTCAATTTCCCCCTAACCCTAATTCTAACCCTAACCCTCACCCTAAACATAAGCCTAAGCCTAATGCTAATTCTAAACCTCACCCTCACCGTCACCCTAACCCTAAACTTATCCCTTAACCTCACCCTATCCCTAATCTTCACCCTAACCCTAACCCAAAAACTCATCCTCACCCTAACACTAACACTAACCCTGATCCTAACCCTAACCCTCACCCTAAACCTCACCCTAATGATTACCCTCAACCTAACCCTAACCCTAACCCTAACCCTAATCCTCACACTAATCCTCACCATAACCCTAAACTTCACCCTAATCCTCACCCTATCCCTAACCCTAACCCTAACACTCACCCTAATACTAAACATAAACCTAACCCTCACCCTCAGCCTAAACATCACCGTCAGCCTAACACTCACCCTCACTCTAAACATCACCCTAACCCTAACCTTCACCCTAACCTTAACACTAACACTCACCCTAAACCTCACCCTCACCCTCACCCTCACCCTAAGCCTAACCATAACCCTACCCCTAATCCTTAACCTAACCATCTCCATCACCTTCACACTAAACCTATTCCTACCCCTAACACTAACCCTCACCCTCACCCTCACCCTAACACAAACCCTAAACCTAACCCTAAACCTCAACTTAAACCTAACCCTCAACAACAACCTAATCCTAACCCTCACCCTAACCCTAACAATCACAATAACCGTAACCCTCACTCTAACCATAAACCTACCCCTCAACGTAACACTCATCCTAAGCCTAACCCTAAACCTAATCCTCACCCTAACCCTAACCCTAACCCTCACCCTCACCATAACCATCACCATCAACCTAACACTCACCCTAAGCCTAACCCTCACCCACACCTTAACCCTCAACCTCACGCGAACCCTCAACCTCACCCTAACACTCACCCTCAACCTAAACATCCCCCAAACCCTAACCCTCACCTTAACCCTAACCCTAACCCTCAGCCTAAACCTAACCCTCACCCTGACCCTCACCCTCACCCTAATCCTCACATTAACCCTCACCCCTACCTAACCGAAACCCTCACCCTCACCCTAACCCTAACCCTCACCCTCACCCTAGCCCTCACCCTAACCCTAACCCTCACCCTCACCCTCACACTCATCCTAACCCTAAGCCTAAATCTAATCCTAACCCTCAACCTCACCCTCATCCTCAGCCTAACCCTCACCCTCACCCTAACCCTCTCGCTAAATCTTACCCTCACCCTAACCCTACACCTAAACCTCACCCTCAACCTAAACCTAAACCTAACCTTAACCCTAAACCTAACCCTCACCCTCACCCTCACCCCAAACCTAACCCTAACCCTAACCCTCACCCTCACCCTAACCGTAACCCTCACCCTCACCCTAAACCAAACCCTAACCCCAACCTTAACCCTCACCCTAACCATCACCCTAAACCTCACGATAACCCTAACCCTCACTCTCAACCTAACCCTCACCCTAACCTTTACCCTCACCCTAACCCTAACCCTAAACCTCACCCAGACCCAGACCCTAACCCTAACACTCACCCTAAACCTCACCCTAACCCTAATGCTAAGGTTAACCCTCAACCTAACACTAACCCTAACCCACACCCTCATCCTAAATCGAACCATAACCATAAACCTAACCCTCATCATAACCCTCACAATAAGACTAAAGCCAACCGTAACCCTCACTATCACCCTAACCCTCACCCGAACTCTTACCCTCAACCTAACCCTAACCCTAACCCTAACCCTCCCACTAAACCTAAACTTCATCCTAACCCTAACCCTAACCCTCACCCTAACACTTATCCTTACCCTAACCCTCACCCTAAGCCTTAGCCTTGCCCTAACCCTCACCGTAACAATAACCGTATCACTAACCCTCAACCTAACCCTCACCGTAAGAATCACCCTAAACCTAATCCTAACTCTCACACTAAGCTTAACCCTCAACCTAACACTAAACCTAATTCTCACATTCACACTAACCGTAAACCTCACCAGCACCCTAACACTCACCCTCACGCTAAATATCACCCTAACCCTAACCCTCACACTAAACTTAAGCCTACCCCTCAACCTAACCCTAGTGCTCACCCAAACCATGACCCTCAGCTTAACACTAAACCTAACCCTAATCCTAACGGTAATTCTGGCCCTCACCCTCACCCTAACCCTAACCCTCACCCTAACCCTCACCCTCACCGTCACCCTCAGCCAAACAGTATCCCTAAACCTAATCCTAACCCTCCCACTCACCCTCACCGTAACCCTAACCATAACCCTCACCCTAACCCTAATGCTAACCCTCACCCTCCCTGTCACCCTCACCCCTCACCCTCAGCCTAACCCTCACCCTCAACCTAACCCTAAACCTAACCCTCACGCTAATTCTCAGCCTAACACTCATGATAACCCTAACACTCACTCTCACCCTAACACTCACCCTAACCCTTACCCTCACCCTAACCCTAACCCTAAACCTAACCCTAACGTTCACATTAACCCTAACCCTCACCCTAACCCTAACCCTCACCCTAACAATCACCCTCATCCTAAACCTAAACCTAACCCTAACCCGTACCCTTACCCTCACACTCGCCCTAAGGCTAAACCTAACCCTCACTCTCACTATAAACCTCATCTAAAGCCTTAACCTCACCCCAACCCTCACCCTAACCCTAACCCTCCAACTAAACCAAACCCCTACCCTAACCCTAACCCTAAACCTAACCCTAACTCTAACTCTAACCCTCATACTCACCCTCATCTTCACCCTCACCCTCAGCCTAACCCTAACCCTAATCCTAACGCTAACCCTCACTCTCACACAAAACCAAACCCTATGCCTAACCCTAACCCTCACCCTAACCCTAACATGCACCCTGACTCTAACCCTCATCCTAAACCTAACCCTAACACTAACCATAACCCTCAGACTAACCGTAACCTTCACCCTAACCCTACCCCTACCTCTCGCACTATCCCTCATACTAACCCTGACCCTAATATTTATCCTAACCATAACCATAACCTCACACTAACCCTAACCCTAAACCTTACCCTCACTCTCAACCTAATGGTAACCATAACCTTAAACCTAACCCTAACCCTAACAATAACCCTAAACCTAACCCTAATGCTAACCCTCACCCTCACCCTAACCCTAACCTTAACCATCACCCTAACCCCATCCCTCAACCTAACCATAACCCTAAACCTAACACTAACACTCACCCTAACCCTAACCCGAAATCTCACACTAACCCTAAACCTAACCCTCACCCTCAACCTCGACTTAACCCTACCCCTAATGCTAACACTCACCCTAACCCTAACCTCCATCCTAACACTCACCCTAACCCTAAACCTCACCCTAAACCTCACCCTCAACCTACCCATAACCCAAACCCTAACCCTGAACCTAAACTTCACAATAACCCTAACCCTAACCCTATCATTAACCCTCATACTAAAACTAACCCTCACCCTAAACCTAAACCTACCCCTCACGCTAACCCTCATCCTAACCCTAACCCTAACCCTCACCCTCACCCTAACCCTCACCCTAAGCCTTAGCCTTGCTCTAACCCTCACCCTCAGCCTAACAGTATCCCTAACCCTAATCCTAACCCTCACAATCACCCTCACCCTAACCCTAAACCTAAACCTCACCCTAAACCTAATGCTAACCCTCACCCTCACCCTCACCCTGACCCCTCACCCTCAGCCTAATCCTCACCCTGAACCACACCCATACACTAACCCTCATGCTAACTCTCACCTTAACACTCACGATAACCCTGACTCACTCTCATACTAACACTCGCCCTAACCCTTACCCTCATCCTAACCCTAACCCTAAACCTAACCCTAACCCTGAAAATAACCCTAACCCTCACCCTAACCCTAACCCTCACCCTAACACTCACACTCATCCTAAAGCTAACCCTAACCTAAATCCGCACCCTTACCCTCACACTCACCCTAAGGTAACCCTAACCCTCACTCTCACCTTAAACCACACCCAAAGCCTTAACCGCACCCCAACCCTCACCCTAAATCTAACCCTCAAACTAAACCAAACCCTTTCCCTAACTCTAACCCTACCCCTCACCCTAACACTAACTCTAAACCGAAACCTAGCCCTAACTCTAACCCTAAACCTCATACTCACCCTCAACCTAACCCTCACCCTCAGCCTAACCCTAACCCTAATCCTAAAGCTAACCCTCACCCTCACCCACAAAAAACCCTATGCCTAACCCTAACCCACACCCTAACAGTAACATCCACCCAAACCCTAACCCACAACCTAACCCTAACCCTAACACTAACCATAACCCTCACACTAACCGTAACCCTCACCCGAACCCTACCCCTACCCCTCACCCTACCCCTCATTGTAACCCTGACCCTAACCTTAATCCTAACCCTAACTCTAACCCTCACTCTAACCCTAACCCTAAACCTCACCCTCACTCTCACCCTAATCGTAACCATAACCTTAACCCTAACCCTAACAATAACCCTGAACCTAACCCTAATCCTAACCCTCACCCTCACCCTAACCCTAACCTTTACCATCACCCTAACCCTAGCCCTCAACCTACCCTTAAACCTAAACCTAACACTAATCTTAACCCTATCCCTAAACCGAAATCTCACCCTAACTCTAACCCTAACCCTCACCTTCAACCTCGCCTAACCCTAGCCTTAACACTAACACTCACCCTAACCCTAACCTCCATCCTAACCCTCACCCTAACCCTAAACATCACCCTAAACCTCACCCTCAACCTAAACCTAACCCAAACCCTAACCCTCAACCTAAACTTCGCCTAAACCTAACCCTAACCCTAACACTAACCCTCATACTAAACCTAACCATACCTCACTCTAACCCTCATCCTAACCCTAACCTTAACCCGAACCCTGAACCTCACCCTAACCCTCACCCTCACCCTCACTCTCACCCTAACACTTAGCCTTGCTCTAACCCTCACCCTCACCCTAACCCTATCACTAACCCTCACCCTAACCCTAAACCTAACCCTAACCCTCACACTAAGCCTAAACTTCAACCTAACCCTAACCATAGTTATCTGACTAAACCTCACCCGCACCCTAATCCTCACCCTCACCCTAAATATCACACAAACGCTAACCCGCACCCTAACCCTCACCCTCACCCTAACCCTCACCCTTACCCTTGCCCTCACCCTAACCTTAAATGTATCACTAACCCCAACACTAACCCTAACCCTCACCATAACCCTAACCCTACTCCTCAGCCTAACCCTCATACTAATCCTAAACCTAACCCAAACTCTCACCCTAACCCTAACACTAACACTCACCCTTAATCTAAGCCTAACCCTAACCCTAACCCTCATCCTCACCCTCAACTTCAACCTAACCCATACCCTAACCCTAATCCTAAACGTAAACCTCACCCTCAACCTGTCTCTAAACATAACCTTAACCCTAACTCTCACTCTCACCATAACCCTAACCTAAACCTATCCCTAAACCTCACCCTATCCCTAACCCTCACCCTAACCCTAACCCAAACCCTCACCCTCACCCTAACCCTAACCCTAACCAAAATCCTAACCCGCAACCTAAATCTAACCCTAATCCTAACCTTAACCCTCAACCTAACCCAATCCCTAACCCTAAACCTAACACTCAGCCTAAATCTAACCCTCAACCTCACCCTCACCCTCACCCTCACCCTCAGCCTAAATATAAGCCTAACCCTAAACCTAACCCTAACCCTCACACTCACCCTCACCCTAAACCAAACCTAAATCTAACCCTAACCCTAACCCTCACACTCAACCTCACCCTCAGCCTAACCCTAACCCTAATCCTAAAGCTAAACCTCACCCTCACCCCCAACCAAACCCTACGCCTAACCCTAACCCTCACCCTAACCCTAACATCCACCCGAACCCTAACCCTCAACCTAACCCTAACCCTAATACTAACCATAACCGTCACACTAACCATAACCCTCACCCTAACCCTACACCTACACCTCACCCTACTCCTCATCCTAACCCTGATCCTAACCTTAATCCTAACACTAAGGCTAACCCTCACTCTAATCCTAAACCTAAACCTCATGCTCACTATCACCCTAATCGTAACCTTAAACTTAAACCTAACCCTAACAATAACCCTAAACCTAACCCTAATCCTAACCCTCACCCTCACCTTAACCCTAACCTTAACCATCCCCCTAACCCTATCCCTCAACCTAACCGTAACCCTAAACCTAACACTAACACTAACCCTAACCCTAACCCGAAATCAGACTCTAACCCTAACCCTCACCCTCACCCTCAACCTCGACCTAACACTACCCGTAACCCTAACACTCACCCTAGCCGTAACCTCAATACTAACCCTCACACTAAACCTAAACCTCACCCTTAACCTCAACCTCAACCTAACCCTAACCCAAACCCTAACCCTGAACCTAAACTTCGCCTAACCCTAACCCTTACCCTAACACTAACCCTCATACTAAAACTAACCCTCAACCTAAACCTAACCCTACCCTTCACGCTAACACTCATCCTAACCCTAACTTTAACCCTAACCCCGAACCTCACCCTAACCCACCCCTCACACTCACGCTCACCCTCACCCTAAAACTTAACCTTACCCTAACCCTCACCCTAAGCCTTAGCATTGCTCTAACCCTCATCCTCACTCTAACCCTATCACTAACCCTCACCATAACCCTCACCCTAACCATCACCCTAACCCTAAACGTAACCCTAACCCTCACACTAAGCCTAACACTCACCACTAACCGTAACCCTAGTTCTCATCCTAACCCTCACCCGCACACTAACCCTCACCCTAACCCTCACCCTCACCCTAAATATAACCCAAACGCTAACCCTCACCCTCACTCTAACCCTCACCCTAACCCTAACCCTCACACTCACCCTCAGCCTAACAGTATCCCTAAACCTAATCCTAAACCTCACAATCACCCTCACCCTAACCCTAACCCTAAACCTCACCCTAAACCTAATGCTAACCCTCACCCTCACCCTCAGCCTAACCCTAACTGTAATAGTAATCCTAACCCTCACACTAACCATAACCCTCACCCTACCCCTACACCTACCCCTCACCCTACCCCTCATTCTAACTCTCACACTCACCATAACCATAACCCTAACTCCAACCCTAAACCTCACCCTAACGCTAACCCTAACACTCACACTCACCTCATCTTCACTTTAACCCTAACCCTAAACCTAAACCTCACCACCACCCTCACCCTAACCCTGACCCGAACCCTCAACCGAACTGGAACCCTCACCCTCATCCTCACCATCACCCTCAACCTCACCTTAACCCTAATTTAACCCTAACCCTCACCCTCAACCTAAACCTGACCCTAACCCTTACTCTCACTCCAACCCTAAACCTAAACCTCATCCTAACCCTAACCGTAACCCTCACACTAACCCTCACACTAAACCTAACCCTCACCCTAACCCTCACCCTCACCCTAACCCTTAGCCTTACCCTAACCCTCACACTAAGCCTTAGCCTTGCTCTAAGGCTCACCCTCACCCTAACCCTATCACTAACCCTCAGCATAACCCTCACCCTAACCATCAACCTAACCCTAAACCTAACCCTAACCCTCACACTAAGCCTAACCCTCACCCTAACTCTAACCCTAGTTCTCATCATAACCCTCACCTGCACATTAACCCTCACCCTAACCCTAACCCTCACCCTCACCCTCAGCCTAACAGTATCACTAACCCTAATCCTAACCCTAACAATCACCCTCACCCTAACCCTAACCCTAAACCTCACCCTAAACCTAATGTGAACCCTCACCCTCACCCTCAGCCTAACCCTAACTGTAACCCTAATCCTAAACCTCACACTAACTGTAACCCTCACCCTAACCCTAACCCTCACACTAACCGTAACCCTCACCCTACCCCTACACCTACCCCTCACGCTACTCCTCATTCTAACCCTAACCCTCACCCTCACCATAAATCTAACCCTAACTCTAACCCTAAACCTCACCCTAACCCTAACCCTCACCCTCACCTCACCTTCACCATAAACCTAAGCCTAACCCTAAACCTCACAATCACCCTCACCCTAACCCTGAACCGAACCCTCAACCGAACCCTCACCCTCACCTTCATCCTCACCATCACCCTCAACCTCACCCTAACCCTAATTTAACCCTAACCCTCACCCTCAACCTAAACCTGACCCTAACCCTTACTCTCACTCCAACCCTAAACCTAACCCTCATCCTAACCCTAACCCTAACCCTCACCCTAAACCTCACACTAAACTTAGCCCTCACCCTAACCCTAACCCTACCCCTCACCTTAACCATTAGCCTTACACTAACCTTCACCCTAAGCCTTAGCCTTGCCCTAACCCTCACCCTAACCCTAACCCTATCACTAACCCTCACCCTAACCATCACCCTAACCCTAAACCTAACCCTAACCCTCACACTCAGCCTAACCCTCACCCTAACCCTAACCCTAGCCCTCATCCTATCCCTAAACGTAACCCTCAAACTAACCCTAACCCTAAACCTCACCCGCACCCTAACCCCCACACTAACCCTCACCCTAAACATCACCCTCAATTTATCCCTCACCCCAACCTTTAACCTAATCCTCACCCTAACCCTAGCCCTCACCCTCACCCTAACCCTAACCCTAACCCTCACTGACACTGTACCCTAAGCCTAAACATCACACTCACCCTAACCTTAACCATCACTTTCAACTTCAACCTCAGCCTAGCACTAAGCCTAATGCTAACCCTGACCCTAACCTTCAAACTCACCCTCAAGCTAGCCCTAATCCTAACACTAACCCTAACCCTAACCTTCACCCTAACCCTCACCCTAACACTAGCCTTAACAGTAACACTCACCATAATCCTCACCCTAAACCTATCTCCAAACCTAAACCTCACCCTCACCCTAACACTAAACCTAACCCTAAACCTTTCCCTAAGCTTTAGCCTAACAATCAACCTCACTCTCACCCTCACTGTAACCCTAACCCTAAACCTAACAATAACCCTAATTCTAACCCGAACCCTAACCCTAACCCTCTCCCTCACCCTCACCCTAGCCTTCACCCTAATCCTAATACTCACCCTAATCCTCACCCTAACCCTCACCCTAACCCTAAACCTAACACTAACCCTAAATCTAATCCTCAACCTCAGCCTCACCCTCCGCCTAATCCTAAGCCTAACCCTAACCCTAAACCTCACACTCACCCTCAGCCTAACCCTAACCCTAACCCTAACCCTAACCCTAAAGCTCACCATAAACCTCACACTAAGACTAAGGCTAAACCTAACCGTCACTATCACCCTAACCCTCACTCTTACTCTTACCCTCACCCTAACCCCTACCCTAACCCTCACACTAAACCTAAATCTCACCCTGACCCTAATACTTCCCCTCACCCAAACCCTCCCCATAACCCTTAGCCTCACCCTAACCCTCACCCTAAGCCTTAGGCTTGACCTCACCCTCACCCTAACTCTAACACTATCACTAATCCTCACCCTAACCATCATCCTAACACTAAACCTAACCCTAACCCTCACACTAAGCCTAACCCTCACCCTAACCCTAACCCTAGCCCTCATCCTATCCCTAACCCTACGCCTCATCCTAACCCTCATCCGAAGCCTAAACCTAACCCTCAACCTAACCCTAACCCTAAACCACACCCGCAGCCTAACCCCCACCGTAACCATCCCACTCACCCTAAACATCACCCTAACACTAACCCTCAACCTAACCTTAAGCCTAACCCTCACCCTAACCTTAGCCCTCATCCTCACCCTCACCCTCATCTTAACACTAAAACTAACCTTAATCCTAACCGTAATACTCAACCTCACCCTCAACCTAACCCTAATGCTAACCCTCAACCTAACCCTAACCCTCACCCTCACCCTCAGCCTAAGAGTATCCCTAAACCTAATCCTAACCCTCACACTCACCCTCACCCTAACCCTAACCCTAACCCTAAACCTCACCCTAAGCCTAATGCTAACCTCAACCTCACCCTCACCCTAACCCTCACCCTAACCCTATCCCTAAACCTAACCCTAAACCTCACACTCACTCTCAGCCTCAGCCTACCCGTAACCCTAACCCTAACTCTCACCATAAACCTCACACTAAGATTAAGGCTAAACCTAACTCTCACTATCACCCTAACGCCCACTATTACTCTTACACTCACCCTAACTCTAAACCTAAACCTCACCCTTACCCTCAGCCTAAAAGTATCCCTAAACCTAATCCTAACCCTCACACTCACCCTCAACCTCACCCCTCACAATTAGCCTAACCCTCACCCTCACTGTAACCCTCACCCTAACCCTTACCCTCACCCTAACCCTCACCCTCATCCTCAGTGTAACCCTAACCCTAGTCCTAGCCCTAATCCTCAACTTCAACCTCACCCTAAACCTAACCCTAACCCAAAGCCTCCCCCTCACACTCACCCTCATCCTCACCCTCACTCTAACCCTCACCCTAACCCTAACACTCACAATCACCCTAACCCAAAACCTAACATTCACACTAAAACTCACCCTAACGCTCATGATAAGCCTAACCCTCATTCTCACCCTAAAACTCACCCTAATGCTTATCCTCACCCTAACACTCACCCTAACCCTAACCCTACCCATAATCCTAACCCTCATCCTAACCTTCACCTTAACCCTCACCCTAACCCTAACTCTAACCCTAAACCTCACCCTCACCCTCACCTTCACCCTCAGCCTAACTCTAACCCTAACCCTAATCCTAAACCTCACCCTCACTCCTCATCCTCACACTAACCCTCACCATAACCCTTATGCTCACCCTAACCCTCACCCTCACTCTCATTGTAACCCGAACCCTAATCCTATCCTAACCCTCAACCTTAACCTCACAATAAACCTAAACTTAACCCTAAGCCTCACCCTCACTCTGACACTAACCCTCACCCTAACCCTTACCCTCAACCTAACCCTAACCCTAACCTTCACACTAAAACTTACCCTCACCCTAACCCTAACCCTACCCCTCACCCTACCCTCAACCTAACCCTAATCCTAACCCTAACCCTAAACCTCACCCTAACCCTAACCCTAACCCTCACCCTCAACCTCACTTTAACCCTAACTCTGACCCTAACCTTAACAATAACCCTAACCCTAAGCCTAACCCTAAATCTCACCTTAAACGTCATCCTAACCCTAAGCATAACACTCACCCTCACACTAACCTTAACCCTAACCCTAGCCCTAACCCTAACCCTAAACCTAACCCTAACCTTCCCCCTAACCTTCAACCTAACCCTAAACCTAAACCTCACCCTAACACTAACCCTAAATTTAAACCTCTCCATTACCCTAACCCACACCCTAACACTAAACCTCACCCTAACGTTAACTCTAACCGTAAATCTCAACCTCACCCTAAACCTCACCCTAATCCTAACCCTCACCCTAACTCTTACCTCACCCTCAACCTCACCCTAAACCTAACCCTAACCCTCACGCTCACCCTCACCATTACCGTAAATCTAACCCTAACCCTAACAATAACCATAAACCTAACCCTTACCCAAACCCTCACCGAACCCTACCCCTAAACCTAACCCTAAACCTCACCAAAACCCTAACCCTAACCCTCACCCTCACCCTGCGCCTGATCCTAAGTCTAACCCTAACCCTAACCCTCACACTCACCCTCATCCTCACCCTCACCCTCAGCCTAACCCTAACGCTAAACCTAAGGCTCAACATAAACCTCACACTAAGACTAAGGCTAAACCTAACCCTCAATATCACCCTATCCCTCTCTCTTATTCTTACCGTCACCCTAAACCTAATGCTTTCACTAACCCTCAACCTAACACTCACCCTAAACATCACACTAACCCTAACCCACACCCTAATCCTTACCCTCCCGCTAACCCTCACCCTAACCCTATCCTAACACTCACCCTAACCCTCACCCTAACATTAACGATAACCCCAACCCTCATTCTCACTCTAACCTTCACCCTAAACCTTACCCTCACCCTAACCCTAAACCTAACCCTAACCCTCACACTAACCCTAACCCTCACCCTAACCCTGAACTTAATCCTCACCCTCATCCTAAAGCCAAACCTAACACTAACCCTAAACCTCACCCTAACCCTAATGCGAAGCTTATCCCTCACCGTAACCCTAACCCTAACCCACACACTCATCCTAAACCGAACACTAACCCTAACCCTAACCCCCACCCTAACCTTAAGCCTAACCCTCACCCTAACCCTAGCTCTCACCCAAACCCTGACCCTCAGCTTTACACTAAACGTAATCCTAATCCTAACTGTAATTCTCACCCTTACCCTCACATTAACCCTAACCCTAACCCTAACCCTCACCCTCAACCTAACCCTCACTCTAACACTCACCCTCACCCTCACCCTCAGCCTAACAGTATCCCTAACCTTAATCCAAACCCTCACACTCACCCTCACCCTAACCCTAAACATTAACCTCACCCTTACCCTAATGCTAACCCTCACCCTCACCGTCACCCTCACGCCGCACCCTGAACCTAATCCTCACCCTGAACCTAACCCCAACCTTAACCCTCATGTTAACACTCACCCTAACACTTACGATAACCCTGACTCACTCTCATACTAACACTCACCCTAACCCTTACCCTCACCCTAACCCTAACCCTAAACCTAACCTAAACCCTGACAATAACCCTAATGCTCAACCTAACCCTAAACCTCACCCTAACACTCACACTTATCCTAAATCTAACCCTAACCCAAAGCCGCACCCTTACCCTCACACTCACCCTAAGGCTAACCCTAACCCTCACTCTCACCCTAAACCGCACCCAAAGCCTTAAACTCACCCCAACCCTCACCCTAAATCTAACCCTCAAACTAAACCAAACCCTTACCCTAACTCTAACACTACCCCTCACCCTAACCCTAAACCTAAACCGAAGCCTAACCCTAACTCTAACCCTAGCACTCATACTCACCCTCAGCCTCACCCTTACCCTCAGTCTAACCCTAACCCTAATCCTAAAGCTAACCCTCACCCTCACCCTCAACCAAACACTATGCCTAACCCTAACCCTCACCCTAACCCTAACATCCACCCGAACCCTAACCCTCAACCTAAGCGTAACCCTAACACTAACCATAACCCTCACACTAACCGTAACCCTCACCCTAACCCTAACCATACCCCTCACCCTACCCCTCATCGTAACCCTGACCCTAACCTTAATCCTAACCTTCACTCTAACCCTAAACCTAAACCTCACCCTCACTCTCACCCTAATCATAACCATAAACTTAACCGTTACCCTAACAATAACCCTAAACCTAACCCTAATCCTAACCCTCTCCCTCACCCTAACCCTAACCTTAACCATCACCCTAACCCTATCCCTCAACCTAACCTTAAACCTAAACCTAACACTAACCCTAACCCTAACCCGAAATCTCACACTAACCCTAACCCTAACCCTCACCCTCAACCTCTACCTAACCCTACCCCAACCATAACACTCACCCTAACCCTAAACTCCATCCTACCCCTTACCCTAATCCTAAACCTCACCCTCAACCTAACCCTAACCCAAACCCTAATCCTCAACATAAATTTCGTCCTAACCCTAAATTTAACCCTAACACTAACCCTCATACTAAACCTAATCATCACCCTAAACCTAACCCTACCCCTCATGCTAACACTCTTCCTAACCCTAACCATAACCCTAACCCCAAACCTCACTCTAACCCTAACCCTAACACTCACCCTCACCCTCACACTATCCCTTAGCCTTACCCTAACCCTCACCCTAAGCCTTAGCCTTGCTCCAACCCTCACACTCAGCCTAACCCTATCACTAACCATCACCATAACCCTCACCCTAACCATCACTCTAACCCTAAACTTAACCCTAACCCTCAGACTAAAAGTAACCCTCAGCCTAACCCTAACCCTAGTTCTCATCTTAACCCTCACCTGCCCCATAACCATCACCCTAACCCTCACCCTCACCCTAAATATCACCCAAACGCTAACCCTCACCCTAACCCTCACCCTCACCCTAACCCTCACCCTAACCCAAACCTTCACCCTCACCCTCAGCCTAACAGTATCCCTAACCCTAATCCTAACCCTCACACTCACCCACACAATAACACTAACCCTAAACTTCACCCTAAACCTAATGCTAACACTCACCCTCACACTCATCCTCACCCTCAGCCTATCCCTAACTGTAACCCTAATCCTAAACCTCACCCTCTCCCCTCACACTCAGCCTAACCCTCACCCTCAACCTAACCCTAATCCTAACCCTCACCCAAACCCTCACCCTAATACTCATGATAACCCTAACATTCACCCTAACCCTTACCCTCACCCTAACCCTAAACCTAAACCTAACCCTAACCCTCACACTAACACTAACTCTCACCCTAACCCTAACACTCACCCTAACACTCACCCTCATCCTAAACCTAACCCTAACCCTAACCCCAACCTTTACCCTCACATGCACCCTAAGGCTAAAACTAACTCTCAACCTATCCTTTACCCTAACCCTAAACCTCAACCTAACCCCAAACCTAATCCTCAGTCTCACCCTAGCCCTCACACTAACCCTAAACCTAACCCTCACCCTCATCCTAACCCTCACCCTGAACCTTACCCTCCCCCTAATCTTAAAACTAACACTAACCCCAACAGTAACCCTAAGCCTCACCATAACCCTAACCCTAATGCTCAGCCTAACCCTCATCCTAATCCTAAACCTAACCCAAACTCTCGCCCTAACCCTAACACTAACACTCACCCTAAACCTAAGCCTAACCCTAACCCTAACCCTCATCCTCACCCTCACCTTCAACCTAACCCTTACCCTAACCCTAATCCTAAACCTAACCCTCACCCTCACCCTGGCTCTTAATATAACCATAACCTTAACTCTCACCTTCACCATAACCCTAATCCTAAACCTATCACTAAACCTAACCCTATCCCTAATCCTCACCCTAACCCTCACCCAAACCCTCACCCTCACCCTAACCATAACCCTAACCTGAACCGTAAACCTAACCCTAATCCTAACCCTAACCCTCACCCTAACCCTAAACCTAACACTCACCCTAATTGTAACCCTCACCTTCACCCTCACCCTCAGTCTAACCATAAGCCTAACCCTAAGCCTAACCCTAACCCTAACACTCACCCTCACCCTAAACCTAAGCCTAACCCTAACCCTAACCCTCACACTCTCCGTCAACCTTACCCTCACCCTCACCCTCACCCTAACCCTAATCCTAACCCTAACCGTAAACCTAACCCTAACCCTAACCCTAACCCTCACCCTCACCTCATCCTCACCGTAACCTTAACCCTAACCCTAACCCTAACCCTAAACCTCACCATCACCCTCACCCTAACCCTAACACAAACCCAACTGAATCCTCACCCTCACCCTCAGCCTCACCATCACCTTCAACCTAACCCTAACCGTAATTTAACACTAACCCTCACCCTCAACCTAACCCTGACCCTAAACCTTACTCTCACTCCAACCCTAAACCTAACCCTAATCCTAACCCTATCCCTAAACCTCACCCTAACCCTCACACTAAACCTAACCATCATCCTAACCCTAACCCTACACCTCACCCTAACCCTTAGCCTTACCCTAACCCTCACCCTAAGCCTTAGCCTTACCCAAACCCTCACCCTCACCCTAACCCTATCACTAACCCTCACCCTAACCCTCAACCTAACCATCACCCTAACCCTAAACCTAACCCTAACCCTCATACTAAGCCTAACTCTCACCCTAACCCTAACCCTAGCCCTCATCCTAACCCTCAGCCTATCCCTAAACCTAATACTCAACCTAACCCTAACCCTAAACCTCACCCGCTTCCTAACCCTCACCCTAAACCTCTTGCTCACCCTAAACATCAACCTCACCTTAACCATCACCCTAACCTTTAGCCTAACCCTCACCCTAACCCTAGTCCTCAGCTTCACCCTAACCCCAACACTAACCCTCACCCTAACCCTAATGCTAACCCTCACCCTCACCCTCAGCCTTACCCTAACAGTAACCCTAATCCTAACCCTCACCCTCACCCCTCACCTTCAGCCTAACCCTCACCCTCAACCTAACCCTAACCCTAACCCTCACTCTCACCCTAAACCTCACCCTAAGCCGTAAACTCACCCCAACCCTCACCCTAACCCTAACCCTCAAACTAAACCTAACCCTCACACTGACCCTAGCGCTACCCCTCACCCTTACCCTATCCTTAACCTTAAACCTAACCTAAACCTCACCCTAAACCTAAACCTAACCCTCATCCTCACTCTAGCCTCACACTAACCATAACCCTAACGCTCACCCTCACCCTAACCCTCACCCTAAACCTTAACCTCACCCTATCCCTAACATTAACCCTATCCCTAACCCTCACCCTAACCATAACCCTCACACGAAACCTAACCCTACCCCACAGCCTAACCCTCATCCGAACCCTAAACCTAACCCAAACCCTCACCCGAACCCTAACACGAACACTCACCCTAAACCTAACCCTCACCCTCACCCTTACCCTCACCCTCAACCTAACCCTTACCCTAAAACTAATCCTAATGCTAACCCTCACCCTCACCTTGTTTCTAAACCTAACCGTAACCCTAAATGTCACCCTCACCATCACCCTAATCCTAAACTTATTCCTAAACCTCACCCTGTCCCTAACCCTCACCCTAACCTTAACCCAGATCCTCACACACCGTAACCCTAAACCGCACCTTAAACCTCACGCTAATGCTTACCTTCAACCTAAACCTAACCCTAACCCTAACCCTAGCCAAAAACCTAACCCTCACACTAACCCCAAACCTCACCCTAACCCTAAACCTCACCCTAACCCTAAACCTAACCCTCACCTTCACACTAAACCTAACCCTAAACCTAACCCTGACCCTCACCCTAACCCTCACACTTACCCTGAGTCTAACCTAACCCTCACTCTCACCCTAAACCTCACCCTAACGCTTACCCTCACCATAAACCCAACCCTAACCCTAACATTCACACTAAACCTAACCCTCACTCTAACCCTTTAAAATACCCCTGAACCTAACCCTCACCCTAAACCTATCCCTAACCCTCACCCTCACCCTAGACCTCACCCTACCCCTAATCCTAACACTCACCGTCAACCTAATCCTAACCCTCACCCTAAAACTCACACTAAACCTAAGAGTAACCCTAACCCTAACTCTCACCCTAACCCTCACCCTTAGCCTTAACCTCACCCTAACCCTAACCCTCAAACTAAACCTAACCATCAACCTAACCCTAAACCTAACCCTAACCCTAAACCTCACCCTAACCCTAAATCTAACCCTCAGCCTCACCATAGCCCTCACCCTAACCCTAAACCTAAACCTCACCCTCACCCTAACCCTCACCCTAAACCTTATACTCACACTATCCTTAACCTTATCCATAACCCTCACACTAACACTATCCCTCACCCTAACCCTAGCCTTAACCCTCAGCCTAACCCTCATCCTAAAACTAAACGTAACCCAAACTCTCACCCTAACCCTAACCCTAACACTCACCAATCCTAATCCTCACCCTCACCTTCACCCTTACCCTCACACTCACCCTCACCCTAAAATTAACCCTAACAGTAAGCCTCACCCTCACACTTACCCTTACCCTCACCCTCTCCCTAACCCTCAGCCTCAGCCTAACCCTAACCTTAACCCTAATCCTAAACCTCACCCTCAACCATCACCCTCAGACTAACCCTCACCCTCACAGTAAACCTCACCCTACCTCTATCCCTAACCCTAACCCTCAACCTAATCCTAACCCTAACCCTAACACTCACACTCACCCTAACTCTAACCCTAACCCTAACCCTCACCCTAACACTCACCCTAACACTCATGATAACCCTAACCCTCACTCTCACCATAAACCCAACCCTAATGCTTATCCTCACCCTTACCCTCACCCTACCCCTTACCCTACCCCACATACTAACACTGATCCTAACCTTAACCCTAACCCTCACCCTAACCCTAAACCTCAACCTCACCCTCACCCTAGCCTCAGCCTAACCCTAAATGTAACCCTAATCCTAAACCTCAACCTCAACCATCAACCTCAGCCTAACCCTCTCCCTCACACTAACCCTCACCTTAACCCTTAGTCGCAAACTAACACTCACCCTCACCCTCAGCGTAACTCAAACCCTAATCCTAACCCTAACCCTCATCCTCACCCTCACCTGGAAACTAACCCTAACCCTAACCCTCACCCTCACTCTCACCCTAACCCTCATCCTAACCCTTAACCTCAACATAAACCTAACCCTAACCCCAAACCTCACACTAAAACTTACCCTAACCCTAACCCTAACCCTACCCCTCAACATACCCCTCACCCTAACCCTAAACCTAAACCTAACCCTCACCCTCAACCTACCCCTCACCCTAACCCTAATCCTAACACTCACCCTCACACTAATCTTAACCCTAACTCCAACCCTAAACCTAAACCTAAACTTCCCCCTAAACCTCAACCTAACCCTAATGCTAACCCTTACCCTAACTTTAACAGTAATCTAAACCCTCACCCTCACCCTAACCCTCACCCTAACCCTTAACCTCACCCTAACGTTAACCCTAACCCTCAACCTCACCCTAAACCTCACCCTAACCCTAAACCTTACCCTCACCCTAACTCTTACCTCACCATAAACCTCACCCTAACACTAACCCTAACCCTAAACCTTACCTTAACCCTCACCCTCACCCTAAACTTCACCCTAAGCCTAACCCTCACCGTTACCCTAACCCTCAACCTCACCCTCACCCTCAGCCTAACCCTAATCCTAACACTCACCCTCACACTAACCTTAACCCAAACCCTCACTCTAACACTAACCCTAAACTTAACCCTCACCCTTACCCTAACCCTCACCCTCACCTTTAACCTCACCCTAACGTTAACCCTAACCCTAAACCTCAACCTCAACCTAAACGTCACCCTAAGCCTAACACTCACCCTAACTCTTACCTCACTCTAAACCTCACCGTAACCCTAAACCTAACCCTCACCCTCACCACCACAGTAACCGTAACTCTAACCCTAACCTTAAAAATACCCCTAACCCTAACGCTAACCCTCAGCCTCACATTAACCCTAACCCTAACCCAAACCCTCACTCTAACCCTAGCCCTGAACCAAAACCTAAACCTCAACATAACATTAATCCTAACTTCACCCTCAGCCTCACCGTTACCATAAAGGTAACCCTAATCCTAACCCTAATAATAACCCTAAACCTAACCCTAATCCTAACCCTCACCCTCACCATCAGCCTAACCATAACCCTAATCCTAACCCTCACTGTAACCCTAATCCTAAACCTCACACTAACCCTAACCCTAACCCTAAACCTCACTCTTAAACTAACCCTAAACCTCACCCTCAACCTCCCTGTAACTGTAACTCTAACAATAACCCTAACCCTAACCCTAACAATAACCCTAACCCTAACCTCACCCTAACCCTTACCCTCACCCTAACCCTCACCTTCACCCTCAGTGTAACCCTAACCCTAATCCTAACCCTAACCCTCAACCTCACCCTCACCCTAAACTTTACCTTAACCCTAAACCTCACCCTCACTCTGACCCGAACCCTCACCCTAACCCTTACCCTCAACCTAACCCTAACCCTAACCCTCACACTAAAACTTACACTCACCCTAACCCTAACACTACCCCTCAACCTAATCATGAACCTAACCCTAATCCTAACCCTCACCCTCAACCTCACTGTAACTCTAACTCTAACCCTAATCCTAACAATAACCCTAACCCTAACCCTAACTCTCAACCTCACCCTCAACCTACACTTCACCCTAACCCTAATCCTAACACTCACCCTCACACTAACCTTAACACTAACCCTAGCCCTAACCCTAACCCTAAACTTAACCCTAACCTTCCCCCAATCCTCAACCTAACCCTAACCCTAACCCTAACCCTCACCCTAACACTAACCTCTCCCTTACCTTAACCCTCACCCCAACACTTACTCTCACCCTTATGTTAACTCTAACCACAACCCTCAACCTCACCCTAAACCTCACCCTAACCCTAACTCTTACCTCACCCTAAACCTCACCATAAACCTAACCCTAAACCTCACCCTCACCCTCACCATTACCGTAACTCTAAACCTACCCCTAACAATAACCATAACCCTAACCCTAAACCTAACCTTCACCCTCACCCTAACCCTAACCCTAAACCTAACCTTCACTCTAACCCTAACACAAAACCTCACCCTAACCCTAACACTAACCCTAAACCTCACCCTAACCCTAACCCTAAACCTAAATCTCACCCTATCCCTAACCCTAATCCACAACTTCAACCTCACTGTAACCGTAACTCTAACCCTAACCCTAACAATAACCCTATCCCTAACCCTAACAGAAACCCTCACTGTAACCCTAAACCTAAATCTCACCTTAACCCTAACCATAACCTTAACCCTAACCCTCACCCTAACCCTCAACCTCATCCTCAGCCTCGCCCTCACCTTAAAGGTAACCCTAACCCTAACCCTAAAATAACCTGAAACATAACCCTAATCCTAACCCTCACCCTCACCCTAAACCTAACCCTCACCGTCACTGTAACCCTAAGCTTAAACCTCACCCTCACACTACCCTTAACCCTCATTTTCAACATCAACCTCAGCTTACCACTAAGCCTAAACTTTACCCTAACCCTAACCCTCAAACTCACCCTCACGCTAGCCCTAATCCTAACACTAACCCTAACCCTAACCCTCACCCTAACGGTCACCCTACCCGTCACCTTAACCCTAACCCTAACACTAGCCTTAACCGTAACCCTCACCTTAACCCTCACCCTAAACCTATCTCTAAAACTAAATCTCACCCTCATCCTAACCCTAACACTAACCTTAAACCTCTTCCTAATGCTTAGCCTAAAACTCAACCTCACCCTCACCCTCACTGTAACCCTAACCCTAACCCTAACAATAACCCTAACCCTAACCCTAACCCTAACACTCTTCCTCACAGAAACCCTAACCCTGACACAAACCCTCATCTAACCCTCACCCTAACCCTCCCCGTAACCCTTAGCCTCACCCTAACCCTCACCCTAAGCCTTAGCCTTGCCCTCAACCTCACCCTAACTCTAACACTATCACTAACCCTCACCCTAACCCTCACCCTCACCCTCACCCTAACAATCATCCTAACCATAAACCTAACCCTAACCCTCACACTAAGCCTAACCCTCACCCTAACCCTAACCCTAACCCTAGCCCTCATCCTAACCCTCATCCAAAGCCGAAACCTAACCCTCAACCTAACCCTAACCCTAAACAATAACCTCACCCGCACAATAACCCTTACCCTAACCCTTACCCTCACCCAAAACATCACCCTAACACTAACCCTCATCCTCAACTTAAGCCTAACCCTAAACCTAACCCTAGCCCTCATCCTCACACTCACCCTCAGCTTAACACTAACCCTAACCTTAACCCTCACCGTAATCCTCGTTCTCACCCTCACCCTAACCCTAACGCGAACCCTCACACTAACCCTCACCCTCACCCTCACCTTCAGCCTAACAGTATCCCTAAACCTAATCCTAACCCTCACCCTCAGCCTAATTGTAACCCTAACCCTAACCCTAACTCTCCCGATAAACCTCACACTAAGATTAAGGCTAAACCTAACCTTCACTATCACCCTAACCCTCACCTTCAGTCTAACAGTATCCCTAAATCTAATCCTAACCCTCACACTCACCCTCACACCTCACCCTCAGCCTAATACTCACACTCACACTAACCCTCACCCTAACCCTTACCCTCACCCTAACCCTCACCCTCACCGTCACCATAACCCTAACCCTAATCCTAACCCTAACCCTTAACCACACCGTCACCCTAAACCAAACCCTCAACCTAAGCCTCACCCTCACCCTCACCCTCACCCTCACCCTCATCCTAACCCTCACCCTAACACTCACAATCACCCTAACCCAAAACCTAACCCTCACCCTAAAACTCACACTAACGCTCATGATAACCCTAACCCTCACTCTCACCCTAAACCTCACCCTAATGCTTATCCTCACCCTATCCCTCACCCTAACCCTAACCCTATCCATCATCCTAACCCTCAGCCTAACCTTAACCCTAACCCCAACCCTAACCCTAAAACTCATACTCACCCTCATCCTCACTCTCAGCTTAACCCTAACCCTAACCCTAACCCTGATCCTAACTCTCACCCTCACCCCTCACCCTCAGCCTAACCATCACCCTCACACTACTCCTCACCCTAACCCTTACCCTCACCCAAAACCTCACCCTCACCCTCAGCTTAACCCTAAACCTAATCCTAAACCTAACCCTCATCCTCACCCTCACACTAAACCTAACTCCAACCCTAAGCCTCACCCTCACTGCCACCCTAAACCTCACCTTAACCCTTACCCACAACCTAACCTGAACCCTAACCCTCACAATAAAACTTACACTTACCCTAACCCTAAAAATACCCCTCACACTCACCCTCATCCTAACGCTTAACCTTACCCTAATGTTAACCCTAACCCTAACCCTCAACCTCACTCTAAAACTCACCCTAACCCTAATCCTCGCCCTAACTCTTACCTCACCCTAAACATCACCCTATCCCTAACCCTAACCCTAAACCTCACCTTATACCTCACCCTCACCCTAACCCTAACCCTGGACCTAATCCTCACCCTAACCCTAAATGTAACCCTAACCCTCACAATAATCCTAAACCTCACCTTAACCTAAACCTACCCCTCACCCTAAGCCTCATCCTAAACCTACCCATAACCCTAACAATAACCCTAACCCTAAACCTCACCCTAAAGCTAACACTAACCCTCACACTCATCCACGACCTCAACGTGAACGTAACCATATCAATAACCCTAACAATAACCATAACCCTTAACCTAATCCTAACCCTCGCCCTCACCCTAACTCTAACTCTAACCCTAACACTCATCCTAACCGTAACCCTCACCATAACCTTAACACTATAATTAACCCTAAATCTCAACCTAACCCTCACCCTAGCCCTCACCCTAACCCTAACCCTAATCGTAACCCTAACCCTCACCCTAACCCTAACCCTCACCTTCACCAAACCCTCAGCCTAACCCTAAGCCTAAGCATAACCCTAACCCTAACCCGCACACTCACACTCACCCTAAAACTAATCCTAACCGTAACCCTATCCCTAAACCTCACCCTAAACCTAACCCTAACCCTCACCCTCACCTTCACCGTAACCATAACTTTAACCCTAACCCTAACAATAACCCTAAACCTAACACTAACCCTAACCCTAACCCTTACCCTCACCCTAGCCTTCACCCTAACCCTAACCCTAACCCTAACCCTCACCGTCAACCTAACCGTAAACTTAACTCTAACCCTAACCCTAAGAATAACATTAACTCTAACCCTAACTCTAACACAAACCCTAACCCTCACTCGCAACGAAACCCTAACCCTAACTCTAACCCTCTACCTCACTGTAACCCTAACCCTAAACCTCACCATGAGCCTCACCCTCACCGTAAAGGTAACCCTAACCCTAACCCTAACAATAACCCTAATCCTAACCCACACCCTCACCCTAAACCTAACCCAAACCCTAACCCTCACCATCACTGTAAACCTAACCCTAAACCTCAACCTCACCTTAACACTAACCCTCACCCTCAACCTCAACCTCAGCCTAAAACTAATCCTAACCCTAATCCTCACCTTAACCCTCCCCATAACCCTAACCCTAACACTAACCCTAACCCTAACCAAAACAATAACCGTAATCCTAACGCTAACCCAAAACCTCACCCTAACCCTAACCCTAACACTCACCCTCACCCTAGCCTTCACCCTAACCCTAATCCTAACCCTAACCCTTACCCTAACAATCACCCTAACCTTAAACCTAACACTCACCCTAAATCTAAGCCTCACCCTCACCCTCACCTTAGGCCTAATCCTAAGCCTAAGCCTAACCCAAACCCTAACCCTCACACTCACCATCATCCTCACCCTCACCCTCAGCCTAACCCTAACCGTAACCCTAACCCTAACCCTAACTCTCACCATAAACCTCACACTAAGACTAAGGCTAACCCTAACCCTCACTATCACCCTAACCCTCACCCTTTTTCTTACCCTCACCTTAACCCTAACCCTAACAGTCACACTAAACCTAACCCTCACCGTAACCCTAACCCTACCCCTCAGCCTAACCCTCACCCTAACCCTTAGCCTCACCCTAACCCTCACCCTAAGCCTTAGCCTTGCCCTCACCCTCACCCTAATCCTAAGCCTATCACTAACCCTCATGCTAACCCTCACCCTAACCCTCACCTTAACCATCCACTTAACCATCGCCCTAACCCTAAACCTAACCCTAACACTCACACAAAGCCTAACCCTCACCCTAGCCCTAAACCTAGCCCTCTTCCTAACCCTCATCCTAACCCTAAACCTAACCCTCAACCTAACCTTAACCCTAAACCTCACGCTCACCCTAACACTCACCCTAACCCTCACCCTTTTTCTTACCCTCACCTTAACCCTAACCCTAACAGTCACACTAAACCTAACCCTCACCGTAACCCTAACCCTACCCCTCAGCCTAACCCTCACCCTAACCCTTAGCCTCACCCTAACCCTCACCCTAAGCCTTAGCCTTGCCCTCACCCTCACCCTAATCCTAAGCCTATCACTAACCCTCATGCTAACCCTCACCCTAACCATCACCTTAACCATCCACTTAACCATCACCCTAACCCTAAACCTAAGCCTAACACTCACACAAAGCCTAACCCTCACCCTAGCCCTAAACCTAGCCCTCTTCCTAACCCTCATCCTAACCCTAAACCTAACCCTCAACCTAACCTTAACCCTAAACCTCACGCTCACCCTAACACTCACCCTAACCCTCACCCTCACAATAAACATCACCCTAACACTAACCCTCACCGTAACGTTAAGCCTAATCCTCACCCTAACCCTAGCCCTCATCCTCACCCTCACCCTCAGCTAAACACTGAACGTAACCCTAATCCTAACCGTAACCCTCGCCCTCACCCTCACGCTAACCCTAACCCTCACCATAACCATAACCCTCACACTCACACTCAGCCTAACAGTATCCCTAACCTTAATACTAACCGTCACCCTCACCCTCACCCTAACCCTAATCCTAATCCTCACCCTATACATAATGCTAAACCTCAGCTTCACCCTAACCCTTACCCTCACACTAACCCTCACCCTAACTCTTACCCTCACCCTCACACTCAGCCTAAACCTAACCCTAATCATAACCCTAACCCTCATCCTCACCCTAACCCTAAACCTAACCCTAAATCTAAGCCTCACCCTCACTGTCACCCTAAACCACACCTTAAACCTTACAATCAACCTAACCCTAACCCTCACACTAAAATTTACCCTCACCCTAACCCTAACAATACCCCTCACCATACCACTCACCCTAACCCTAATCCTAACCCTAACCCTCACCCTCACCCTAGGCCTCACCCTAACCCTAATCCTAACATTCAACTTCACACTAACTGTAACCCTAACCCTAACCATAACCCTAACCGTCAACAGAACCCTAACCCTACCCCTCACCCTAAGCCTCATCCTAACCCTAACCTCACCCTAACCCTAAACCTAAACCTCACCCTCACTGTAACCCTAACCCTAATCCTCACCCTAACCCTAACCCTAAATCTCACCCTAACCCTAACCCTAAATCTCACCCTAACCCTAACCCTAAACCTCACTCTCAACCTCCCCGTAACCGTAACTCTAAACCTAACACTAACAGTAACCCTAACCCTAACCCGAAACCTAACCCAAACCCTAACGCTCACCCTCACCGCAACCCTAACCCTAACCCTAACCTTCACTCTCACTGTAAACTTAAACCTAAACCTCACCCTCACCCTAAACCTAACCCTCACACTCACCCTCAACCTCAGCCTAACACTAAGCCTAACCCTAACCCTAACCCTCAAACTCACCGTCACCCTAGTCCTAATCCTAACCTTAAACTTTACCCTAACCCTATACCTCACCGTAACCCTCACGCTAACTCTAACACTAACACTAACCCTAACCCTCACCCTCACCCTAACACTATCTCTAACCTTAAACCTCACCCTCACCCTAACCCTAACCCTAACCCTAAACCTCTCCCTATGCCTTAGCCTAACAATCACCCTCACCCTCACCATAACCAAAACCATAACCCTAAAAATAACCCTAACCCTAACGCTAACCCTAACCCTCTCCCTCATCGTAACCCTATCCCTAACCCAAACCCTCACCCTCACCCTAACACTCACCCTATCCCTAAACCTCACACTCACCCTAAATCTAACCCTCACACTCACCCTCACCCTCCACCTAACCCTAACCCTAATCCTAATGCTTACCATCACCCTCACACTCAACCTAACCCTATGCCTAACCTTAACCCTCACCCTAACACTAATACTAACGTAAATCTAAACCCACCGCTAACCCTCACACTAACCGTAAACCTCACCCTAACTCTACCCCTACCCCTCACCCTATGCCTCTTCCTAATCCTAACCCTAACCCTAACCTTAACAATAACCCTAACCCTAAAACTCACCCTAACCCTAACCCTAAACCTCACCCTCACTCTCACCATCATCATAGCAGTAACCATAACCATAACTCTAACCCTAAAAATTACCCTAAACTAACCCTAATCCTATACCTAACCATCACCCTAAACCTAACCTAAACCCTCACCCTAACCTTAACCCTCATCCTAACCGTAACCCGAACCCTAACACTACCCCTCACCCTCACCCTAACCCTAAACCTCACCCTAACCCTAACACTAACCCTCACCTTGAACCTAGCCCTCACCCTAAACTAATCATAACCCTAACCCTCACTCTAACCCTAACCCTAACCCTAACCCTAAATCTCACCCTAACGCTAATCCTAACCCTAACCCTCACCCTAACCCTCACCCTAACCCTGACCCTAACAATTACCCTCACGCTAGCCCTCAGCCTCACCCTAACCCTATCCCTCACTCTCACCCTAAACCTCACCCTAAACCTTACCCTCACCCTAACCCTAACCCTAACCCTCACACTATACCTAACCTTCACCCTAACCCTAACCCTACCCCTCACCCTAATCCTCACCCTAACACTAACCCTAAGCCTCTCCCTAAACCTCATCCTAACCCTAAACCTCACGCTAACCCTAACCCCAAACCTAACCCTAACCCTAACCCTCACGCTAACCCTCACCATAACCCTCACGATAACGCTAGCACTCACTCTCACCCTAACACTCACCCTAACCTTAACCCTAACCCTCACCCTAACCCTAACCCTCACCCTAACACTCATCCTAATCCTAAACCTAACCCTAACCCTAACCCTCACCCTTACCCTCACACTCACCCTAAGGCTAACCCTAATCCTCACTCTCACCCTAACCCTCACCCTCACCATAACACTAACATTAACCCTAACCCTAAACATCACAATAAACCTAAACCTCACCCTCACGTTAAACCTACCCTCACTGTAAACCTCACCCCAACCCTTAGCCTCACCCTAATCCACACACTAACCCTCATCCTAACACTAAACCAAAACCTAATCCTCAACCTAATGCTCACCCTAACCGTAACCCTAACTTTAACCCTCACACTAACGATCACTCTAACCCTAAATCTAACCCTAACACTCACACTAACCCTAAACCTCACCGTAACCCTATCGCTATGCCTCATTCTAACCCTCATCATAAACCTAACCCTAACCCTCACCCTAAACCTAACCTTAACCCTCACCCTAACCCTAACCCTATGCCTCACCCTAACCCTAACCCTCACCCTCACCCTGGCCCTCACACTACCCCTAATCCTAACACTCACCCTCACTCTACCCTTACCCTCACCCTAACCCTACCCCTAACCCTTACCCTAAACCTCACACTAAACCTAACCCTCACCATAACCCTAAACCTACCCCTCACCCTAACCCTCACCTTAACCCTAACCCTTACCCTCACCCTCACTCTAACCCTCACCCAACCCCTAATCCTAACACTTACCCTCACCCTAACCCTAACACTCACCCTCACCCTATCCCTCACCCTAACTCTTATCCTTACCCTAACCCCAACCCTAACCCTGACTGTAACTCTCACACTAACCCTAACGCTAACCGGAACCCTCAATGTAACCTTAAATCTACCCCTAACCCTAACACTAACGCTGACCCTAACCCTCACAGTAACCCTAAACCTAACCCTCACCCTAACCCTCACCCTAAAACTAACACTCAACTTAACCCTCACCCTATCATTATGCCTACCGCTAAACCTCACACAAACCCTAACCCTCAACCTAATTCTACCCCTACCCTCACCCTAACCCAAACCCTAACCCTAACCCTAAATATCACCCTCAGCCTAACCCTAACACTCACCCACACCGTAGCCCTCACTGTCACCCTAACACTCACCCTCAACCTAACACTCACCCTCACCCTAAATATCAACCTAACCCTAATCCTAACCCTCAACCTCACCCTCAGTCTATCCCTAATCCTAACCCTCACACTCAACCTCACCCTCACCCTCACCCTACCCTAACCTCAACCTCACCCTAGCCCTAACCCTAGCCCTCACCCTAACCCTCACACTAACACTCATGATAACCCTAAAACTCATTCTCACCCTAACCCTCATTATAACACTTACCATCACCCTAAACTTTAGCCTCACCCTAACCCTCACCGTAACCCTAACCTTAACCCTAAACCTCACCCTATCCCTCACCTTAACCCTCACCCTAACCCTAACACTAACCCTCACCCTCATCCTAAACCTAACCCTAACCCTAACCCTAACCCTCACCCTCACCCTAAACCTAACCCTAATGCTCACACTAAACTTAACCCTCAACCTAACCCTAAAACTACCCCTCACACTTATCCTAACCCTAACCCTAAACATCACCCTAACCTTCACCCTAACCCTAATCCTAACACTCACCCTCAACCTAACCCTAAACTTCACCCTAACCCTAAACCACAACCGCACCCTAATCCTCAACCTAACAATAACCCTCACCATAACCCTTCCCCTAAACCTAACCCTAAACCTCAAGCTAACCCTCAAGCTAACAATAACCCTAAACCTAGCCCTCACCCTCACCCTAAACTTCACCCTCAAACGTGGCCTCAACCTAACCTTCACCCTAACCCTAACCCTAACCCTAACCCTCACCCTCACCATCACCCTCAACCTAAACGTAAACCTAACCCTAATCCTAACACTAACCATAACCCTCACCCTCACCCTAACCATAACCCTAACCCTCACCCTAATGCTAATCCTCACCCTCACCTTCACCCTCAGCCTAACCAAGCCCCTAACACTAACACTAACCGTAAACCTCACCCTCACCCTAACACTAATCATAACACTCACCCTCACCCTAACCCTCACACTAAACCTTAACCTCACCGTAACCCTAACCCTAAACTTCAATGTAAACCTAACCCTAACCCTACCCCTCACCCTAACCCTAACCCTAATCCTAACCCTCTACCTAAACCTAACCCTAACCTTCACCCTCACCGTAACATTCACCGTTACCCTAACACTCACCCTACCCGTAACCCTCACCCACACCTTAACCGTCACACTAACCCTAGCCCTCATCACCCTAACCCTAACCCTTACCCTAACCCTCAGCCTAACCCTAACCTTACCTAACCGAAACCCTCACCCTCACCCTCACGCTCACCCTAACCCTCACCCTCACCCTAACCCGCACCCTAACCCTAAACCTAATGCTAACTGTCACCCTCACCTTCATCTTCAGCCTAACCCTAACCCTAACACTAATCCGAACCCGAACCCTCACCCTCAGCCTAACCCTAACCCTTAAACTAACCCTCACCTAAACACTTACCCTCACTATAACCCTCACCCTCAACCTCACACTCACCCTCAGCCTAACCCTAAACCTAATCCTAACACTAACCCTAACCCTAACCCTCAACCTAAACCTAACACTAAACCTCACCCTCACCCTCACCCTCACCCTAACCCTAACCCTCACTCTCACCCTAACCCTAACCCAAAACCTATCCATCACTCTGAGCCTAAACCTCACACTAAACCTTACCCTCAACCTAGCCCTAACCCTAACCCTAACCATCATGCTAAAACTAACACTCACCTTAACCCTAATCCTACACCTCACCCTAAACCTCAAACTAACCCTAACAGTAACCCTAAACCTAGCCCTCACCCTACCCCTAATCCTAACATTCTTGCTCACCCTAACCCTAACCCTCACCCTAACCCTAAACCACACACTCACCCTAACCCTATCCCTAACCCTAAACTTAAACCTTACCCTCAGCCTCATGCTCACCCTAAGCCTCACCCTCACACTCACCCTAACCATAAACCTAACACTATCCCCCAAGCTAACCTTAATCCTAACCCTAATCCTAACCCTAACCCTCAACATCACCCTCATAGTCACAATAACCCTAACTCTTACCCAAACACTAACCCTCACCCTAACCCTAATCCTAACCCTCACCCTCACCCTAAACCTCATCCTAACCCTAAACCTCACCCTAACCCTTACCCTCCAGCTTACCTGCACTCTAAACATAACCTGAAACCTAACCCTAACACTAACCCTCATGCTAACCCTCACCCTAACACTCACGATAACGCTAACACTCACTCTCACCCTAACACTCACCCTAACCCTAACCCTAACCCTCAACCTAACACTCACCCTCATCCTAAACCTAACCCTAACCCTAACACTCACCCTTATCCTCACACTCACCCTAAGGCTAACTCTAATCCTCACTCTCACCCTATCCCTCACCCTAACCCTTACCCTCACCATAACACTAACACTAACCCTAACCCTAACCATCAAACTAAACCTAGCCCTCACCCTCACCCTAAACATACCCTCACCATAAATCTCACTCTAACCCTTAGCCTCATCCTAACACTCACCCTAAGCCTTAGCCTCACCCTAACCCTCATCCAAACCCTAAGCCTAACCCTAATCCTCAACCTAATGCTCACCCTAACCTTAACCCTAACCTTAACACTCACCCTAATCATCACCATAACCCTAAATCTTACCCTAACCCTCACACTAACCCTAAACCTCAACCTAACACTATCCCTAACCCTCATTCTAACCCTCATCCTAAACCTAACCCTAACCCTCACCCTAAACCTAAACCCAACCCTCACCCTAACCCTAACCCTACCCCTCACCCTAACCCTAACCCTACCCCTCACCCTAACCCTAACCCTAACCCTCACCCTGACCCTGGCCCTCACACTACCCCTAATCCTAACACTCACCCTCACTCTAACCCTTACCCTCACCCAAACCCTAACCCTAACTCTACCCATAAACCTCACAATAAACCTATCCCTCACCCTAACCCTAAACTTAAGCCTCACCCTAACCCTAACATTAACGCTAACGCTTACCCTCACCCTCACGATAGCCCTCACCCAACCCCTAATCCTAACACTTACCCTCACCCTAACTCTAACCCTCACCCTCACCATAACCCTCACACTATTATCCTCAACCTAACCCTACCCCTAACCCTGACCCTAACTCTCACACTAACCCTGACTCGAACACGAACCCTAACCTTAAACTTACCCCGAACCCTAACACTAACCCTGACCCTAACCCTCACCCTAACCCTAACATTAACGCTAACGCTTACCCTCACCCTCACGCTAGCCTTCACCCAACCCCTAATCCTAACACTTACCCTCACCCTAACTCTAACCCTCACCCTCACCATAACCCTCACACTAATTATTATCCTCAACCTAACCCTACCCCTAACCCTGACCCTAACTCACACTAACCCTAACTCAAACCCGAACCCTAACCTTAAACTTACCCCGAACCCTAACACTAACCCTGACCCTAACCCTCACAGTAAACCAAAACCTAACCCTCACACTAAACCTAACCCTACCTCTCACTCTAACCCTCACCCTAACCCTAACCCTAAACCTAACCCTCAACATAACTCTAACCGTAACCCTCACGCTCAGCGTAACCCTCACTGTCACTCTAACAATCTCCCTAACCCTAACACTCACCCACAACTTAACCCTCACCCTAAACATCACCCTAACTCTAACCCTCATCCTAACCCTAACCCTTACCAAACCGACACCCTCACCCTTACCCTCACTCTATCCCTAACCCTAAACAAACTACCTAACCCTTACCTACATAAACCCTCACCCTCACCCTCACCCACACCCTAACCCTCGCCCTCACGCAAGCCCTCCTCCTAGCTGTAATACAAACCATAACCCTCACCCTCACCCTCACCCCTCACTCTAAACCTAACCCTAACCCTCACCCTCACCCTAACCTGACCCTTAACCTCAACCTCAACCTAAGCCTAATTCTAACCCTAACCCTCACACTAACCCTAACCCTCAACATAACCCTAACCCTACCCCTCACCCTAACACTCACCCTAACCCTCTCACCCTAACCCTAAACCTAACCCCCACCCTCAACCTAACACTCACTGTCACCCTATCCTTCACCCTAAACCTAACCCTCAGCCTCACCCTAACCGTAAGCCTAACCCTAACCCTAAGCCTAACCCTCACGCTCACCCTAACCCTCACCCTAAACCTTACCCTCACCCTCACCCTAATGCAAACCCTAACCATAAGCCTCACAGTAAACCTAACCCTCACCTAACCCTAAACCTCAACTTCATCCTAACACTAAACCTAAACCTAACACACATCCTAACCCTAACCCTAACCCTAAACCTCACCCTAACCATAACTCTCACCCTGACCCTTAACATACACCTCACACTAACCCTCACCCTAACCCTCATCCTAACCCTAACCCACAGCCTCACACTCACCCTCAGACTAACCTTAACGCTAACTCTTACCCTCAACCTCACCTCTTATATTCACACTCACCATATCCCTAATGCTACATCGAACACTCACCCTCACCCTAACCCTCAACCTAACCCTCACCCTCACCTTAACCCTAACCCTCACCCTCACCCTACCCCTAAACCTAACCCACAACCTAACCCTAACCCTAACCCTCACCCTATCCCTAAAAATCACCCTAACCCTAACATTAACGCTCACCGTCAACTTCACCCTAACCCAAACACCTTAACCCTCACCCCAACACTAACGCTAACCCTAAACCTCACCCTCAACCTAAACCTCAACCTAACACTTACCCTCACCCTAAATCTAACGCTAAACCTAACCCTAATCCTCACACTTACCCTAACCCTAACCCTAACCCTCACCCTAACCCTCACCCTCACCCTCATCCAACCCTAGCCCTCAGCCGAAAGCTAACCCTAACCCTCACTCTCACCCTCACCCTCACCCTAATCCTTACTCTCACCCTAACCCTCACCCTAACCCTCACTCTAACTCTCACCCTAACCCTAAACTTAAACCTCACCCTAACCCTCACACTAGCGCTAACCCTAACCCTAACCCTCACTGGAATGCTAAACCTAACCCTAAACCTAACACTTACACTAACCCTTACCGTCATCCTAACCGTCACCCTAAAACTAACCCTCACACACATACTTACCTTCACTCTCACCTGAACCCTCACCCTCACCCTAAACCTAAACCTCACCCTAAACTTCACACTATCACTAAACCTCGCCCTCACCCTAAAACTCACCCTTACCCTCACACTCACCCTAACCGTCACCCTAACTCTAACCCTCACACACACCCTTACCTTCACATTCAACTGAACACTCACTCTCACCCTAAACCTCAACCACACCCTAAACTTCACACTAACACTAAACCTCACCCTAACCCTCACCCTCACCCTAAAACTCACCCTTACCCTCACCCTCACCCTAAGCTTAACCCTAAAAATAACCCTAATCCTAAACCTAAGCCTCACCATTACCGTCACCCTAACCTTAAACCTAATACTAATCCTCAGCCTCACCCTCACCTTAACCCTAACCCTAACCCTTAGCCTAACCCTCACACTCACCCTAACCCTAAACCTAAATGTAACCCTCACCCTCACCCTAAACCTAACACTAACCCTAACCCTCACCCTCATCCTAACCCTCACCCTAACCATTACTCTCACACTAACCCTAACCCTAACTCTAACACCAACCCTCACAATAACCCTAACCCTCACCATAACCCTAACCCTACACCTCACCCTAACCCTCACCCTATCCCTAACCCTCACTCTAACACTAACCCTAACCCTCAACCTCACATTAATCCTCACTGTCACCCTAACCCTCACCCTAAACCTAACCCTCACCAACACCCTAACCCATACCCTCACCCTCACCTTCACACTCACCCAACCCTCACCCTCACCCTAAACATCACCATAACCTTAACCCTCACACTAACCCTAATCCTAACCCTCACCCAAACCCTCACCTTCATCCTAATCCTCACCCTATCCCTAACCCTAAGCAAACTACCTAACCCTTACCTACCTAAAACCTCATCCTCACCCTCACCCACACCCTAACCCTCGCCCTCACCCAAGCCCTCCTCCTAACCGTAATACTAACTGTAAACCTCATTCTCACCCTCACCCCTCACGCTAAACCTAACCCTAACCCTAACCCTCAACCTCAACCTAAGCCTAATTCTAATCCTAACCCTCACACTAACCCTAACCCTCAAAATAACCCTAACCCTTCCCCTCACCCTAACACTCACCCTAACCCTAACTCTCACACTAACCCTAAACCTAACCCCCACCCTCACGCTAACACTCAGTGTCACCCTATCCTTCAGCCTAAACCTAACCCACTGCCTCACCCTAACCGTAAGCCTAACCCTAACCCAAACCCTAACCCTCACTCTCACCCTAACACTCACCATAAAACTTACCCTCACCCTCACCCTAAAGCTAACCCTAACCATAACCCTCACACTAAACCTAACCCTCACCTAACCCTAACACTCACCCTCATCCTAACCCTAACCCTAAACCAAACACACACCCTAACCTTACCCTAACCCTAAACCTGACACTAACCATAATGCTCACCTTGACCCTAAACATACACCTCACACTAACCCTCACCCTAACCCTCACCCTAACCCTAAACCTCAGCCTCACCCTCAACCTCAGACTAACCTTAACGCTAAGTCTTACCCTCACCCTCACCTCTTACACTCACACTCACTATATCCCTAATGCTAAACCTAACACTTACCCTCACCCTAACCCTCAACCTAATCCTCACCCTAACCCTAACCCTAACCCTCACCCTAGCGCTAACCCTAACCCTAACCCTCACTGGAACGCTAAACCTAACACTTAAACTAACCCCCACCTCATCCTATCCGTCACCCTAACCCTAACCCTCACACACACCCTTAACTTCACCCTCACCTGAACCCTCACCCACACCCTAAAACTCAACCTCAACCTAAACTTCACACTAACACTAAACCTCACCTTAAACCTCACCCTCACCTTCACGCTAAAACTCACCCTTACCCTCAAATTCACCCCAAGCTTAACCCTAAACCTAACCCTAATCCTAAAACTAAGCCTCACCATTACCCTCACCCTAACCCTAAACCTAATCTTAACCCTCAGCCTCACCCTCACCTTAACCCTAACCCGAACGTTAAACCTTAGCCTAAACCTAACCCTCACCCTATCCCTAATCCTAACCCTCATACTCACCCTAACCCTAACCCTAACCTTAACCCTCACCCTCACCCTAAATCTAACACTAACCCTAACGCTCACCCTCATCTTAAACCTCACCCTAAACATTACCCTCACACTAACCCTAACCCTCACCCACACCCTCACCTTCACCTTCACCCGAACCTGAACCCTCACCCTAAACTTCAAACGCACCCTAAACTTCACACTAAACCTAAACCTCACCCTAACCCTAACCCTCGCCCTGAACCTCACCCTATAACTCACCCTTACCCACACCCTCACTCTAAGCCTAACCCTAAAACTAACCCTAATCCTAAACCTAAGCCTCACCATCACCCTCACCCTAACCCTAACCCTAATCCTAAATCTCAGCCTCATCCTCACAGAAACCCTAAACCTAACCCTAAACCATAGCCTAACCCTAAGCCTCACCCTAACCTAATCGTAACTCTCAAGCTCACCCTAACCCTAACCATAACCATAACCCTCACCCTCACCCTAAACCTAACGCTAACCCTAACCCTCACCTTCACCCTAACCATCACCCTAACCCTTATCCTCACACTAACCCTAACCCTAAATCTAACCCTAACCATCATACTAACCCTAACACACACTATAACCCTAAACCTACCGCTCACCCTAATACTCACCCTAACACTAACCGTCACCCTAACCCTAAACCTAACCCCCACCCTCACCCTAACACTCACTATCACCCTAAACCTCACCCTAAACCTAACCCTCACCCACCATCTAACTTTCACCCTCACCCTCACCCAACCCTCACCTTCAACCTAAACATCACCCAAAACTTAACAATCACCCTAACCCTATTCCTAACCCTCACCCTAACCCTCATCCTCACCCTAACCCTCAACATGACCCTAATCCTCACCCTATCCCTAACCCTAACACTTACCTACCGAAACCCTCACCCTCACCCTCACCCTAACTCTCGCCCACACGCAAGCCCTCACCCTAACCCTAATCCTACCCATAACCCTCACCCTCACCCAAACACTCACCCTCAGCCTTACCCTAACCCTAATCTTAATCCTAACACTAACCCTCACCCTCACACTAACGCTCACCCTAACCCTAACCCTAACCGTCAGCCTCACCTTATACATTACCCTAACACTGACCCTAACCCTCACACTAACACTCACCACAACACTCACACTCACCATAATCCTCACGCTCACCCTAACCCACAACCTAACCCTTACACTTACCCTAACCCTACACCTACCCCTCACTCTAACCCTCACACTAACCCTAAACCTAACCCTAACCCTCACCCTAGAACTCACCCTAAACCTAATCCTAACCTTAACACTCACACTAATCCTTATGCTCACACTAACCCTAAACATCAACCTCAACCTAACCCTCACCCTAATCTTCACTCTAACCCTAACCCTAACCCTCAAGCTAGCCCTCACCATAACCCTCACCCTAACCATCACCCTCACCCTAACCTTCACCCTCACCCTAACCCTCACCCTCACCCTAATCCTCAACTTCACGCTAATCCTCACCTTATCCCTAACCCTAACACTTACCTACCAAAACCCTCAGCCTCAACCTCACCCTCACCCTAATCCTCGACCTCATGAAAGCCCTCACCCTAACCCTAATCCTGACCATAACCCTCAACCTCACCCTCACCCTCACCTTAACCCTCGCCCTCACACAAGCCCTTACCCCAAACCTAACCCTCACCCTAACCCTAATCCTAACCCTCACCTTCACCCTCACCCTAAACCTAACCCTAACACTAACCCTGACCCAGACCCTCAACCTCACCCTAACCCTCACCCTAATCCTTACCCTCACCCTAACCCTAAACCTAACCCTAAACCTATCCCTCATCCTAGACCTAACCCTAACCCTCACACTAACAGTAACCCTAACCCTAAACCTCACCCTCACCCTAACCCTAACCCTCACCCTAACCCTAGACCTCTCCTTAACCCTAATTCTAACCCTAACCCTCAGCCTCACCCTAACCCTCATCCTAACCCTAATCCTCACCCTCACCCTAACCCTCAACCTCACCGTAACCTAACCCTAACTATAACCCTAACCCTCACCCTAAACCTAATACTAACCCTAACCCTCACCCTAACCATTACCCTCACACTAACCCTAACCCTAATTCTAACCCTAACCCTAACCATAACCCTAAACCCACAACTCACCCTAACCCTAACCTTCACCCTAACCCTATCCCTAACCCTCAACCTCACACTAATCCTCACTTTCCCCCTAACCTTCACCCTAAACCTTACCCTCACCCTAACCCTAATCCTAACCTTCACCCTAACCCTCACCCTCACCCTAACACTCAACTTCACCCTAAACATCACCCTATCCCTAACCCTAACCAAACTACCTAACCCTTACCTACCTAAACCCTCACCCTCACACTCACCCACACCCTAACCCTCGCCCTCATGCAAGCCCTCCACCTAACCATAATATTAACCGTAACCCTCATCCTAACCCTCACCCCTCACCGTAAACCTAACCTTAACCCTCACCCTAACCCTAACCTGACCCTTACCCTCAACCTCAACCTAAGCCTAATTCTAACCCTAACCCTCAAACTAACCCTAACCCTCACCATAACCCTAAACCTAGCCCTCAACCTAACACTCACCCTAAACCAAACCCTCACCCTAACCCTAAACCTAACCCCCACCCTCACGCTAACACTCACTGTCACCCTATCCTTCAGCCTTAACCTAACCCTCAGCCTCACCCTAACCGTAAGCCTAACCCTAACCCTAACCCTAAACCTCACACCCACCCTAACACTCATGCCAAACCTTACCCTCACCCTCCCCCTAACCATAACCCTCACAGTAAACCTAACCCTCACCTAAGCCTAAACCTAACCCTCATCCTAACCCTATCCCTAAACCTAACACACACCCTAACCCTAACGCTATCCATAAACCTCAACCTAACCCTAACCCTCACCCTGACCCTCAACATACACCTCACACTAAACCTCACCCTAACCCTCACCCTAACACTAATCCTCAGCCTCACCCTCACCCTCGGAATAACCTTAAAGCTATCTCTTACCCTCACCCTCACCTCTTACACTCACACTCACCATATACCTTATGCTAAACCTAACACTCACCCTCACCCTAACCCTCAACCTAACCCTCACCCTCACCCTAACCCTAACCCTCACCATCACCCTAATCCTAAACCTAACCCTCACCATAACCCTAACCCTAACCCTCACCCTATCCCTAAACCTCACCCTAACCCTAACACTAACCCTCACCCTAACCCAAACCCTAACCTTCACCTTAACCCTTGCCCTAACACTAACGCTAACCCTACACCTCACCCTCAACCTAAACCTCACCCTAACCCTTACCCTCACCCTAAATCTAACGCTAAACCTAACCCTAACCCTCACATTTAACCTAACCTTAACCCTAAACCTAACCCTCACCCTAACCCTCACCCTCACCCAACCCTAGCCCTCAGGCGAACGCTAACCCTAAACCTCACTCTCACCCTCACCCTCACCCTAATCCTTACTCTCACCATAACTCTACCCCTAACCCTCACTCTAACACTCACCCTAACCCTAAACGTAACCCTCATCCTAACCCTAACCCTCACCCTCACCCTAACGATAAACCTAACCCTAACCCTCACTGGAACGCTAAACCTAACCCTAAACCTAACACTTACACTAACCCTCACTGTCACCCTAACCGTCACCCTAACCCTAACCCTCACACACACCCTTACTTTCACCAACACTCGAACCCTCACCCTCACCTTAAACCTCAACCTCACCCTAAACTTCACACTAACACTAAACCTCACCCTAACCCTCACCCTCACCCTCACTCTAAAACTCACCCTTACCCTCAAACTCAACCTAAGCATAACCCTAAACCTAACTCTAATCCTAAACCTAAGCCTCACCATCACCCTCAACCTAAGCCTAAACCTAATCCTAATCCTCAGCCTCACCCTCACCTTAACCTTAACCCAAACTCTAAACGTTAGCCTAAACCTAACCCTCACCATATCCCTAATCCTAACCCTCACACTCACCCTAACCGTAACCTCACCCTAAATCTAATGCTAACCTTAACCGTCACCCTCACCCTAACCATTATCCTCACACTAACCCTAACCCTAAATCTAACCCTAACCCTCACAATAACCCTAACCCTCACTATAACCCTAACCCTACAACTAACCGTAACCCTCACCCTAACCCTAACCCTCACCCTAACCCTCACCTTAAACCAAACCCTAACCCTCAACCTCACACTAATCCTCACTGGCACCCAACCCTAACCCTAAACCTAACCCTCACCCACAACTTAACCCGAAACCTCACCCGAACCCGAACCCTCACCCAACCCTCACCCTCACCCTAAACATCACCCTAACCTTAACCCTCACCCTACACCTAATCTTAACCCTCATATTAATCCTCACCGTCACCCTAACCCTCACCTTCAACCTAATCGTCACACTAACCCTAACCCTCACCCTTACCCTAAACCTACCCCTCTCACTAAAGCTAACCTTAACTCTAACCCTAATCCTCACCCTAACCCTAACGCTAACCCTAACCCTCACCCTAACCCTAACCCTCAGGTTCAAGCTCAACCTGTCTAACCCCAACCCTAATCCTAATCCTAACCCTAAACCACACCCTCACCCTCATCCTAACTATAACCCTAACCCTAACCCTAACCCTCACGCTCACATTAACCTCACCCTCACTCTCACCCTTACACTCACCCTCACCTTAACACTAACGATAACCCTAACCCTCACTCTCACCCTAAACCTCACCCTAACAATTACCCTCACCCTAACTCTAACCCTAACCCTAACCCTCACACTAAACCTAGCTCTCACCCTAACCCTAGCGATACCACTCACACTAACCCTCACCCTAACCCTAACCCTAACACTCACCCTAAACCTAATGCTAACCCTAACCCTCAAAATCACCCTAGCCCTCAATCTTATCCTAACCTTAAGCCTAAATTTCACACTCAACCAAACCCTCAGACTAACCCTAACCCTCAACCTAACCGTAAACCTCACCCTCACTCTCACCCTCACCTTGAGCCTAACCCTAACCCTAACTCTATAACTAACCCTAACCCTCAACCTCACCCAAAACCTCACCCTCACCCTACACCTAACCCTCACCCTAAACCTATCCCTCACCCTAATCCTAACCCTAACGCTTACACTCACCCTCACCCTAACCCTAAACCTAACCCTCAGCCTCACCCTAACTGTAAGCCTAACCCAACCCCTAACCCTAACCCTCACTCTCACCATAACCCTCACCCTAAACATAACCCTAAACTTCACCCTAAATCTAACCCTAACCATAACCCTCACACTAAACCTACACCTCACCCTAACCCAAAACCTAGCCCTCACCCTCACTCTAAACCTCACCCTCATCATAACCCTAACCCTAAAACTAACTCACCCTAACCCTAACCCTAAACCTCACCCTAACCCTAACATTCACCCTAACCCTCACCCTCACCCTAATGCTCAACCTCAGCCTAACACTAAGCCTAAGCCTAACCCTCACCCTAACCCTCACACTCACCCTCACCCTAACTCTAATCCTAAATTTAACACTATTCTTAACCTCAACCTAAGCCTCACCCTCACCCTAACCCTAACCCAAATCCTCACACTAACCCTCACCCTAACCCTAACTCTAACCTTAATGCTCACCCTCACCCTAACCCTAACTCTAACCCTAAAACTCACCCTAACCCTAACCTTCACCCTCACCCTCAACCTCACCGTAAATCTAGCCTTAAACCTAACAATAATACTAACCCTAAACCTAACCCTAACCCTAACCCTCACCCTCAGCCTCACCCTCACAACACACTTATCCCTAACCCTAACACTAACAATAACCCTAATCCTAAGCCTAACCCTAACCTTAATTTTAATCCTCACCCCCACAGTCACCCTCAGCCTAACCCTAAACCAAACCCTAACCCTAACACTAACCCTAAACCTAAACCTAACCCTAAATCTAACCCTAAACCTAACCCTAATCCTCAGCCTCACCTGCACCCTAACCCAAACTCTAACCCTAACCCTCACCCTAACTCTAAGCGTAATCCTAACCCTAACCCTAAGCCTCACAGTTACCCTCACCCTAACCCTAATCCTAGACCTAACCCTATCCCTAACCCTAACATGCACCCTATCCCTCACCCTAGCCCTCACCCTAACCCTAACCCTAAACCTCATCCTAAACCTGACACTAACCATATCCGTAACCCTCATCTTAACCCAAAACCTAACCCTCACCCTCATGCTCAGGCTAAGCCTAAGCCTAAGCCTAACCCTAACCCTCATCCTAAACCTAACACTAACCCTAACCCTAACCCTAAATCTCACCCTCAACCTAACCCTAACTCTAACCCTAACCGTAACAATAACCCTAACCCTCACCCTAACCATAATCCTCACCCTAAACCTAAACCTCACCCTAAAACTTACCCTCACGCTACCACTAACCCTAACCCTAACACTAACCCTCATACTAACACTAACCATAACCTCAGCCTAATACTAAACCTAAACCTCAACCTAAACCTAACACTCATGCTCAATGTAACCCTCACTATAACCCTAACCCGAACCATCACCCTAACCCTAATCCTCACCCACACCCTCACCCTCAGCCTAAACCTAAGCTTAACCCTCAACCTCACCCTAACCCTCCCCCTAACCCTAACTCTAACACTAAACCTCACCCTCTGCCGAACAATAACCCTAACCCTAAACCTCAACCTAACCATGAACTTCACCCTCACCCTCAACCTCACCGTAACTCTAACCCTAACCCTAAAAATAACACTAGCCCTAACCCTAACCCTAACCGTCACCCTCAGCCTCACCCTCACGGCAAAGTAAACCATAACCAAACACTAACAATAACACTAACCCTAAGCCTAACCCTATCCCTAACCCTAATCCTAACCCCCACCCTCACCCTCAGCCTAACCCTAAGCCTAAGGCTAACCCTAACCCTAACCCTCTCCGTAACACTAACAGTAACCCTAAAACAAACCCTAACCCTAATCCTAGCCCTAAATGTAACCCTAAACCCAAACGTAATCCTCAGGCTCACACTCACCCTAACCCAAACCCTAATGCTAACTCTCAGTCTTACTCTAAACCTAAACCTAATCCTCACACTCACACCCTAACCCTAATCCTAAACCTAACCCTATCCCTAACCCTAACCCTCACCCTAACCCTCACCCTAGCCATCACCCTAAGCCTAATCCTAACCCTAAACCTCATCCTAACCCTGACCCTAACCCTAACCCAAACCCTAAGCCTAACCCTAAACCTAATCGTCACCCTCAAGCTCCGCCTAAGCCTAAGCTTAAGCCTAAGCCTAACCCTAACCATAACCCTCACTGTAACCCTAACCCTAACCCTAAAACTAACACTAACCATCAACCTAACCCTACATCTAAACCTAATACTCAGCCTCACCTTCACCCTAACCCTAACCCTCACCATAACTCTCAGCCTAACAATATCCTTAACCCTAACACTCACACTCACCCTCACCCTAACCCTAATCCTCAAACTAACCCTATCCTTAATGCTAACCCTCACCCTCACTGTAACCCTTACCCTAACCCTCACCCTAAACATAAAATTAACCCGAATCCTAAATCTCACCCTAACCCTAACCCTAACCCTCACCCTAACCCTAGCCCTAAACCTCACCCTCAGCCTAACCCTAACCTAATCCTTACACTAACACTAACACTAACTCTAAACCTAACCCTAAATCTAATCCTAAACGTAATCCTAATCCTCAGCCTCACCTGCACCCTAACCCAAACTCTAACCCTAAACCTCACCCTAACTCTAAGCCTAATACTAATCCTAACCCTAACCCTCACCCTCATCCTAGCCCTCAACCTCACCCTAACCCTAACCCTAAACCTCATCCAAAACCTGACACTAAACACAACCGTAACCCTCACCGTAACCCGAACCCTAAACCTAACCCTCATTCTCAGCCTAAGCCTAAGCCTAAACCTAACCCTAACCCTAACCCTCACCCTAACGCTAACACTAACCCTAACTCTAAGCCTAAATCTCACCCTCACCCTAACCCTAACGTGAACTATCACCCTAACCTTAATTCTCACCCACACCCTCACCCTCAGCCTATCACTAAGCCTAACCCTAACCCTCCCCCAACCCTCCCCCTAACCCTATCTCTAACACTAAACCTCAACCTCTCCCTAATAATGACCCTAACCCTAAACCTCACACTTAACCTAACCTTCACTCTCACCCTCAACCTCACCGTAACTCTAACCCTAACCCTAACAATAACACTAACCCTAACACTTACCCTAAACCTCACCCTCAGCCTCACCCTCACGGCAACAATAACCATAACCATAACACTTACAATAATCCTAAACATAAGCCTAACACTATACCTAACCCTAATCCTAACCCCCACCCTCAACCTCAGCCTAACCCTCAGCCTAACCCTAAGCCTAACCCTAACCCTAACCATCACAGTAACCCTAACTCTAAGCCTAACACAAACCCTAACCCTAAACCTAGCCCTAAATCTAACCCTAAACCTAAACCTAATCGTCAGCCTCACACTCACCCTAACCCAAACCCTTACCCTAATCCTCACCCTAACTCTCAGTTTAACCCTAACCCTACCCCTAACCCTCACACTCACCCTCAACCTAAACCTAATCCTAAACCTAACCCTATCCCTAACACTAACCCTTACCTTAACCCTCACCCTAGCCCTCACCCTAACCCTGACCCTAACCCTAACCCTAACCCTAAGCCTAACCCGAAACCTAATCCTCACCCTCATGCTCCGCCTAAGCCTAAGTGTAAGCCTAAGCCTAACCCTAACCCTAACTCTCCCTAACCCTAACCCTAACCCTAACCCTGAATCTAAACCTAAATCTCACCCTCACCCTAACCATAACTCTAACACTAACCCTAACAATAACCCTAAACCTCACCCTAACCATTACGCTCACCCTAACCCAAACCCTCACGCTAACACTTACCCTCATCCTAACCCTAACCCTAACCCTAACACTAACCCTCACACTAACCATAAACCTTACCCTAATCCTAAACGTCACCCTAACGCTAACCCAAACCCTCACCCTCACCCTAGCCCTCACCCTAACCCTAATTCTAAACCTTACCCTCATCCTAACCCTAACCCACATCCTCACCCTAAACCTCACACTCACCTAACACTAATCGTCAATTTAACCCTCACCCTAACCCTAAACATAAACATTAACCTAGCCCTAAACATAACTCTAATCCTTAAACTTATCTTAACCCTCACCCTCAGCCTAAACCTCACCTTTACCCTTACCATCATCCTCAGCCTAACCCTCACCCTAACCCTAAACCTCATCCTAACCATCACCCTAACCTAAAACCTAACCATCACCCTAACGCTAACCCTCACCCTCAACCTCCCGCTCAGCCTAACCCTAACCCTAAGCCTAAACCTAACCCTAACCCTAAACCTCACCTTAACCCTAACAATAACCCTAAGACTAATCCTAACCCTATACCTAACCCTAAATCTAACCCTAAACCTAACCCTAATCCTCAGCCTCACCTGCACCCTAACCCAAACCGTAACCCTAACCCTCACCTTAACTCTAAGCCTAAGGCTAACCCTAAAACTAAGCCTCACACTCACCCTCTCCCTAACCCTAATCCTAAACCTAACTCTATCCCTAATCCTAACCCTCACCTTAACTCTCACCCTAGCCCTCAACCTAACCCTAAACCTCATTGTATACCTGAAACTAAACATAACCCTAATCCTCACCCTAACCCGAACCCTAAACCTCACCCTCATGCTCGGCCTAAGCCTAAGCCTAAGCCTAACCATAACCCTAACCCTCACACTAACAATAACCCTAAAACTAACCCTAACTCTAACCCTAAACCTCACCCTCACCCTAACCCTAACTCTAACCCTAACCCTAACCCTAACAATAACCCTAACCCTCACCCTAGACATAATCCTCACCCTAACCCTAAACATCACCCTAACACTTACCCTCACCCTAACACAAACCTGAACCCTAAAACTAACCCTCACAATAACCCTAACCCTAGCCTCACCCTAACCCTAACCCTAACCCTAACCCTCAACATAACCCTAAACCTCACGCTCAACGTAACCCTAAACCTAACCCTGACCCTCACCCTAAAACTTGCCCTCACCCTAACACTAACCCTAACCCTAATCCTAACCCTAACCCTAACCCTCACCCTCACCGTAACCATAATCCTAACCCTAACCCTAACAAAAACCCTAACCCTAACCCTAACCCTAACCGTAACCATTACCCTCACCCTAAAACTTACCCTCACCCTAACACTTACCCTCACATTAACACTAACCGTAACCTGAACACTAAGCCTCACACTAACCCTAACTATCACCCTAACCCTATACCTCACCCTAACACTAATCCTAAACCTCAACCCAACCCTAGCCCTAACCCTAATACTCATCCTCACAGTAAACCTCACACTAAACCGAACACTAATCCTCAATCTAACCCTCACCCTCACCCTAACCCTAACCCTATCCCTCGCCCTAACCCTAACCCTTACACTTATCGTAACCCTCACCTTCAGCCTAATCCTCACCTTACCCTTACTGTCACCCCCTACCTAACCCTCACCCTAAGCCTAACCCTTACCCTAACACTAACTCTACCCATAAACCTCACCCTCACCCTAATCCTAACTCTAACCCTAACCCTAACACTAAACCTAACACTAACACTAACCCTAACCCTCACCCTCACCCTCACCGTAAACCTTACCCTAACCAGAACACTCACCCTCACCCTTACCCTAATCTTAACGCTAAAGCTGAACCTAATCCTAACCCTCAACCTCACCGTAAACTTAACCAGAATCTTACTCTCACCCTAACCCTAACCCTAACTTTGACTTTAACCCTAACATTAAAACTCACCCTCACCCTAACCCTCACCCTAATCCTAATCCTAACCCTAACCCTCATCCTAACCCTCCCCCTAACCCTTAACCTAACACTCACACTAACCCTAAACCTCACTCTAAACCTGACCATCAGCCTAACCCTAAGCCTAACCCTAAACCTAACCCTAACACACACACTCACCCTCACTCTAACCTTAATCCTAAACCTAACCCTCACCCTCACCCTCACCCTCACCCTCAGTGTAACAATAAGCCAAAAACACACCCAAACCCTAACCATCACAATCACCCTAACCCTTACCCTAATCCTAATCCTAACCCTAACCCTAACGCTCACCCTCAGCCTCAACTTAACCCTAACTCTAACCCTAAACCTCACCCTCACCAAACCCTAAACCTAACCCTAACCTTAAATCTCACCCTAAACATCACCCTCACCCTAGCCCTCACCGTAAACCTAATTCTAACCCTAACCCTCATCCTGACCTTCCCCATAACCCTAACCCTAAATCTCACCCCAATTCTAACCCTCACCCTCATGCTCAGTTTAACACTAAGCCTAAGCCAAAACCTTGACTTAACCCTCACCCTCACCCTAGTCCTCACCCTAACACAAATCCTAACCCTAACACTCAACCTAACCCTAAACCTCACCCTCACCCTAACCCTTACCCTAACCCTAACCCTGACCCTCACCCTAAGCCTAATCTTAACACTAAACCTCAACCTAACCCTAACCCTCAACCTCACTGTAACCATGACCCTAACCCTCAACCTAACGCTAAACTTAACCCGAATGCTACTCTCACCCTAACCCTAACCCTTACTCTCACCCTAACCCTAACATTAAACCTCAACCTAACCCTAGCCCTCACGATAATCCTAATCCTAACCCTTACCCTCACACGCACCCTCGCCCTCAGTGTAACCCTAAGCCTAATCCTAACTCTAACCCTAACCCTCAAACTCACCTTAACCCTTACCCTAATCCTAATCCTAACCCTAACTCTCACCCTCACCCTCAGCCTCACCTTAAGCCTAACTCTAACCCTAAACCTCAACCTCACCATAACCCCAACCCTAAAACTAACCCGATTCCTCACCCTAACCCTAACTCTAACCCTAAACCTCACCCTCACCCTAACCCTAAACATAACCCTAAAACTCACCATAACCCTAACCTTCACCCTCACCCTCAACCTCACCGCAAATCAATCCCCAACCCTCACAATAATCCTAACCCTAACCCTAACTCTAAACCTAAGCCTCACCCTCACCGTAAACTTAAACCTAAACCTCAACCTCAGCCTAACCCTCACCGCAAACTTAACCCTAACCATAATACTAACATTAATCCTAACCCTAAGCCTAACACTAACCTTAACTCTAATCCTCACCCCCACAGTCACCCTCAGCCTAACCATAACCCTATCCCTAACCTTAACACTAACCCTATCCCTAAACCTAACGCTAAATTTAACACTTAACCTAACCCTAATCCTCAACCTCAACTGCACCCTAAACAAAACCCTAACACTAACCGTCACCCTAACTCTCAGGCTAAACCTAAACCTAACTCTAAGCCTCACACTCAACCTCACCCTAACCCTAATCCTAAACCTAACCCTATCCCTAACCCTAACCCTCAACCTAACACTCACCCTAACACTCACCCTAACCTTAACCCTAACCCAAAACCTCATCGTAAACCTGACAGTAATCATAACCCTAAACCTCACCCTAACCCTCACCTTAACCCGAACCCTCATGCTCGGCTTAAGCCTTAACCTCAGCCTAAGCCTAACCCTAACCCTCACCCTAACCCTAAACCTAACACTAATCCTAACTCTAACCTTAAATCTCACCCTCACAGTCACCCTAACCCTAAATCTAAACCTACCATAACCCTAACAATAACCCTAACCCTCACCCTAACCATAATCCTCACCCTAACCATAATCATCACCCTAATCCTAAAACTCACCCTAAAACTTGCCCTCACCCTACCACTAACCCTAATCGGAACACTAACCCTCACAAAAACCCTAACCCTAAACTCAACCTAACCACAACCCTAAACCGAAACCTCAACCTAAGCCTAATCCTCACGCTCAACTTAACCCTAAACCTAACCATAATCCTCACCCTAACCCTAACCCTCATACTAACACTTACCCTCACCCTAACACTAACCCTAATCCTAATCCTATCCCTAACCCTAACCCTCACCCTCCCGCTCACCGTAACTATAACCCTAACCCTAATGCTAACAATAACCCTAAGCCTAACCCTAAACCTCACCCTAACCATAACCCTCACCATAACCCTAAGCTCACCCTAACACCCTCACCCTAAAACTAACCCTATCCCTACCACTAACCCTCACACTAACCCTAACCATCACCCTAACACTAAACCTCACCCTAACACTAACCCTAAACCTCACCCTCACCTTAGGCCTCACCCTAACCCTAACCCTCATCCTCACCCTAAACCTCACACTAACCCTAACATTTATCCTCAATATAAACCTCACTCTCACTCTAAACCTAACCCTAACCCTCACCCTAACCCTAACCCTCACCCTTACCATAAACCTCACCCTCAGTCTAACCCTCAACTTTACCCTTAGCGTAACCCCCACCCTAACCCTCACCCTAAACCTAACTCTAGCCCTAAACCTCACCCTCACTCGAAACCTAACTCTAACCCTAACCCTAACACTAAACCTCACCCTAAACCTAACCCTAAACCTTATCCTCAACCAAACGCTCAGCCTAACCCTAAGCCTAACACTTACCCTAAACCACACCCTCACCCTAGCCCTCACCCTAACCCTAATCCTAAAACTAAACCTTATCCTAACCCTCACCCTAATCCTAACCCTAACCATCACCCTAACTCTAATCCTCACCCCCACCCTCACCCTCAGCCTAACCCTAAGCCTAAGACTAAGCCTAACCCTAACCCTCACACTCACCCTCACCCTAACCCAAATCCTAACCCTAACTCTAACACTAACCCTAAACCTCAACCTAACCCTCACCCTAATCTTAACACTAAAACTAACCCTAACCCTAACCCTCGACCTAACCCTCCAACTAAATCTAAACCTAACCCTAAACCTCACCCTCACCCTAACCCTAAACCTAACCCTCACCCTCACCCTCACCCTCACCCTCACCATAACTCTAACCCTAACCCTAACAATAACACTAATACTAACCCTAAAACCAACCCTAACCCTAACCCTAATACTAACCCTTACCCTAACCCTAAACCGCCCATTAACTCTCACCCTAACCCTAACCCTAACACAAACCATAACCTTAACCCTCAACCTAACCCTCACCCTAACCCTAACTCTAAACCTAAACCTCACCAACACCCAAAACCTAACTTTAACTCTAATGCAAACCCTAAACCTCACGCTAACCCTAACCGTAACCCTCACACTCACCCTCACCATAACCGTAACCCTAAACCTAACACTATCAATAACCCTAACCCTAATATTAACCCTCAAACTAACCATAAACCTCACCCTAACCCAAACCCTGACTTAACACTTATCCTCACCCTAACACTAACCCTAACCACAACCCTAACCCTCACACTAACCCTAACCCTAACCTCACCCTAACCCTAACCCTAACCCTCAACCTTAACCTAAACCTCACGCACAACCTAACCCTAACCATAAACCTCACCCTAACCCTAACCCTCATACTAACACTTACACTCACCCTAACACTAACACTAATCCTAATCCTAACCCTAACCCTAACCCTCACCTTGACCCTCACCGTAACCGTTACCCTAACCCTAACGCTAACAATAACCCTAAACCTAACCCTAACCCTCACCCTAACCATAACCCTCACCATAACCCTAAGCTCACCGGAACAACCTCACCCTAACACTAAGCCTAACCCTAACACTAACCCTCACACTAAGCCTCACCATCACCCTAATCCTAAACCTCACCCTAACACTAAACCTAAACCTCACCCTGACCTTAGCCCTCAACCTAAACCTAACACTCATCCTCACACTAAACCTCACACTCACCCTAACCCTAATCCTAATCCTCACACTAACCCCCCTAACCCTAAACCTCAACTTTACCCTTACTGTCACCTTCACCCTAACCCTCACCCTAAACCTAAACCTCACCCTAACCCTCATCCTAACCATAACCCTAACCATCACCCTAACCTTAACCCTAACCCTCACCCTAACCCTAACCCTCACCCTTACCATAACCCTCACCCTCAGCCTAACCCTCAACATTACCCTTACCGTCACACCCACCCTAACACTCACCCTAACCCTAACCCTCACCCTAACCCTAACTCTACCCCTAAACCTCACCCTCACCCTAACCCTAACTCTAACCCTAACCCTAAAACTAAACCTCACCCTAACCCTAACCCTAAACCCTTATCCTCAACCAAAGGCTCAGCCTAACCCTAAGCCTAAGCCTAACACTTACCCTAAACCACATCCTCACCCTGGCCCTTATCCTAACCCTAATTCAAACCCTAACCCTCATCCTAACACTCACACTAACCGTAACACTAACCATCACCGTAACTCTAATCCTCACCCCCATCCTCACCCTCAGCCTAACCCTAAGCTAAGCCTAAGCCTAACCCTAAACCTCACATTCACCCTCACCCTAACCCTAATCCTAACCCTAACTCTAACACTAACCCTAAACCTCAACCTAAACCTCACCCCAACCTTAACCCTAAAACTGACCCTAAACCTAACCTTCGACCTAACCGTCCAACTAACCCTAAACCTCACCCACACCCTAACCCTAATCGTAACCCAAATACTAAACCTCACCCTAACCCTAAACCTAACCATCACCCTCAGCCTAACCATAACTCTGACCCGAACCCTAACAATAACACTAATCCTAACCCTAAACCTAACGCTAACCCTAACCCTAATGCTAACACTCACCCTCACCCTAACCCTAATCCTAACCCTCAACCTAACCCTAACCCTCACCTTCACCGTAACCCTTACCATCATCCTAACCCTCACCATAAACCTAACCCTAACCTTAAAAGTTACCCTAACACTAACCCTAATCCTCACCATCAAACTAGCCCTCAAACTAACCCTACTCATAAAACCTAAACCTAAACCTAATCCTCAACCTAACCCTAATCCTAACCCTCACCCTAACCTTGACCCTAACCCTGAACCTAACCCTGACCCTCATCCTAACACTTACACTCACCCTAACACTAACCCTATCCGAATCCTAACCCTAACCCTAAACCTCACCCTCAACCTCACCGTAACAGTAACCCTAACCCTAACGCTAACAATAAACCTAACCCTAACCCTAAACCTCACCCTAACCATAACCCTCACCATAACCCTAAGCTCACCGTAACACCTTCACCCTAACACTAAGCCTAACCTTAACACTAACCCTCACACTAACCCTAACCATCACCCTAACACTAAACCTCACCCTAACACTAACCCTAAACCTCACCCTCACCTTAGCCCTCACCCTAACCCTAACCATCATCCTCACCCTAAACCTCACACTAACCATAACACTTATCCTGAATCTAACCCTCACTCTCACTGTAACCCTAACCCTAACCCTCACCCTAAACCTAACCCTCACCCTTACCATAAACCTCACCCTCAGCCTAACCCTCAAATTTACCCTTACCGTCACCCCCACCCTAACCCTAAACCTAACCTTAACCCTAACCCTAACTCTACACCTAAACCTCACCCTCACCCTAACCCTAACTCTAACACTAACCCTAACACTAAACCTCACCCTAAACCTATCCCTAACCCTTATCCTCAACCAAACACTCCCCCTAATCCTAAGCCTAAGCCTAACACTTACCCTAACCCAAACCCTCACCCTAGCCCTCACCTAATCCTAATCCTAAACCTAACCCTTATCCTAACCCTCATCCTAACCCTAACCCTAACCATTACCATAACCCTAACAATCACCCCCGCCCTCACCCTGAGCCTAACACTAAGCCTAAGCCTAAGCCTATCCCTCACACTCACCCTCACCCTAACCCTAATCCTAACACTAACTCTAACATTAACCCTAAACCTCAATCTAACCCTCACCCTAACCTTAACCCTAAAACTAACCCTAACCCGAACCCTCAACCTAACCCTCCAACTAGCCCTAAACCTAACCCTAAACCTCACCCTCACCCTAACTCTAATCCTAACCCTAAACCTAAAACTCACCCTAACCCTAAACCTAACCCTCACCCTCACCCTCACCATAACTCTAACCCTAACCCTAAAAATAACACTAATCCTAAACCTAAACATAACCCTAACCATAACCTTAATGCTAACACTCACCCTCAACCTAACCCTAATCCTAACCTTAACCCTCATCCTAAACCTAACCCTCACCCTCACCGTAACCCTAACCCTGATCCTAAATATCACCCTAAACCTAACCCTCATCCTAACACTTACACTCACCCTAACACTAACACTAATCCTCATCCTCAACCTAACCATCAACCTAACCATAATTTTAACCCTAATCCTCATGCTAACCCTCACCCTAACCGTAATCCTAACCCTCATCTTAACTCTAACCCTAACCCTCAACCTAACCCTAACCCTCAAGCTCACCATAACCCTAAACCAAACCCTCTCCCAAAACCTAAATTTAACCTGAACCCTAACACTGAAGCTAACCCTAACCCTAATGCTCAACCTAAAGCTAACCCTCACCTTCACCCTCTCCCTTACCCTAAACATAAGCCTAAGCCTAACCATAACCCTAAACCTCACACTCACCCTAACCATTACATTAATCCTAATCCTAACCCTAAGCCTAACCCTCACGCTCAACCTTAACCTCACTCTAACCCTAACTCTAAAACTAACCTTAACCCTAACCCTCAACCTCAGCCTCACCCTTACCCTAACTATAACCCTGAACCTCACACTCACCCTAACCCTAACCCTAACCCTAACCTAAACCTCACCCTAACACTAACCCTTAAACCTCACCCTCAGCCTAGCCCTCACCTTAACCCTAATCCTAACCCTCATACTAAACCTCACCCTAAAACTAACCCAAACCCTCAACCT